>NC_068359.1:113780237-114155237 GCF_020536995.1 Dreissena polymorpha | reverse complement strand
ACACGATAATCTCCATCTATATGTTACCGTTTATAACAGTGGTTTTAGCTTGATCTATTCAGTTACTCTGTAGATCTGGTCATCACACGTGACACTTCTAAATCTACGGATTTAATTTTCAATAACTTGACATTTTTTACAGGTTTGGAATCATGGTTTTTACACCCTGCATTACGTCTTCTTCCGGAAGTACTTACGGTAACCGTGGGAAATGCTTAATCATATTACCTTATAATGGGAGCCTGACTAAAGTTAATATCGTATTTACTTAATTCCATTGTGCCTCAGAGAGTTGGTATTCTGGATTGAGTAATCAAATTGAAATTCAAACGAATTTAATTTCCCTGTTATCTTTTTTTTTCGAATTTGAACTACAGTGCTATGAGGGTTATGTTTATTTACATGTGTTTATCAGTGATATAGTGGGCTAAGTGATTCGGCGCTTTATATAATCAGTTTAACCCTTTCCCCATGTTTCGCATTGATCGTTACAAGGCGGTGCTCTGTCTTTGGTAATTGTCGAATTTTCATCCTAGTTTCTTATGTACTTATTAGTATTGTGTTAAGTGTAAGTATCCGATGCTCAATACAATACATCACAAAAGATACAACACGACATAAAAGCTGGACAGGACGTTTATTATCGGCCCGCTGCCTATATAACGGCTCAAGAGCCATTCGCTAAGGCCGATTATAAACGTTCATCCAAATTCTGCCATTTGTTATCGTTCATATAACATGTCAGCCTCTTTTGTTCCTTCACGAAAATTCATTTGCAAACCAGCTGTCCGAACAACTATTTAAATTCAACTTTTTACGTAACGACGTTTCTCCTGTGACGTAATTTCTTTGACGAAATATACCTGTTTATGATAGATTCTCTACATTTTCGTGGCAATGATGCTTACAGTTTTTTTATTAACTGTAGAATATATACCTACAAATTCAATAAGTGGTTTGTACGTATCAACAACATATATCGGATTGTGTGTTTGTCATGAATAATTGGAAACTTCATTGGGAATCAAACAAGTTTGGTCTATAATTAAATAACTTTACTCTGTGATAAATATCTTGCTCCACCAAAATGTATTACATATGCATGTAACAATATGATCGGCTATTGTGTAATATATAATAAAATGGTCAAGATAATAGTCTACACCATAAATCAGTTCTCATTCTCTATAATGTCTAGATATCTTCCTCTTGAAAACTGTTCACACACAAAATCTAAATAAACATATGAATATATATTAATAACAACATATTTCTTACATGTCCAAACCAAGTTTTGTAATTATCATAACCGATATAAGAGTCCTCGGATAGAAACTCCATTGTTGGAAACGCACACCGTTAATTACTTCCCAGCATCGTCCGCATTTCCCGTATTTCCCGGATGCATGAACCTTCTTTGCCCACCAGAACGACACCTGACTTCGCTGCCAGCGCGAACACAACGGTAACCCGGTTGACAATGTCGCCTCCCACATAGCTCGGCTGAATTCACGTCGGCCACTTGACTTAGCAGCAACGTTAGGACTAACATGCACATCAGGTAACGCATCATCGTCTGAAATTGAGAATAAGAGATTAATTTCGCGCATTTACAATACATCTATTGACGCTTGTATGTGCTTATGACGGAATTATTATTAGTAAAGACCATAAATTAGATCTAGCTTAATCCGCTTTGCCATTATTAATAGCCACTTACTGATCTTTAAGGCAAAAAGATCATAAAACTCCATTAGCATCGCATGACTTGCTTATTTACAAAGCTGAAAGCTAAATTAAATACTGAAAATTGATCAAATGATATAGTCAAATGTTAACAACTTAGATAGGCATGTTCATCATCTGCAACAATCAAACAACAATAGCACAACCTTCTATTACTGTTTAAATCTACCACTTCTATTGCATTTAATTGTTCCAGTTTAAATGTGGAAAGAACAAAAACAACAAATCTGATAGTTACACATTTAATATTTATATAACTGAATTATGATTATTTAGTAAAAATACACCTTAGATATCACTATCCAACAATGAAAACGATAAAACACTTACTAGGAATCAGTTATAAATATTAGCTTTGCAATCCAGTTTGACTAGAAGAATATGCGATATGTAATTTTCTCCCGTTTTATATACAACTCAAGTACTATTCTTCGTCGAAAGGAAGTCACTTATTAATTATTAATTGGTCGATAAGAATACCATTCTATAAATAAATGACCTAGATATTACGGAGTAGGAAGTTTACATGACAAATTTCTTACAAAGGATGATGATCAGTCCATGTGTCAAGTGTTTTGTTTTTTTCTTAGACGTAGGGCCTTCTCTTAATTTGCCCTTTCTCCAAGAATATAAAGATTTCCTATCCTATCAATATTGCCGATTGAATATCATAATTGTACAAAAAACGTGTCGCAGTACTCATTTATGTTAAGAAAGTGAAACACAACTCAAATAGTTTAATGACAGCGGTCGAATGTTATTCCTCATGACTAAATAGCCACATTGTTGGACACTTGAAATAACAAGAAAAGCTTATTTTCTGTCAAGTTGGTGGATAATATTTTAATTCAAAATTGGTACTTGAGTTCAAGAACTGTGCAAGGCAATTGGTTTGCAGCAGTAAACATAACATGATATAATCAAAGCGCTGAAGGCACTGAAGATGTTCGCTATTGCATAATTTAACACGCAATTCATTTTTGAAAATCAATCGCAAGTTTGAAATGAACACACGCCATTCAACTTTATAAAATGTGTGTCATAGCGCACGGGTCGAGTTTTGTGTGCACTTTTTATCATCCTTATTATTTCATAGAAATAACTAAGACAAAATAAAAACAACATGCTTTTTGGAAGTTCTGAAAGCATAGAAAGTATGAAGAAAATGGTAATGAGAACTTAATATAAAGAAAATTTGCAGTCACCATCATATTAAAGGAATATTTTTCTAATATCAAATGACTATCTCACCAAGAGTATAAATTCATAATAAAAGTTCCGTGTACAAAACTTATGGTTTTTGACACCATATACAAATTCAAAATATACAATTATCTTCGTATCTTGTATATGGAGGAATAAAAGTATATAAACATTGCTGTTTATGCTTTACTTGTTAACCGAGCAGTTCACACGGTGTCAACAACACTAAAATAAACATAGGTATAGAGCACTAATGCGCTTTTAGGCGTAGCTGTTTCAGTTTTCATCTTAGTGACTTTTACATAACGCCAACAGACACGCATGAATATTTTCGAATATTTAATAAGCTGATTCGAGATACAACCTCTGAATTTTTGCTACATCACTGCGTATGTACTCAATTCAAAGAATGAAGCACTGTTCAGTGTAAGGAATTCCGGACTTCTCTCTGTATGCTCAAACGACACAAATTGTGGCCCTGTTACAAGTACGCGTTACAATCCATCTCGCAAAATTTCACTTTCGCCTCCAAGATGAGAAAACAATCATTAGCGAAATAGAACAGTGTCACGATAAGAGAAAATCGTTTAATTATCATACCACAATGTTTGAAGTACTTGGTCAGCACGTCTGGAAATCATTCCTTGATGTGTTGATAGGCTGCCATTATTAACAAGTTTGCTATTTTGAATTCAATTATGTATCAAAAAGCATTGTTCTTAAATGTGGCATTTTCAATTCGCAATGAGATTTGTAATGACCCTCGTCATGCGAAAATGGGTCTTATTCCATATGCGCCCATCATATAAATAGCCCACTCAGCTATCCCTCCTTCTGGTAAGGAGAAACATAAGATTTTGAGTGATTTAAAGCGAACAGCATCGCCTATGGCCTGACTGCGCAAAAGCATATGTTGGGTTTAACAAACGCTTGCCGAAACGCATAAGACCCATTTTCGCATGACGGCGCTATTGACGTGTGATTTAAATGTGTCGAAAGAAAACTGCGTTTTAATCCAAATATAAACATACGATATATTTCGATGGTGAAGAAAGATACTCATAACAAGGCATATGAGGACACATATGAAGTGCTCTCCCGTAGTATATTTTTTATTTACTCACACTAATGTGTGGTTTGACAATGCTAACACACATTTCATGCGGTGAATATGCAGCTTACAATTGAAAAACACAACACAATAGTTTAACTTTTGTTTGATCGTATTTAATTAATTAGAAAAGTAAACTGCTAACTTTATTTCAAAGTCAGCGTATACGCCGACTACATTTTTAAAAGACATTTATTTTTATAAATATATTTAATATAATATATTTAGTTGTTTTCGGTTTTAGCAATTATAAAGCATTTTCGAGGTTGCCTATTGTATGCCTGTAGTAATTGATGAACTCATATCCAACTGTCTATGTATTGAGAACTGTGAATATAAACAAGCTAAACCTTCTACTAACCTACTTTTGCGTTGCTAGCACCCGTAATACAAAAGATCGCCGCTATCTGTTGAGAACCAAAGAACGTTTTCCAGAAATACCCGCTGTAGTAGCATGAACGAGGTTATGAAACAAGTCATTCGTATTATTATTATAAATTGTTTGCTATATTCGGGTTTAGCGATTATGAAACATTGTTTTTGTTTTTGTCTATCGTATCGCTGAAGTTATTGTTGAACTTATGTTCAACGTTTTATAAATTGAGAATATAAATAAGCGTCAACTTTTTCCCGAATCTCTCAATTTACGACCTGTACTACGTCATTGAGTTGTATGTGAGAGCGTAACCTATTGCGTTGTTATAACCCGTAAACTTTCCTTTGTTTATCGACAGGCGCATCTATTAATAGCCTCATATCATGAATGCCAAAACACCCGCGAAAAAAAGAACCACGTGACCAAATAGGACGCTAAACGCAAGTACCATGCGACTACGACTTTTATTATGTGAGAACGCTCCGCAATTCCTTTCAAGCCGGAGTCTTGTGATTGCTATTACGTAAAGAATTGACCTCTAACTGAAGTAAGCAAAGAAAACGCAGCACCCAATTGACCCATTCCTTTATGTGCGAAGGCAGATTGAATTTTACTTATGTATGGTTTGCCTATTATAACACACTTTATAATGCGGTAAATATGCGACTAACACGTAAAAAACACTATAATTAAACTTTTGTTTTGAATTTAGTTATTTAGAAACCAAAATTCCAAACCTTATTTCAAAACAGCAAGACTACATTTTTTAGAGAATATTCTTGTTATATTTAAATGTTTTTTTAAACAGTTTCAGCGATAATGAAACATTTTTTATGTTGTCTATCGTATCCCTGTAATAAATGTTGAACTCGTTGTCAACGTATAATTAATTGAGACCTGTGAATATAAACAAGAGTAATACTTATACTAGTGCGTTATTCTCACCCGGACTCCCCTTTGTTTATCGCCAGCCGCAGGGTAATGAATGAGATGAGCGAATATACTACGTCACGCAGACGCAGCAGAAAGTGGACTATTTTAATCATTCATAAACAATCTCCTCCGCGACACGTACAATACGATCATTGTTTTTTATTCTTTTCTATAAAACACCATTCGAAACTATTGCATTTAACACGATATTAATATAATGTTTCCATTTGTGATAAACATAATTGGAGAACTCAAACCTCTTGCATAAATTATACAACTCTTTCTTGCGCATAGTAAGCGGGAATTGGGTTAATCATACCTAGGCCGTACCGACCTAAATTTTACAATAAGCACTTTAGGCGGTCGCTAAAGCGACCATCTAAAAATGATATATTACCTATTTGTAATCTCTGTTCTTAACTTAATTTAAAATGTATTAAACACTTGGATTAAAGACGTGTAAATAATATAATAAGCTACATGTACACAGCATATTCGGATTATTTCGTTGTTGGCCTCACTTAGTGCTTGATGTTTATTTGTATTCGAAATAATACCATGATATGAGTACCTTTGTGTGTAGCAAAGTTCTTTAAAAATTGCGGCACCAAAGCGCCGTTAAAGTGATTGCAAATTAATCACTTTCAGGTTACACGTAGTTGAATACGCATTGTGACGAGCACCGAAGCTTCAAAATAACCATGTCAAAATTCAAGATGAAAACGCTTTTTAATAAACCTAGATAGCATAAGTTAATGTATATCTATCAAACTGCAATTCATTGTATATGTGTTTCAATAAGTTATTTGATTTAACGCCGACGCGCACACTTAGAAGGACTTCAGATGTTACACCATTGAAATAATCAAGGTTGTGTACATAATTAGCATCTTAAGAATGTCGTTTTGCCATTTACGTGAGAAAACAGAAATTTTACACGGTTACGGAAAGTTATGGTTAGAATAATTAAAATGTAATTAAGTATATAGTAAGTATTTTCTTCGGCAAAATAATAGTTGAGCCTTCAACCGCAAGTAAGTTTCTTCTCCCAAAGTAATATCAGTTAAAAGGGCCTTTTCACAGATTTTGGCCACGGGCTTAATTCTGAGGAAAAATAGTATACTAATATTAATTAATTTGGTTCTAAAACTGTACCGTAAATAACTCATGATATATGTTATTTTAAAGATTCCAATTAATAATGGCTATCTTATGTACTTATGACAAGAGGAAAATTGCATCAATAAATAAATAGATATAGAAACACTGCATGTAATGTGCACGCCGAGAACCTATATTTGTATTTGGGGTCCAAATTAACTTTGGATTGGTAGTACATTACAGTGCAGTGTCCAATAACATCTGTTGACGTCAATACATAAAAAAGTAAATAAACAATACTATAAACAAGGCAAAGATGAGGGAGCTGTCTATAACGAACGTTCGCGGTTTCATCGTCTGCGCCTTAAGCTTAACGGAATATCAAAAACCGCGTGCCCGTGCCAATTATTCTCCAATGACTTACTAAATAAAACTCAAACTATCTGGACACACCTCAACTAACTACAACCCCGGTAAATAGGTAATCAGGATAAATATATATGTAGGAAATTAGAGACAAAACAGTCATAGACTAATATAACCTGTATATTGTCTCATTATAACCCAGATCAACAATATCAAATGTCTGGAATAGATTTTTGTGAGAATTACGATATCACACTGTGATCATCAGGCTACAGTATAGCCCTCACATAATTGAAACCAGACATCTACATATAAGCTGGAGTAGATTCAATTTACATGATAAATAGCAATGTATGAGGCATATACTGAATACCACTACCAAATGACTGAAATAGATTTTTGTGAGAATTACGACATCACATTGTGATCATCAGGCTACAGTATAGCCCTCACAAAATCGAAACCAGTTATATACATATTAGCTGAAATAAATTCAAATGAGAATTAAGAATCTCAGTACAACATCAACAACACACAATGCTTAAACGACGGAAGGGTACGTTTTCCCCAACACGCAGGTCACTCAGCCTTTTTACGACGGGAGGGTACGTTCCCCTTAACACATGCCACTCGGCCTTTTTCGACCACTATGGATAAGCTCTAATCCTTCTTTTACAACCAAATAGCGCTCTAGGTAACAAAACCCAGGGTTCCGCGAGACCCTCGTTTTCCTTCTCTTAAGCTGTAATCAGCAACGAAGACGAAGGTAGGGTCGGCTGGGCTAGAGGGCGCGCCTGGAGAGATATCTCTCGTCCGTGCACTCTGGCTCCGTTGACATGACATACCCAACATGACAAAAATTAAAAATAAAAAATAAATAAGAGAATGGTGACGGTATTTGTAGTTGTTGTTTCCCTCTACTGTAGCGTAGGTTAAGTTTTCTTGTAGTGTAGTGTAAGTTTTTTCCTTGCATGCCTGTGCCTTGTTACGTTTGACGTTGAATTGTAACCTTTGTATTGCTAACCTGCACGTAGTACCCTTGTCACTATGAGGGTCAGATCGAATTAGAGGGATGATCAGCATTAACATCCCAGATCTATTCCCTCCTGACCAAAAGGCACTAATACATATAATTACCATCTGTAACCATAAGCAATATGAACAGGAATAAGAACGTGCGCTCACTCTCTCTCTCTCTATCATAAGAGAGAGCGAGAAGTCGAGAGGAGACCAAAACCAGACATCAATCCATCATCCTCCCTCCCTCTCTCTCTCTCTCTCTCCTCTATCTCTCTCTCTCTCTCTCTCCTCTCTCTCTCTTCTCTCCTCTCTCTCTCTCTCTCTCTCTCTCTCTCTATCAAAAACAAACCAATATAAAGGCGCTGTTAAAAATTGTCTCCCCAAGAAAGAATTTGTAGAACCTAGAAATTGTCCTCACCTAGTTCCCTTCCCCCCAACAACCATGGCAGTCTCGGTCCATCCGACACACGCAGCCCTTTAACCTACTATATTACACTAAATTACTTTAAAACTATTCTTACCTTGCAACACCATTAAAACACCTGACAATATCCAATAGCACAACAGAGAGAGCCCATGTTGAATTTACCCCACGACACAGGGCAGTTAAGTAATATCCTGTACTAATCTATGTTTATGTACTTACCAGTCCTCTGCGAGGGACGTTAAACGGGGGTGCAGTGTATCGGTACCATACACCGGGCACTTAAAAGAACCTCTGGAATCGGGGCGCCCTCTGTATCCCGCTCGAACCCCCACTAACACCTCTTTGGGCGGAGAGCACAAAAACCACACACAAACTATAAGGAATAAACATTAATGCCAATAAGGATCATGCTAATCTAGAGATAATAGGAATACTGCAAAAACCATTTCGATAAAAGGCAAACCACTACATAATCCATGAAAAAAAAACAACATCTAGACACATTAAGGTCTCATTGGCCATCGTTCTCTGATGTATACTATGACCTAATTTTCTCCCCTGAAGGGTCACAGGGGCAGGTCGATACATTGGTAGTCGCGAAGACGCTGGATGACCTGTAAATAAATCTCAAACACACACACACACAGATTTTGGCGTGTATTGAAGTTTGTCATTACATGCTTTAGATCTATATTGATAAACGTAAACATTGGATCTAAACAGCTCCAGTAAAAACAATAAAAAGAATACAATTAAAAAACCAAAAAAGTATCCCTCAATTGGGCTCGAACCACTGACCCCTGGAGTTAAAGTCAATCGCTTAGACCACTCGGTCATCCGTGCTCAACAATGAGTTATGAATGTTATACCTTATATAAGCAATCCTCGTAGTATCACAAAATATAACGACAACAATAGAACTCTCCAAATTATTCAAACGTTTCGCGTTGCAACGCTTTATAATTTTCAGGTTTTTAAATCGTCAAAAGATGCATATCATGGATATTTTAGAGCATGGTAAATGTTCAGTATAACTGTTTTCTCACAAATATCATAACTACAACGAAATATTGCGAATCTGAAACTTTTTTTTTTAATTTTGACAATTTACCAAAACGTGAAAAGGCCCCTTTAAAGCGTAACAAAGATCATCAGACCTCAGTTATTTCAGCATGTTTATTTAATCTGTTGATTGTAAGAAAACAAATGGAATTTCTCTGACGTTATTTTTCGTGTGAACGATTCTTTTCTTGGTCCGAAATGAAAACGCACCCATAATGTTTTCGCATGACACAAGCGAAAAATACCCGATCTATTTTCCACTTTTCTAAGCTGATCTGGTCATTGATCCAATTGCTATTTTTATGATTACAATAACAGAATTGATCAATGTGAAAACCCTGCATGTTATTTACGTTTTCCTTAACGAGAAAACATGATGTAATTGGTAAAGTAAAAATAAAACGTGTTCACTTGCATTTATTTTGAGAATATGTAAACATTCATTGAGTAAAAAATACTCGATATTACTTAAAGTCAAGGAAACGGCCACTTTATGATGTATTATTGTTAACATCTAATTCCGACTTTCCTATTGCTTTAGGATAGGAGTATCTTAACAAGCTCACGCACATAAAATTGTAATCATGTGCCTCTTCGTCAATTAACGCACGATTTATTTCCCCTTCCGGTGAAACCGGAAGGGACTTATGGTTTGGTCTGTCTGTCTGTCTGTCTGTCTTTATGTCTGTCTGTCTGTCCTTCTGTCTGTCTGTCTGTCTGTCTATCTGTCTGTCTATCTGTCTGTCTGTCTGTCTGTCTGTCTGTCTGTCTGTCTGTCTGTCTGTCTGTCTGTCTGTCTGTCTGTCTGTCTGTCTGTCTGTCTGTCTGTCTGTCTGTCTGTCTGTCTGTCTGTCTGTCTGTCTGTCTGTCTGTCTGTCTGTCTGTCTGTCTGTCTGTCTGTCTGTCTGTCTGTCTGTCTGTCTGTCTGTCTGTCTGTCTGTCTGTCTGTCTGTCTGTCTGTCTGTCTGTCTGTCTGTCTGTCTGTCTGTCTGTCTGTCTGTCTGTCTGTCTGTCTGTCTGTCTGTCTGTCTGTCTGTCTGTCTGTCTGTCTGTCTGTCTGTCTGTCTGTCTGTCTGTCTGTCTGTCTGTCTGTCTGTCTGTCTGTCTGTCTGTCTGTCTGTCTGTCTGTCTGTCTGTCTGTCTGTCTGTCTGTCTGTCTGTCTGTCTGTCTGTCTGTCTGTCTGTCTGTCTGTCTGTCTGTCTGTCTGTCTGTCTGTCTGTCTGTCTGTCTGTCTGTCTGTCTGTCTGTCTGTCTGTCTGTCTGTCTGTCTGTCTGTCTGTCTGTCTGTCTGTCTGTCTGTCTGTCTGTCTGTCTGTCTGTCTGTCTGTCTGTCTGTCTGTCTGTCTGTCTGTCTGTCTGTCTGTCTGTCTGTCTGTCTGTCTGTCTGTCTGTCTGTCTGTCTGTCTGTCTGTCTGTCTGTCTGTCTGTCTGTCTGTCTGTCTGTCTGTCTGTCTGTCTGTCTGTCTGTCTGTCTGTCTGTCTGTCTGTCTGTCTGTCTGTCTTTCTTTCTTTCTTTCTGTCTGTCTGTCTGTCTGTCTGTCTGTCTGTCTGTCAGTCTGTCTGTCTGTCTGTATATCTGTCTGTCGGTCTGTCTGTCGGTCTGTCGGTCTGTCTGTCTGTCTGTCAGACCATCACACTTTTCTGGATCCTGCGATAATTTTAAAAGTTCTTCATATTTTTCATGAAACTTGAAACATTGATAGATGGCAATATGGAGATTATGCACGTCATTTCATTTCGTTTATACGTCAAGAGTTCTGGTTGCTATGGCAACAATTATAAAAAAAATACTGACAATGGTGGAGTTATACCGGTAGGGGACCATATTGCTTGGCAATCTATTGTTTTAACTGAGAGACTGCACCTTTAACTTTATAATACAATATCACATAAAGCATTACCGAATTTAAGGAACCCTGCCACAATTCAAATCCCCACATAAGGCTTTATTTGGATTTACACGACTTTGGAAAAAAAAATCTAAAACGTAGGTACAAACCACGCTGCCATGCATGTTAAATTGTGTACAACTCTATTAATGTTGATGTATTTTGCTGGCTACATTATTGAAAATAAAGGCCAGTATTTTCAAAATAAAACAATGAATAACTGAGGGCCATGTACATTCATTATCATTAGTTAGCGTAAGAGTTCAGAAAACTTCTTGAACACATTTTTGCAACAGATATGTACTGATCGACGTTCAAGAATGCGTATTCCCGTTTACGCTTGCACATGAATGTGCTCATTCCTGAATGGAACTTTCGTGTTCCATGAAACGTACAATTGTGTTTACTGTGGTTGTTTTTGTGTCCACCAATATTAAACTTTCAAAAAGATTATATGCTTAAAAAAATTAAAAGACATGAACTGAATTAATCATTTCAAATTTTAGTTTATAAATCCGATTTTTTTTTTTAATCAACATATTTATGAAAAGATCCAACCTTTATCTTTAAAACCAATCCAAGATATATAGTTTACTATTAATACATATTAATCATAACGCACGAAACAAGAGGCTGTGTTTAATAAACGCTGTTGCAAACGGTGGAAGGTTTATCAATGCCGATTGATTGGCCCACTTAAATAAGTCTTAATCAACCTTTAGGTCAATTTCAATGTCAAAATGAGGTCAGATGATGTTTGCGTGCTGGGCATTTCGTTAAAGTATCAAATCGCTTTGGTAAGTAGTTCTGATGTCAAACAAACAGTCAATTAGGATTTACAGAGGTGGAACATTAATGCTTTCAATTAACGCCATTTCCAGAACCGGATTACTCCATGAAAAGTTTGGACAGAACTGCACATTCTACGTTGGCTAAATCTGCGAAAAGAAGAAATAATTATCGAACAGTGAATATATATAGAGAGAATAACAGGTATTCCTCGAGTGACCCGAATCGACGCTGCCCTAATTCGACGCAATTTTTGTTTTGCCTCTGTTTGATACATAAGCGACATCCGATGACGTCATACAATAGCACATGGTACACTACGCACAATTTACTATAGTTGTTGTTTGTTATGTGGAAAATAACGGGTTAAAAGGTAAGATATTGTTGATTGGTTTGAAATTGATGAATTTTTATGTATTTTACAAGGTAAAATGTAAATGTTAAGGGTTAAGGCATTTTGATTCATATGGGTCTTGTGAATCTGTTTCAAATCAAATGCGTAGATTTGATCTTCAGCATCTAAAAATATGTGAAATAGAAAGAACGATTATATCTTTTGGATAGATAAATGTACCTACGTTATAAGCAAAGGACCTGTGCAACAATTCCCGGGCTTTTTAGTCAGTTTAGTTAACATGGTAGTAACTGTCCATATATAAATGCTCACCCTTCCAACTTTAAACGCCAAGTGGGACGAGGGATAGAAAGAGAAAGTCACATGCTTGAGTACATTTCAACCCATGCACATTGCACGTTTTTTTCGCATAAAAAACAGTGGAGCGATACAGGGCCATCATGACCCTCTTGTTCATGAGATTCTACGTTCTCAAGAAAAAGTAGGTTTATGAAATCCCAAGAAACCAGGTTTTTCGTGAGAAACCAGGTTTTTCATGAGAACCTATGTTCTCATTTGAAAGCCTTAGTTCTCGGCGAGACGACACACATAGACACATATAACTTAGGTTCTCATGAGAAACTAGGTTTTTTATGAGAAACTAGGTTTTCATTCAGAGAACCAAAGTTCTCGTTTTATATCCAAGGTTTTCACCAGAAAGTTGGTTCTCGACAGCTTTTTGCGTCGTTCTCTCGGATATCCTAAGTTTTGATGAGAACCCAAGATTTCATTTGGGAACCATAGTTCTCATGAGAACCCTAGTTTCTTGGGATTATGCGTCGATCCGCTTGCCGTATGTAACTGTACCGAATATGAAGCTTTCACCATTTTTGTGAACAGACTATCCGCTATAGTAATAAAATGTTCATACACACGATGTTATCTATGCTGTGTCATTTGGTGTTTATTTTGCGTACATATACATTCCTTTTCTTAATTTTGGTAAGAGCTCTTAAACGTGATTGAGGCATTGTCCATCATCAGCAATACTTTTTCTGTTTTTATTGTACACGATAATCTTCATCTATATGTTACCGTTTATAACACTGGTTTTATCTTGCTCTATTCAGTTACTCTGTAGATCTGTAGATCATAAAACTTGGCACTTCTAAATCTACGGATTTAATTTTCAATAACTTGACCTTTTTTACAGGTTTGGAATCAAGGTTTTTACACCCTGCATAACGTCTTCTTCCGGAAGTACTTACGGTGACCGTGTGAAATATTTAATCATATTACCTTATAATGGGAGCCTGAATAAAGTTAATATCGTATTTACTTAATTCAATTGTGCCTCAGAGAGTTGATATTCTGGATTGAGTAATCAAATTGAAATTCAATCGAATTAAATTTTCCTGTTATCTTTTCTTTCGAATTTGAACTACAGTGCTATGAGGGTTATGTTTATTTACATGTGTTTATCATTGATATAGTGGGCTAAGTGATTCGGCGCTCTATATAATCAGTTTAACCCTTCCCCCACGTTTCGCATTGATCGTTACAAGGCGGTGCTCTGTCTTGGGTAATTGTCGAATTATCATCCTAGTTTCTTATGTACTTATTAGTATTGTGTTAAGTGTAAGTAATCAATGCTCAATACAATACATCACAAAAGATACAACACGACATAAAAGCTGGACAGGACGTTTATTATCGGCCCGCTGCCTATATAACGGCTCAAGAGCCATTTGCTAAGGCCGATTATAAACGTACAACCAAATTCTGCCATTTGTTATCGTTCATATAACATGTCAGCCTCTTTTGTTCCTTCACGAAAATTCATTTGCAAACCAGCTGTCCGAACAACTATTTAAATTCAACTTTTTACGTAACGACGTTTCTCCTGTGACGTAATTTCTTTGACGAAACATACCTGTTTATGATAGATTCTCTACATTTTCGTGGCAATGATGCTTACAGTTTTTTATTAACTGTAGAAAATATACCTACAAATTCAATTAGTGGTTTGTACGTATCAACAACATATATCGGATTGTGTGTTTGTCATGAATAATTGGAAACTTCAATGGGAAACAAACAAGTTTGGTCAATAATTAAATAACTTTACTCTGTGATAAATATCTTGCTCCACCAAAGTGTATTACATATGCATGTAGCAATATGATCGGCTATTGTGTAATATATAATAAAATGGTCAAGATAATAGTCTACACCATAAATCAGTTCTCATATAATGTCTAGATATCTTCCTATTGAAAACTGTTCACACACAAAATCTAAATAAACATATGAATATATATTACTAACAACATATTTCTTACATGTCGAAACCAAGTTTTGTAATTATCATAACCGATATAAGGGTCATCGGATAGAAACTCCATTTTTTTTGGAAACGCACACCGTTAATTACTTCCCAGCATCGTCCGTATTTCCCGTATTTCCCGGATGCATGAACGTTTGCCCACCATGACACCTGAATACGCTGCCAAAGCGAACACAACGGTAACCCGGTGGACAACGTCGCCTCCCACATAGCCCGGCTGAATTCACGTCGGCCACTTGACTTAGCAGCAACGTTAGGACTAACATGCACATCAGGTAACGCATCATCGTCTGAAATTGAGAATAAGAGATTAATTTCGCGCATTTACAATACATCTATTGACGCTTGTATGTGCTTATGACGGAATTATTATTAGTAAAGACCATAAATTAGATCTAGCTTAATCCGCTTTGCCATTATTAATAGCCACTTACTGATCTTTAAGGCAATAAAATCATAAAACGCCATAATCATCGCATGACTTGCTTATTTACAAAGCTGAAAGCTAAATTAAATACTGAAAATTGATCAAATGATGTAGTCAAATGTTCACAACTTAGATAGGCATGTTCATCAACTGCAACAATCAAACAACAATAGCACAACCTTCTATTACTGTTTAAATCTACCACTTCTATTGCATTGTATTGTTCCAGTTGAAATGTGGAAAGCACAAAAACAACAAATCTGATAGTTACACATTTAATATTTATATAACTGAATTATGATTATTTAGTAAAAAATACACCTTAGATATCACTATTCAACAATGAAAACGATAAAACACTTACTAGGAATCAGTTATAAATATTAGCTTTGCAATCCAGTTTGACTAGAAGAATATGCGATATGTTATTTTCTCCCGTTTTATATACAACTCAAGTACCATTATTCGTCGAAAGGAAGTCACTTATTAATTATTAATTGGTCAATAAGAATACCATTCTATAAATAAATGACCTAGATATTGCGGAGTAGGAAGTTTACATGGAAAATTTCTTACAAAGGATGATGATCAGTCCGTGTGTCAAGTGTTTTGTTTTTTTCTTAGACGTAGGGCCTTCTCTTAATTTGCCCTTTCTCCAAGAATATAAAGATTAACTATCCTATCAATATTGCCGATTGAATATCATAATTGTTACTTATTAATTATTTATTGGTCAATAAGAATACCATTCTATAAATAAATGACCTAGATATTGCGGAGTAGAAAGTTTACATGGCAAATTTCTTACAAAGGATGATGATCAGTCCGTGTGTCAAGTGTTTTGTTTTTTTCTTAGACGTAGGGCCTTCTCTTAATTTGCCCTTTCTCCAAGAATATAAAGATTTCCTATCCTATCAATATTGCCGATTGAATATCATAATTGTACAAGAAACGTGTCGCAGTACTCATTTATGTTAAGAAAGTGAAACACAACTCAAATAGTATAATGACAGCGGTCGAATGTTATTCCTCATGACTAAATAGCCACATTGTTGGACACTTGAAATAAAAAGAAAAGCTTATTTTCTGTCCAGTTGGTGGATAATAATTTAATTCAAAATTGGTACTTGAGTTCAAGAACTGTGCAAGGCAATTGGTTTGCAGCAGTAAACATAACATGATATAAAAATGATATATTACCTTTTTGTAATCTCTGTTCTTAACTTAATTTAAAATGTATTAAACACTTGGATTAAAGACGTGTAAATAATATAATAAGCTACAATGTACACAGCCTATTCGGATTATTTCTTTGTTGGCCTCACTTAGTGCTTGATGTTTATTTGTGTTCGAAATAATACCATGATATGAGAACCTTTGTGAGTAGCAAAGTTCTTAAAAAATTGCGGCACCAAAGCGACGTTAAAGGGATTGCAAATTAATCACTTTCAGGTTACACGTAGTTGAATACGCATTGTAACGAGCACCGAAGCTTCAAAATAACCATGTCAAAATTCACGATGAAAACGCTTTTTAATAAACCTAGATAGCATAAGTTAATGTATATCTATCAAACTGCAATTAATTGTATATGTGTTTCAATAAGTTATTTGATTTAACGCCGACGCGCACACTTAGAAGGACTTCAGATGTTACACCATTGAAATAATCAAGGTTGTGTACATAATTAGCATCGTAAGAATGTCGTTTGGCCATTTACGTGCGAAAACAGAAATTTTACACGGTTACGGAAAGTTATGGTTAGAATAATTAAAAAAAATAAGTTTTTTTCTTCGGCAAAATAATATTTAAGCCTTCAACCGCAAGTAAGTTTCTTCTCTCAAAGTAATATCAGTTAAAAGGGCCTTTTCACAGATTTTGGCATGTATTGAAGTTTGTCATTACATGCTTTTGATCTATGTTGATAAATGTAAGCATTGGATCTAAACAGCTCCAGTAAATACAATAAAAAGAATACAATTAAAGAAAGAAAAAAGTAACCCTCAACTGGGATCGAACCACTGACCCCTGGAGTTATAGTCAATCGCTTAGACCACTCGGTCATCCGTGCTCAACAATGAGTTATGCATGTCATACCTTATATAAGCAATCCTCGTAGTATCACAAAATGTAACGACAACAATAGAACTCTCCAAATTATTCAAACGTTTCGCGTTGCAACGCTTTAATAATTTTCAGGTTTTTAAATCGTCAAAAGATGCGTATCATGGATATTTTAGAGCATGGTAAATGTTCAGTATAATTGTTTTCTCACAAATATCATAACTACAACGAAATATTGCGAATCTGAAACATTTTTTTTAAATTTTGACAATTTACCAAAACGTGAAAAGGCCCCTTTAAAGCGTAACAAAGATCATCAGACCTCAGTTATTTTAGCATGTTTATTTAATCTGCTGATTGTAAGAAGACAAATGGAATTTCTCTGACGTTATTTTTCGTGTGAACGATTCTTTTCTTGGTCGCAAAATGAAAACGCACCCATAATGTTTTCACGTGACACAAGCGAAACATACCCGATCTATTTTCCACTTATCTAAGCTGATCTGGTCATTGATCCAATTGCTATTTTTATGATAACAATAACAGAATTGATCAATGTAAAAACCCTGCATGTTATTTACGTTTTCCTTAACGAGAAAACATGATGTAAATGGTAAAGTAAAAATAAAACGTGTTCACTTGCATTTATTTTGAGAATATGTAAACATTCATTGTGTACAAAATACTTGATATTACTTAAAGTCAAGGAAACGGCCACTTTATGATGTATTATTGTTAACATCTAATTCCGACGTTTCTATTGCTTTAGCATGGGAGTGTCTTAACAAGCTCACGCACATAAAATTGTAATCATGTGCCTCTTCGTCAATTATCGCACGATTAATTTCCCCTTCCGGTGAAACCGGAGGGGACTTATGGTTTGGTCTGTCTGTCTGTCTGTCTGTCTGTCTGTCTGTCTGTCTGTCTGTCTGTCTGTCTGTCTGTCTGTCTGTCTGTCTGTCTGTCTGTCTGTCTGTCTGTCTGCCTGTCTGTCTGTCTGTCTGTCTGTCTGGTCTGTCTGTCTGTCTGTCTGTCTGTCCTGTCTGTCTGTCTGTCTGTCCTGTCCTTCTGTGTTTGTCTGTCTGTTTGTCCTTCTGTGTTGTCTGTCTGTCTGTCTGTCTGTCTGTCTGTCGGTCGGTCGGTCGGTCGGTCGGTCTGTCTGTCTGTCTGTCTGTCTGTCCTTCTCGTCTGTCTGTCTGTCTGTCTGTCTGTCTGTCTGTCTGTCTGTCGGTCTGTCTGTCTGTCTGTCTGTCTGTATGTCCTGTCTGTCTGTCTGTCCTTCTGTGTTTGTCTGTCTGTCTGTCTGTCTGTCTGTCTGTCTGTCTGTCTGTCTGTCTGTCTGTCTGTCTGTCTGTCTGTCTGTCTGTCTGTCTGTCTGTCTGTCTGTCTGTCGTCTGTCGGTCGGTCGGTCGGTCGGTGGGTTGGTCGGTCGGTCGGTCGGTCGGTCGGTCGGGTCGGTCGGTCGGTCGGTCGGTCGGTCGGTCGGTCCGTCGGTCTGTCGGTCGGTCTGTCGGTCGGTCTGTCTGTCGGTCTGTCTGTCAGTCCATCACACTTTTCTGGATCCTGCGATAATTTTAAAAGTTCTTCATATTTTTCATGAAACTTGAAACATTGATAGATGGCAATATGGAGATTATGCACGTCATTTCATTTCGTTCATACGTCAAGAGTTCTGGTTGCTATGGCAACAATTATTTAAAAAAATACTGACAATGGTGGAGTTATACCGGTAGGGGACCATATTGCTTGGCAATCTATTGTTTTAACTGAGAGACTGCACCGTTAACTTTATAATACAATATCACATAAAGCATTACCGAATTAAATGAACCCTGCCACAATTCAAATCCCCACATAAGGCTTTATTTGGATTTACACGAAAAAAATCTAAAACGTAGGTACATACCACGCTGCCATGCATTTTAAATTGTGTACAACTCTATTAATGTTGATGTATTTTGCTGGCTACATTATTGAAAATAAAGGCCAGTATTTTCAAAATAAAACAATGAATAACTGAGGGCCATGTACATTCATTATCATTAGTTAGCGTAAGAGTTCAGAATACTTCTTGAACACATTTTTTGCAACAGATATGTACTGATCGACGTTCAAGAATGCGTATTCCCGTTTACGCTTGAATATGCATGTGCTCATTTCTGAATGGAACTTTCGTGTTCCATGAAACGTACAATTGTGTTTACTGTAGTTGTTTTTGTGTCCACCAGTATTAAACTTTCAAAAAGATGCTATGCTTAAAGAATTTAAAAGACATGAACTGAATTAATCATTTCAAATTTTAGTTTATAAATCCGTTTTTTTTTTAAATCAACATATTTATAAAAAAATCCAACCTTTATCTTTAAAACCAAACCAAGATATATAGTTTACTATTAATACATATTAATCATAACGCAGGAAACGAGAGGCTGTGTTTAATAAACGCTGTTGCCAACGGTGGAAGGTTTATCAATGCCGATTGATTGGCCCACTTAAATAAGTCTTAATCCACCTTTAGGTCAATTTCAATGTCAAAATGAGGTCAGATGATGTTTGCGTGCTGGGCATTTCGTTAAAGTATCAAAGCGCTTTGGTAAGTAGTTCTTATGTCAAACAAACAGTCAATTAGGATTTACAGAGGTGGAACATTAGTGCTTTCAATTAACGCCCTTTCCAGAACCGGATTACTCCATGAAAAGTTTGGACAGAACTGCACATTCTACGTTGGCTAAATCCGCGAAAAGAAGAAATAATTATCGAACAGTGAATATATAGAGAGAGAATAACAGGTATTCCTCCAGTGACCCGAATCGACGCTGCCCTAATTCGACGCAATTTTTGTTTTGCCTCTGTTTGATACATAAGCGACAACCGTTGACGTCATACAATAGCACATGGTGCACTACGCACAATTTACTATAGTTTTTGTTTGTTATGTGGAAAATAGCGGGTTAAAAGGTAAAATATTGTTGATTGGTTTGAAAATTATGAATTTTTATGTATTTTACTTAATGCAAAACTTTTTGAACACTTTACACCCAATTGTCTTTGTAAATAAGACCGTGGGATAATGCATCGGTTTCGTTCGCAAAAGTTCACTTTTTCATTCATCAGTCACGTGACTGCCATTTGACAAAACACCGCATAAATAAATTAATTTTCACTATGAAAAAGGTGTACGCGTAAACTTTGATTTGAAGTCCGGATATGTTTTTGGTTATGCTGTAATACAATTTTAACTACATGTAGCAAGTGTTTATGTTGGTAATTGCATATTATGTTTATTACTTATTTTAATTTACTTAATTATTTTTGTAGGTTCCACAAAAAGTACAGGTTATATGCAGCTACTTTCATAAACACAGCTTATGACAAGGGGTTGCTGACAGGGGCCCCTATTAAAACCACTGCCAGAAAGTATGGCATCCCAAATTTAAAAACCTTAATTGATTTAATTAATTTCAGTTCCATATTGCTTTTACAGTGATACAAATTTAAGTACAGCAATCATGAGTTAATAATTTATGCATTCAGTCTCCACAGGAGTGAAATTTACATTGAAATCAGGTAACCAGTCAGATGCGTCGTTTTAGGCCACTGTCAACAAATATGGCCGCCGTTGAATAGACTTGGGTCATTTTGTTTTTCAACGAATTTTTGTTGATAACACTATCAATAGAATTTAAAATGTATATATAAAAGGTAAATGTGTAATGAAATAACAAAATGATCACATAAATCCCTATATTGAGCTATAAAACTTTAACAAACTGCTTGTATGCGTCGAAATTGGGCACTCGGGGATATATCAAGCAAGGCTTAGAATAATGTAACGGCGTGGCTTGCCGAGCCGTTATTTTATTCGTGCCGAGCCTGATATATTACAAAAAGATCAGGCAGTAACCTGTTTTTCTTTTTATCATACATATATATAGAACGTCCCCGATTTTAAAGAGTAAATGAAAAGATCGCCTAAAAGGTGCAGTTTTAGCGGGAAAGAATATGACTTGTGTCGTTTTACGTTTAATAATTACGTAATGAGCACGCGAGCTTAATATTTGTAAAAAAAATGTTTTTTCTGTTTGTGTTGCATTTTGTGTTCAAAATATATTACATCTTAGTATCAAATTGTTTGTTTTGCTGAATCTATTTCGATTTAACTAAAAATGATTACTTTATAGTTGATTCCGAGTAATATGACCATCCTCCACACTTAACTGGTCCCCCGTTGAATATAACCGTTGACTCCGTTGTCTATTATAATTATATAGAGATATGCGATATATAAGGGGAGGTAACCAATCTTCCATCACACATGACTGATATAAGAACTTCCTGTTGACCATGATATAAAAAATATATCAGGCAACGTTATATAAGGCAGAATTCAATGCGGTGGTATGATAAACATATTTTATTATAACACATGCGTTTAATTGATATTGTAAATATGCAGGGATGACATTACGTTTTGAAGAAGCGTTTTCGAAATAGGCAACAATATAAGACATTTCGCCGAAGGCCCAATTTTAATGAGTGAAATGAACACAAAAAGTTGTTATCACCAGTATTATTAAAGTTTTGCTTATATTAAAAAATATGTTTATTTTTAAAATGCAATATCCTTGATCATGTTTTCTTTTAATAGCTTATAAATGACAATTGCAGGGATTACAAATCTTGACATATGAGTAAAGTAACCGCCTGAGTTTGTTATTAAAAAACCGTTCATACTGCTAACTGACATTGATTTCTGCCAATAAAAATAGAAGTGTGTTATACTTTATGTTCTGATGCTTTAAACAGAAATTAAAAATAATCGCCCCATATCATTTGGAAAAAGAAAAAAATCGCTAAAGAATCTATCATGCTTGGCGGTAAATTACACTGGTCAGTATGATACGTAGTGCACACTATGATTGACGATGTAACAGATTATTTTTTTAAACAAAGGGAGATCACCAGTACAAATTTAATGCTTTGTACAGAGAGTTTTACATCCCATTTATCTAATTAAAAACAAAAGGCTTGTTTTTGCTTCTTTTAAAGAAAATGTGTTTTTTATTGAAGTTACTTTCCTCGAAAATGATATAAAAGTTTGACGTAATTTAAAATATTGTATATAGTATGATTTTGCAATAGCTTTGTAATAAAAACCTGAATAATAATAATTATTACAAAGTGGGTCGCGATACATTATTACATTTCGGGTCGACAGTTACAACCCGTTTGGTAATAAAAACCCGAAATGTAATAAATTTTATATTGTCCATTAAATCAGAGATACAGACTTTTTTAGAAGTTATTTTCTTGTTTAAATTAGTTTTAGAGTAGGTATTGACTGTTCCCCCGATCTTTGTTCTTATAGACTCCATCAACAAATCATGAATGTAATAATTTATTGCAAAGTTGGTTGCGATGCATTATTATATTTCGGGTCGACAGTAACAACCCGTTTTGTAATAAAAACCCGAAATGTAATAAATTTTATATTGTCCATTAAATCAGAGATACAGACTTTTTTAGAAGTTTTTTTCATCTTTAAATTAGTTTGAGAGTAGGAATTGACTATTCCCCCGACCATTGTTCTTATAGACTACATCAACAAATCATGAATGTAATTATTTATTACAAAGTGGGTTGCGATGCATTATTACATTTCGGGTTGACAGTAACAACCCGTTTTGTAATAAAAACCCGAATTGTAGTAAATGTAACTAAGTCAGACAAAGTCCGAGATACAGTCATTTTTGAAGTTATTTTCAAATTAACATAAGTTTTAGAGAAGATATTGACAATTCCCCCGACCTTTGTTCTTGTAGACTCCATCAACAAATCATGAATGTACTAATTTATTACAAAGTGGGTTGCGATGCATTATTAGATTTCGGGTTGACAGTAACAACCCGTTTTGTAATAAAACCCCAAAATGTTATACATTTGCCCATGTCGTATAAAGTCCGAGATGTTGATATATTTTGAATTTATTTTCAAGTTTATATACAATTTTGATTAGGAATTGACAATTCACCCGACCTTCTTTCTTGTAGACTCCATAACAAAATCATGAATGCAATAATGTATTGCAAAGTGGGTTGCGATGCCTTATTATATTTCGGTTTGACGGTAACAACCCGTTATGTAATAAAACCCCGAAATGTTATGAATTGTTCGATGTCCGATAAAGTCCGAGATATAGATTTGTTAGAATATTGTTTCATGTTAAAAAACAATTTTGAGTAGGAATTGACTATTCACCCGACCTTCGTTATTATACATTTCATCAAACAAACATAAATGTAATAAATTATTACTTGGTGGGTTGCGATGCATTATTACATATCTGGATGACATCAAAAGTTATTCAAACGATCTGCGAAAATATTTTCATATTTTAATATAGCGACTGACCAAATTATTTACGACGACATACATGCGTTTTCAATCTGACTTAATTCGTCGCTCATTGTGCATATACTTGTAAAGCGTCTGTACTTTCAGTTTCTATTACGATGCAAAAAAATGTCTAAGAGAGGTAGATAGACGTCCGCGATTGTTGCGCCAAAATATCTGTTGACAGTAACAAAGATATCAGTTAACATCAGGGTTTTTTTTAATTTAAAGTTTATAACATGGACAGTTTCAAGGATTAAAGATGTTATGAAACATCAGTTTATTTAAGTTAATTATGATAGTTTACAGTTTTATTGAATCAATACAAGTGTGCAGCTTCAACAGAAGTTAAGCAGCAATGACTTTAAGGTATGCACTTTTATAACTAATTTCACCCTATTTCAAGAATGAAATCCCCCTATTTTTCAAAATCAATGGGTGAAAACCCCATTTCCCAAATAATTACCTGGGGCACTGTATAAACCATAATATATACACGACAATAGCCTTATAATTCCTCTGATAGCCTACGAATCTTCGACATAATTCTACGTCGAATACACAGTGTATACTAACTTCTAAAAGTGTAAACGTAATGTTCAAATCAAAGTAAGTAAATTGTCGTCTGTAATCAGCAAGTGGTCATTTTCTAAATATAAGTAAACACGTAAATGCACTACAGATACTTTTAGAACAATATAATTAACCCGTTCTTACCTGTAAATTTACATCAAACTTAAAAAATCCTTGCCTGCATTCGTTCTGCTCAATAAGACGGGGCGTATTTGAGGACTTTGTACCTAAATCACTAGTTGCAATAATACAACTCCCAGCTATTGACTCTCCGCGTCGCTCGTATGTACTCATTAAAGCTCAGAACATTCAAGAAAAACTACCTAAATCACCTGCTCGCTATCATTGTGTTTAGGTTACAATATACTAAATCAACGTACACACCAACACCCCGGCCAACGTACACACCAACACGCCGGCCAATGTACATCCAACACCCCGGCCATCGTACACACCAACACGCCGGCTAACGTACACACCAACACGCCGGCCAACGTACACACCAACACTCCGGCCAACGTACACACCAACACCCCGGCAAACGTACACACCCGATCAGTGGAATAAGTGTCGCGATATATGCAGAATCTGGTGTTTTTTCGAGTTATATTTTAGTGAATACAATTAATTTATTAACAAGTATGTTAGTTTATGTTTTACGGCCCTTTTAAACGCTTTAGGACAGACTGACAGACAAACAGACCGACAGACAGACAAGTTCACTCCTATATACCCCCCCCCCCCCCTAAACTTCGTTTGTGGGGGTATAATAAAGTCTTTTTTCTGTCTATTTTTCACATTCAAAATGATTGAAGTGGACATACAAATATATGAAAAGTTCGTTATATATTTAAAGACAGATAAATTTGCCATTGATGTGGTTTTGTTGCTTAAAGGGATCTTTTCACGTTTTGGTAAATTGACAAAATTGAAAAAAGTTATTTCAGATTCGCACATTTTCGTTTTAGTTATGATATTTGTGAGGAAACAGTAATACTGAACATTTACCATGGTCTAAAAATATAGCCATTATATGCATCTTTTGACGATTTAAAAACCTGAAAATTATAAAGCGTTGCAACGCGAAACGGTCGAATAATTTGGAGAGTTCTGTTGTTGTCGTTTAATTTTGTGAAACTATGAAGATTGCTTATATAAAGTATAAAATACGTCACTCATACATATTTGGCAGGATGGCCGAGCGGTGTAATTGGTTTTTACTCCAGGACTCAGGGGGTCACTGGTTCGAGCCGTGATGAGGGCTACTTTTTTTTCCTTTTTTAAATTTTATTCTTAATTTTTTACTGGAGCTTTTTCGGTCCAATGTTTACATTTATCATTATAAATCATTTAATGATACACTTCAAAACATGCCAAAATCTGTTAAAAGGCCTTTTTGGTCAATTCTATGTTCAAAATAACATAACATAACATTTATTCGGCATTAAATAGCATATTGCAAATGTATAGCCTATACACAGTATGTATTTGAAATAGTAAAGACATGGTACATGTATTTGAGAAGTACAACACAAAATGATGTATACAAATAGTGGGTAAAACAAAAAAGAAAAAAAACATGTCAAATTCATTCAAAGAATAGAATCAATAAGGCATTTACATAATGAATATATAATTTCGGTGGTGAATTTCATTTACAAAAAAAGTTCTCATTGTTTAAATGATCGATTATATTTTCAATGCTGGATACTATTACAAATTTCAAAATTGTTCCATTACACAGTCTTAGTAACATTATTACGTAATGCTTATGCTTGAATTACAAAAAATAATGAGTAGATTGTTTTAATCATTTAGCATTAAACATGTGTTTGCTGTCTCTTTTATGTAAATTGAATATTCTTATTGATAATATCAACATAATATAAAATAATCGCACAAGTTGATTACTTTTACTCTATCCAATACAGTCATTCGATCACCTTAATATTTTTAACAGTAGGCAAACGGAAATAATAATGATAGTTAATACGATTCACTTATTATTGTATCTGTTTTAATAGACATACAAAAATGATGGCGTTAACAGCATATATTTTATACTACGTGTATTGCATAATACTAAATGTTCTTGGCGGCATGTTACACAACTGCGTCATTTCGATATGAAACGTCAGTATCTGTATATTATAATAGACCAACAGTTTCCACTACTGCGTCAAAGGTACCAAAACCATTTCACAAGAAACAGAATAGTATGTCAATAAATAAGTATAAATAATTAAGTATTATTTTTAATATTCTAGAATGCGTGTTCCACTGTGGATCATCTTAGCGAAACACAACGAATTAAAAAAAATATTGTGGATAATAATTGTGAAAACACATTAATTCGTACAAAAAAATCAAATTAATTTGTCATCATGAATATAATATTTAATATGTATTATCTTACCCCGCCTGAGAAAATATGAGGCCTTGTCTTGTGTATAACGTTAATAAAACAGATACCTTCCCCTCATTGACCACTCCATAGAGCATTAGTTATAGACTAGTTAACTTTTAAAAGAAATATTCATTCGAGTTATTCGAGTTCTATCCTTTTCGTATGCCATTTTTATTTAAAATTGAGTTAAATATATAATATAATAATGTTTATTTGACACTGACATGTGTAGAAGACTAATGAATTGATCTTCCTGTTTGAGTAAGCTTAGCTACATAGCGGTTTACATAAATAGAAATGGGCCTTGCTGTGTAAAAAGGGGTTTAATGCATGTGCGTAAAGGGCCGTCCCAGATTAGCCTGTGACGTCCAAACAGGCTAATAAGGGACGACACTTTGCGCCTTTATGATATTATTCGTTTCAAGAAAGTCTCTTCTTAGCAAATATCAAGTTTAGGCGGAAAGTGTCGTGCCTGATTAGCCTGTGCGGACTGCACATGCAAATCTTGGACGACACTTTACGCACATGCATTAAACCCCCTTTTCACATAGGGCGACTCATAGGTTTTATTGATCATATCGTACCGAAACAGACGCCATGACTACTAGACTGACTGTTCAGGTATAGTGAAACATTACGTCGGGCCAGTGAACATTCAGTTAAGTATACAGTCGGTCTCGTGTAAACTTCACATGTTACTCAAATTGTATAATTATACATGCTTCTGCATTATAAAAATAATTATGAACAATGATTAAATGTTAGGATGTTATATTATTATAATCCTTGATTCAGCAAAAGCAGGGCCTTAATCAAACTAACATAGTTGTTAATTTTTACTAAGGTTAAGTTGAACAAAATAACATATAAGGTTGTAAATATCAAAGTCTTAATACTATGATATTAATAATTTATAATTTAAAGCTATTGATTACACGACAATGTCGCGAATTGACTAGCGAATAATTCTAATCGGTGCTACAAATTGATTATACGATCATTGTTTAATTTTTGCATTTTTACGTTTTCCTTGACGTGAATTTAAAAGGAGTTGCTCACTGAGGGCATCTTTCAAACTTCCATTCTTAACGTAGTACTAATTGCCTGTTACTTTCAGATACATGTATTAGAGGTTACTGCTATGTTTTTATTAACATCGAGCGTAAATTATAGTTTTCATTTATGTCATGTAAATGTGTTTCATCATCCTGAGGTAAGTTAGGCAATTGCAATATAAAGGACCGACTTGTTCGTAAAATTGTTCACAAGTAGCCTACAGTATACCTAAATTTCATTAAACACGAAGTACGAATACAATTACAACAGTGATTAAATCAAATAAGTCTCACTCTGTGAAAAGGGGGTTTAATGCATGTGTGTAAATTTTCGTCCATTATTAGCCTGTGCAGTCTGTACAAGCTAATAAGGGGGCGACACATTCCGCATGTATATTTTTAATTGAAGAAAATCTCTTCATGGCAAAAATCCAGTATAGGCATTAAGAGTCGTCCTTGATTAACCGTTGCCGACTTCTAATAGCACAGAGAGGTGATAACATTTTTTGTATTAACTCCATTGAACAACATTTTTTGGGGTAAACTCTGCTTATAAACAATTGTATTCAATAATATTGTTCAATTCTGGATACAAAATTTATAATGCATCAAGATTAAGTACATTTTATTGTTTCAATTGTATATAGAATATAATAATATAAAGTGATAGGAATTTCTATCACATTAGTATTACTAATGCATTCGCTTAATGAATAATCAGTATTTGACCGACGTTAACCTTTACCTGAAATGAATTTTAAAAATCCAATATTGTTATTTCTGTAAAGATATTGAAACTGTTTCGCACCTATTTATAGAATGTCCTTTTGTAGTCCCACCTATTTATAGAATGTCCTTTTGTAGTCCCCTCAATAAAACTGTTATATATTTGTTAAATATTGCCTCAGAATCAAAAATCACTCTTTCTGAAAAGATGTTTAGTTTTTTTTTATTTTAAAGCAGATAGTGCTGGACATAATTACACAATTTTAGTGATCTTATCTATTTCCAGATTGCTATTTGGCATTTGCAAAATCAAACAAAACATCATAAAAAACAGTTTAAAGTTATCGATGGTCTGACTATGTTTTTGTCATTATTTTGATTTAGAATTTTTGTTGACTTTAAAAGATTGAATTACTCTCAATTTGCTGAATCATGGGGATTGTATGATATTATCGCCCCTGTTAATAATGAACTTGTTTTCGGGGCAGATAGTTTTGTTGAATTTTATGTTAAAAAATTTAAACTGTAATTGTTTTACTTTTGAACATGATTGATGTCCCATTCAGCCAGGAAATGTTGAAACTCCTGGGAACTGTAATAGCTAACGCCATCAGAGACTCCCTCCCTCCCTCACATCATCACATCCCACTTAGTAATATCTTTTTACATTTATCATTGTTTGATGAAAAAATATTAGAACTAAGGTCTGATGAATGAATGGACATGATACAATTTATTACATTTCGGGGTTTTATTACAAAACGGGTTGTTACTGTCGACCCGAAATGTAATAATGCATCGCAACCCACTTTGTAATAAATTATTACATTCATGATTTGTTGATGGAGTCTATAAGAACAAAGGTCGGGGGAACAGTCAATACCTACTCTAATACTAATTTAAAATTGAAAATAACTTTAAACAAGACTGTATCTCGTACTTTATCGGACATGGTACAATTGATTACATTTCGGGTTTTGATTACAAAACGGGTTGTTACTGTCAACCCGAAATGTAAAATGCATCGCAACCCACTTTGTAATAAATTATTACATTCATGATTTGCTGATGGAGTCTATAAGAACAAAGGTCGGGGGAATACCTACCCTTAATACCTACTCTAAATACCTACTCTAAACAGTGTCAATGCCTACTCTAAAACTAATTTAAACTTGAAATTGAATTTAAACAATACTGTATCTGGGACTTTATCGAACATGGTACAATTGATTACATTTCGGGTTTTTATTACAAAACGGGTTGTTACTGTCGACCCGGAATGCATCGCAACCCACTTTGTAATAAATTATTACATTCATGATTTGTTGATGGAGTCTTTAAGAACAAAGGTCGGGGGAACAGTCAACACCTACTCTAAAACTAATTTAAATATGGAAATAACTTCTAAAAAAGTCTGTCTCTCTGATTTAATGGACATGATAAAATTTATTACATTTCGGTTTTTAATTACAAAACGGGTTGTTACTGTCGACCCGAAATGTAATAATGCATTGCAACCCACTTTGTAATAATTATTACAATTCGGGTTTTTATTACAAACCGGTTGTAACATAGCTTCAACATCATATGCAGGTGTGTTCTTTATAACTTTAGTTGTTAATATTTTCTTTTCGGGGAAACAAATAATTGGTGGCGATCATCTTGAATTTGGAAGTAATCTTTGCCTTTGGGGTTGGATCTCATGTTGATTAATTTAGTTTTGCATTAATATGTAACTGTACCAAATATGACGCTTTCACCATTTTGTGAACAGACTATCCGCTATAGTAATAAAATGTTCATACACACGATGAAATCCCGATAATGTGTCATTTGGTGCTCATTTTGCGTACAGGTAACTCTACATTCCTTGACGTAATTTTGGTAAGAATTCTAAACCGTGATTGAGGCATTTTCCATCATCTGCAATACTATTTCTGATTTTATTGTACATGATAATCTGCATGTAAATGTTACCGTTTATTACACTGGTTTTATCTTGCTGCATTTAGGTACTTGCTGTAGATTTGGTCATCACACGTGGCACTTCTAAATATACGAATTTGATTTTCAGAGTTGATATCAATAACATGACATTTGTTAAATATACAATCGTGTATCATAGAATTGTTTCAAGTTTTTTACTGTTTGTTTTCTCGAGACATCAATTGCCGAGGGTTTAAGGCTGATGTTTGTTTTCTCGAGACATCAATTGCCGAGGGTTTAAGGCTGATGTTTGTTTTCTCGAGACATCAATTGCCGAGGGTTTAAGGCTGATGCTACATTGGAACTTGGACCTACTTTGCCACTCGAATCAACTGCTTTTATAGCAAATGCTAATGTTTTTGACACGCGCTTTGGCATCCAAAGCTTCACTTCCTGTCCATAACCGGAAGTGCTTCTGTCGAAGCGTTCCATCTCAACGTTTCCTGTTCCATTATAGAGACCCGTGTCCGTGAAGTCAAGAAACGCTCGAACGTCGTTGATGTCATAGCCAACGTAAATAGTATAAGATATATCTGCAAATTAAAAACAACTATATTTCTATTGTAAACAATTTTTCAAACAGAATACGGATTTTAAACCAATTAACAGTGTTGTGCGAAATAGAAAATATAATGCATCTCTGGCTTTTATGAAGTGTTGTTTTCAATGATAACAAACAACAACAATTGTATTGGAGTTTTGTTGTTGTTGTTTTTTTTAAAGTTTGTTCTCATTAAATATTTACACTGCGAAGCTGGGTGCTTGTTTGTTAATTTTTAACGTGTAAGTCTTAATGAACCCTTATACAGTTTAGGTTTACAATATTTATATTGCTCAACATAACATGTACAATAAAATCATTTCTCAGCCACACACACACACACACACACACACACACACACACACACATATATATATATGGAAACTCGACGCTCTAGCTAAAACTTGTTTGTTCAATTTGATAAACATTATAATTGTGAAATAATATTTATATAATTTAAATAAGCTTATAAATATTTGTATAATTGTTATGGCTGTGTGTAATGCTGCCAGTAAACCATACAAACACTTAACGCATACCATGCCCGTGGTTTACGTCGTCAGCAGCCGATGCCCATGTCAGCACCACAGTACGTCGGTACTTCAGGGAGAGTGTTGCCCGAAGGTCATGTACTCTACTGGGTGGCACTGACATTGTGAGCAAATTCTGTTCATCTTTTATCGCTTTGTCCGGAAGGTAAACCACGCCCCCGTACACGTGTCGCTCAACTCCGCCATTAACGGAACGCTTTGTCACATGTTTATTTAATCGACCTTGAAAAGGTAAGGTAAACTTTATACAGGCGAATATGATCTTTAAGAAGTTCTTTAAGTTGCATGTCAGTCTCCTTACAGACGTGTTGGTCTTTAACAGCGGCATTAAAACAGTCAACATACTATTAAAGCAAGTAGCCAATTCAAACTGTATTTAAGTCGAGTCGCGTCATGCGAAAAAAGGTTTTATGCAATATGCGCCCAGCGCAGCTCTAGACCAGCCTGCAAATTTGCGCAGTCTATTCAAGAGCTAACTGTCCTATTACTGTCCTATAAATAGTAACGCAAGATTCGTTGTCTTAACCCTTTCTTACTCAGAAGCAGAGTGAAAATGGATATTTGCAAATAACATAAAATCAGAACAGCCTGCGAGTAGCTCGCAGTCTGTTCATGTTTTATGCTGTTTGCTACTCATCAGTATCTTAGGGTTGGAAATAAAGCCTTTCAAATTTGAATATATTAAGAAAGGACTTCAATTTTATGTGATTAGCTTAAAGACTTCAAATGCGTCAACGTGTGTTTCTGTGTGGTAAATGGTAAATAGCAGAGACGGCACTCCTGACCTGATGACGTGAATGCGAATGAAAGTGTAGCATGACTCGGCTCAAAATACAACAGTGATTATTTAACACAGCATGAACACCGAAAACTTCACAACAAACCAATGGCCGAATACCGTAAGCAAAATAAAAAACCTTTTAAGTAATACCTTTTAAAGAAACAGTTTGATAAAAGAAAGACATTTAGTCATTAAGAACTGCACACGTGTGGAATAAGCGGAATGTTTGTCTTTCGCGTTTTTTACTTACGTTTAGTCATATCAATGGAAAACGTTTCTTCTTTCGTGTGGACGTCACGCATTCCATACCCGTGAATGACAAATGTAACATGATGGAGACCGACGTCAGTAAAGCGTGAATATTCTCGGGAATACACTCCATCGTGTTTGGTGATATCAGCTCCTACGATAATAACACATGTATGATATATGCCGGGAATGTCAATATGAGGAGAAAATATTATATTAAGAAGACTGCACGTACATGTATGTGTTCAGAAAGCAAAGAAAATGCAAAAACACTACATTTATAGCTTATTATAAACACTTTTCTAGGACAACAGCTAGATAGAAAAGCTCAGCCTTCTCTTGATGAAAAGCTAAACTAAAAAGAATAACGTTCTTAGTTTTCTATAACCTTATCGGTTATCGTGAGAAAATATCATGCATGTTAGAAATAGTCCAACTTTTGAGACAATTAAGTTCAAACCTGCTCCATTGTCAAATAGCTGTAAAGTCAACGTCTTATGCCCGGGCGTTTCAACGTAAGCACTGACATTTAGACCAACAACCGGATGTACTCCCTGCGTGACGTCAACATGCATAGAAACGATGTTAGGGCCTTGTGACGTAATCTTGACGGACGTTTTAACGTTGATTGAATCGTGGCGCTCATGGCTAGATGAAGAGATTACTGTCAGTCTTACTTTCTGAGAATCCTTTGCAGTTTGGTGAATTTTAAACTTCCACAGTCCGACCTTAAACAAATGACACAAATTATATATGCAACAGTACACCTGACCAATACATATTATATTAGATATTTAATTAAAGTAAATTGATGAGCATTTAAATGTATTGTCAATATATCAGGAAAATTCATATTTTAATATACCGACTATGTCTTTCAAAAATGCCTCCAACATCAACAGCGTCATTAGCAATCTTAACTGTACAAATAACACCCACCATCTCTTTCAGTAATAACTAAAGCAAATTCAACATCAACAATCAACAATTGTATCCTTAAAACCACCGCAAGAGTACGACTAAAACGATAATATTTGAGTTATCAATTTGAAACACACCTCTGTAAAATGAAAGTGAAACTGAATCATTTTGAAATCTATGTCCACGTGATATGTGTCTGTGTTCATGTCGAAAATGGCGCCTGAAGGAGAGCTAAGATCGATGGACGGAACTTCATCTTCGTATAGGAAGATGAAAGTCATATGGCGGGCCAGCGTCTCGTCTACACCGACTTCTCCTTCAATCGGTTCAAGACCATTAAGTATGATTTCGCGTTGTGTAATCTGTATATAAAAAAACGACATAAAACATTTTTATTACAAAAAAAAATAATTCAGATTATTTTTTTAATAAGCTGCTTGATTAGTAATACATACTTATGGACTATATATTAAATTGTGTTAAGCGATATGTCTTGAATATCAAATAAGTAGTTTTCTTGTTTACGTCATGAATATGTATGATCGTATGATAAAATCGACATAACAATCATTTATAATTAACGCTTACTATAGTATAACGCTCATGAAGGTCGCTAAAGATGGACGTTCTCATGTGGTCAAGCATCTGATGTACGTAAACTTGACCTTCGACATGCACACGTCCTTGGTGGTGGAATTTTGAATGGATTTCTATAGACAGAACATAAAAATAGTCCGTTGTTAACCCATTTATGCCTAGCGTCCAGAAAAAAGGCATTTGCAAACAGCGTAGACCCAGATGAGACGCCGCATGATGCGGCGTCTCATCAGGGATGCGCTGTTTGCTTAAAGGAATTTCAGTAAGAAATATTCTAGATATAGAAATAAATATACTAGACGTCCCTAATTTTGGAAATAAATTGATCCAATTTAGAAGGATGGGAGAGTCCACTAGGCATAAATGGGTTAATTACCCAAGTACCCCGAAAACGATCCAAAACGGAACAATATATTTCCCAACGTAGAATTATGAATCGAAGTTGGTTTTTTAATGAAACTTTCGGGTCAACGCAGTTTTAATTATATTGCATCCTGGTTATCGAAAAATATAAATGCGCCAATAGATCTTGTTGTGTTTAATAATAAATCTTTATAAAAAACACAACCGCCTGTTTGACGCATTGAACCACGTTCGAATTGTGTTATTCTAACTCACGATGTACGAAAACACAACAACATAAGAATAGTGAATGGAGAAGAAAAACAGTTTTTGTTTTTGTTTAACAACATACAGGGTATCGAACCCAGAACACTGCAATTCGAAAATCATATATATATCACATCACAGAAAGTTATTTACAAATAGTTGCGGACAGATGCTCTGACGTACAACAAACTGTCAATAATTGTGACAAAAGACAGTAAGAAACTATATGAAGGTAAACTAGGTGACATTTTAATTAATAAAAAACTAGTCGAGCAATACAAAAACAGTTATTTGTTTGCGATATGCCTCGACACATCTCATTACGGCTGACCACAGAAAGCACGTTTGTAAACAGAGCAATAGCTAGCATGTTGTTTGTGACGATATTGTTAATTGTTTTGGCGAATACGAGCTGTCGGAGTACCGGTCATCATTGCCCGGCGACGGTCGGTCACAATCAGCGCCGGATAGACATGTGTATGCGGCGATTGAAGGGCCTGATAGACGTAATCTGCGAGATTTCAGAAGGTGGGCAATCGTTATTTCATTTCCTATTTCGTATAATTTTAAGTTTAAGTTTACTGCATATGGCTTATTAAAATATCTTTTAGAAAACCATAAATTGTCCCTCAGGCCTGTTTGTGTACATGTGTTTGTTTTTTTTTACAATATAAATTTTGAAACAAGTAAATATTTATTAATTGAATTTAATATTTGCCATTTGCTATCTGAAAAGACTGAAAACACTGGATTTCAAATAAAATATATGATCTGATCACTTAAGTATTACATAATTTAATATACCTATTATAGTTGTGTGACTACGATATCATGATTTCACGAGGTGTCAAAAGTTAACAGTCATAACTGCAGACTCACATTTGTAAAAGTCGGTTAGTCTGTTAGTTGTTTACTACACGAAAACAAAAATTTAAAAATCATTTTAAATGGGTTTTAATTTGTAGAACCAAATAAATGTATATCCAGAATACATCAATTACGTTTGAATTTAAGAACATTTACAGAAACATGTACTTTAAAGATATATTCGCTTTAAAGGCTTTGTGTATAGAGTTTGTTTTTACTTTTTATTAAAGGGGCCTTTTCACGTTTGGGTAAATTGAACAAAGTTGTTTCAGATTCGCAAATTTTCGTTCTAGTTATGATATTTGTGAGGAAACAGTAATACTAAACATTTACCATGCGCTAAAATAACCATTATATGCATCTTTTGACGGTTTAAAAACCTGAAAATTGTAAAGCGTTGTAACGCGAAACGAATTAATAATTTGGAGAGTTCTGTTGTTGTCGCTATATTTTGTGAAACTACAAGGATTACTTATTTAGAGTATAAAATACATTGTTCATTGTATTTGGCAGGATGGCCGAGTGGTCTAAGTCGTAGGCTTTTTACTCAAGGGGTCAATGGTTCGAACCCTGCCGAGGTTTACTTGGTGTCTATTTTTTAATTTTATTCTTGATTTTTTTACTGGAGCTTTTTAGAATCAATGTTTATATTTATCAATATAACGCATTTAATGACAAACTTCAAAACATGCCAAAATCTGTGAAAATGCCCCTTTAAAGTTTGCAGTCAATAAGCGCTCTTGTATAGTTTGTTTGAAAATTTATTCAATAACGGCGGTGATATCATTTCTTATTGTGGTTAAATAAAGTGATTGTTTATGTCAAACAACGCCGACTTATTGTTACATAAAGTTGTTTTGTCAGACTCGACAGCGAACGTCAACAAAGGAATAATTAACATCCTTCAGTACAGACATGTATGCTAACCAAACGCATGCGCACTAAGGTGCACAGCTATTTGACACTGTTCAAATCCATACTTATTAACCTACACTAATTGGCTTTTACGGTAATAAGTTTTCCTCCATAAAATGCATATGTAATCAGAGTATACACGTGTTTGTAATAAACGTTTCCTTTTTAATGTATTACTCACGACGTTATGTAAGCGTTCAACAGCCACAGTACATGTATTGCATTAAAATGACTTAATGACAATTTAAACAATCTCAAACTGACATGAACTGTTTTTTATTTATTGTTCTATTGTATCTATACATTCAGAACCACATGATCAGCCATCAAGTCACACGCGCCACGCATCGAGAACGCCACATGGGACACATGCCAGCACGTGGCACTCGGACATGTTCCACGACATGTGCACTTGTTGCCTCCGTCAATGCTCAATGCAAGAGATTCAGTCATGGTGTACAAGGCATCCGCGCAATTGAGGATACACGAGCCAAAAGTTTTTAAGTAAATAAAAAAAACAATCGATGCATGTCTTGTTATTGAAAATTCCTTGTAAGTTACTTTTGTACGTGTGTTGGTTTTTTATTTTGTAAAAACTGAGTTCGGAGCCGTTTTGCAAACCCGAGCTTAGGCTATCTAACGATTTTCATTTTAATAAGAATATGCGACGACTTGCAGTAACCTTCCAAATCTCTAGTTATTTATATTGATGTAATTTAAGCTTATAACTAAACAAACATGAACAACGAATTAAAACTCAACCTTTGAAACCAAAACAGTTAATGGTGGACATAACACATTAGGATCGGTCTGGTAAGTGGAAATAAACAACTTTGTTGACACTTATAACGTTACAATAGAACCAATAAAAAATGTATAATTGTTAGTGTTATTATTTGTGTCTTGCTCTGTGAAAATTGGGCAAATGCGTGTGCGTAAAGTGTCGTCCCAGAATAGCGTGTGCAGTCCGCACAGGCTAATCAGGGACGACACTATCCGCTTAAATGGTATTTTTCGTTCAAAGGGAGTCCCTTTTTACCGAAAATCTAGTTTAAGAGGAAATTGTCGTCCCTGATTAGCCTGTGCGGACTGCACAGGCTAATTTGGGACGAAACTTTACGCACATGCATTATGCCCAGTTTTCTCAGAACAAGACACATTTAAACAGATAATGCAGAAACCGACTGACATGTCGATTCACAAGCGATATCTCCATTTCCGACATAACCATGTCCATGTAGTGAGCAAGGGGTAACGCGTCGGGTTTGAAATAGTGTTCATGCTGTTTTTTATTCAAAGTTTTTAAATAAAGGTCATCACCTTTATGTTTTTATCGGGTAATATTTTATACAATATGAATAAACGTAAGTTCAATAATGACATTTAAGAGAGTTCATTGTTAAATTACAGCCACTATTAAGACACCCAAGTAAAGACAAACTATGTCTTCTCGAAAAAAAACTGAACTTAAGTTAAAAGTCTATCGATTTGAATATAATTAGTGCAATTTCAACTTTCCTTTTTATAAAAATCATGCTCGATTATACACTTACCGGAAATGACTCGTTTGTCCTCGAAGCCTCGTGGTATTACCACGTGAACGTTTTGTTTTTTCAGGGCATGTGTCGCTGAGGTCATATTTTGTGTCACTAAAATAACGTGTTCATCAGTAACAAAGTCTGTCTCACTTAACACTTTTCCCTGTGAAAAAAAAACACGAAAGTTGTAGACATGTTTATATTTGTACTGGTAAAGAAGAAAGAAAGGAGTTGATTTGAAAGTAAAGGGTTCATCAGAACAGATTTGAGCCGCGTGAAGCGAAACGGTTCTTGTGACATATACGGCTAGCCGTAGGCTGGGAATTCGCCCATTCTAGTTAAGAGCTGTCCGCTAATAATACCACGAAACTTTGCGTAACTTTACAGCGGACAGGTCCTTACCAGACGGCGCGGATGGCCTTAAATGGCACAAGACTATTACGAACGTATTTGATTGTTATGGAAATAAGGCGTCGTCTTTTTAATAAAATGCAAACATTGATGTGGTGCATGTTGTGTCAGTCTTGAATAGAGTCTAAGCTCTATGGTTTTTTGCATCGTTGTTTGTTTATTTTTGTATTTGTTAACGTTTCAATCGTCAACCAATTAAACCATTCAAGCTATAACTGAACCGGTTCTCAACAGTAAAAACACAATGAAGACATTCGTTTTCTTATTTCCGCGTTACCTGCACATGGACTAATTGGATGTCATTACGCGACGTCTCGCGCTTTAAACGACCAATGGCAAGCAAGCTTTCCTCTGTGACCTTTGGTGACTGAAACATGTAAAAAGTCATACATATAAATTTCCACGCGGATAAATTGCAAACTCAATGTTTTAGACAGTTAAAATAATTGTCATCCAACTAAACTTACGACGTGAATGACTTAAAATATGAACATCATTTTTTACAATCTTCAAAATTAGAAATCGCGCATTAATTGTAAATATGCCTGCTAAAAACGCAATAGATATATCAATTTACAACCATTAAAGGTTTCAGCTCATTGGCAACTGGAGTGACAGGTGTGTATTTTATTACTTAGCTTACTGATGTTGTGGGATGTAAGGCCTGTGATTATAAAGAGCCAATTTGAAATATACTGATGACATCGTAGAACATTTGCTAATGGTAAATGGTATACGTCGTTCTACTACGATATGTATAACATGTATTAGTATTTACTACTTAAAACAGAGAAATATTCTGTATATACTACCTCCGACTCGACGAATACAAGCGCCCTCTTCCGGCGCGCAGACGCCCTCATGATCTTGAATGTGGGGGTCAGCTGTTGATCCAATAGAAAACGCGGTGGGTTATTGCCGCCTGGGAAAAAATATGTGGTTATGGATCGTGCCGTTATTAAATACATATAAGTAAGTTCCTGAAATATCACCGCTGCTTATTTTTTTTTATTTGAACCGGAACAAAAAGTTACATGATGACTAATGGGACACACATTCAATCATTTATGTTTCGAAAATAATACTTAGTGCGCGATTAACCGCATTTATGGGACGGTCATAAGCATCTATAATTTGCAACAGTCATGTGGCTAACAGTTACATGGGTTACATATATTTAGATTGGTTCTGTGTTGCATTGAACTTAAGTCACGTCATCTTGGATGCAGTTACATTGTGCTGTATGATACTAGTATATTATACAAAGCCCACCGGTTTCGTTTCACTACGCAGGACTCTAAAGTCTATCGTGTTGGTTACAAATACAACAAATTATTGGTAACAAAACACCTTCTGTCGAAGACCGGTTGGTACTTGTTACATTACACCTAACAGCTCCTACAACTTCCTTCCATTCTTGGCGAAGTGACAATTGTTGTGAATGTATTTTGTATTCGATGTTTGGCTATATAAATGTTGACATAGCTTTGTCCTTACAAATGCCGGTTTACATTTATAGGTTACAGTACACTAAATAACCGTTTCATGAAGGGCTGTACTCTCTAAAAAAATACCATATTTGACAGGAAGGAATGTTTTACACTTTTATCTAGTATTCGGGTGTTATCTTTCGGAGATAATGGTAGGGCATGAATAGGTGTTCACCACTGAATCCCTGAAATATGATAAACTTGAAGACTATAGTAAACAATCGCACTGAAAAAGGTTACACTCCACTAAGAAACGGCCGGAAAAAAAACTTGCAAAAACAGTCGATTTTGATTTGTGTCAAGTTCTTTCTTGCATAGAACATGACATATCTTTTTTATTGCATAAATCGATTCCGCTTAGAATGGCTTTTAAGAAAAGGTATGGTTATCGGGGTCTCCATGTGCAAAATGTTGCATTTATTTTGGCCTAAAGTTGTCGCTTTCACATTGAATTATATAGAGAAACTATTTAGTGTATTCTGACCTATATCAATTTAACGTGGTGGTTACACTACACTTACTGTCTAAGTCTGGCGTGGAGGTATCAATATACCTACCGGTTAATTGTGTACACACCGGTCTTACTGACGTCACCATCTATGTATAGAATGCCTACCGGTTAAAGACTGGCGAAGTCACGGATATCGGTCACAGAACACCTATCGGTAAAACTCCGGCGTGCTGCTTACACTCCAGGTTACAATATACTAAATACTTATGGTGTTCAATGCTATACCTTCTAAAAACAAAATCTTCATTTATTTGAAGACACAATTCTCTGTACGGGCACTTGCCAATACTTGATTGTTGAATAGTTCTGTGTTCATGTGGTAGGGAAAACATTGTTGTATACTACAAATTCACTGTTTTGCTTTTAGGTTGGAGACTACATGAGACGTTGACAGTTGGCGGGAAACCATCATCAACTGGAGAGATGCCGATAAAAAGATGGCCATAAAACAGTGACCGCTGATTCGCATTGAGTTATTTCTTACATACTGGATGACCTATCTTTTTAATTGTTTAAATCATTGCGGCTTGGAATGCTCTTTGAGAAAAGGTATGGTTTATATGGGGGTGCCTACGCGCAAAAGTTTTACTTTATTTTTGGTTAAAGTTATTGCTTTTACATTGGATTTGTGTAGGAAATCTTTTAGTATATTGTGACCTCCACCTACCGGCGAAGCCTGGCGTGGTGCTTACACTCCGCCTAATGGTTGAAGTCCTGCATATCGTTTACAGAACAAATACCTGCGAAGTCAGGCGTGCTTGTCACAATGTCCCAGGTGCTCCGGTGGCCGCACAACCTGTTGTGTTTACTCGGGGCTTCATAATTATGGACGGTCATGTAATTGGTTCGATTATCGTCGCAAAATGTCTCCAACTGAAACAATGGAAAAATCGAAGTTTGTCGCACACAATTATTAATGTATTGTTGTTTTTATGGTAATATTTTTGTTGATGTTGTTTGAATTATTATAATTATATTGATCCGCACTATTAGTTTCCGTTTAATCTAATATTTTAATTAGTTTTTTCTGTTATAAGTTTCAGCTTTTAAATCCGTTGGTGTTTGAGACCACAGGTGGTAAGCGTGGGGCTATGATATTAATTAGTGAAAACATCATTTTGAATGACAAATAATCATATTATAACGAAAAATTAAATTTTATTAAAAAAAAATCACTATCAAATATATATATAACAAGGTATGCAACTCAAAATCACCCCAAAACGGGGTGCATCGCTTTGAACAGCCATATCTTCATCAATTGTGCAGCGATTTTCACGATCTCGGTCTTATTCAACGCAGAAATGAATTTCCTTTCTGGAATGTTTATGTCTTGCAATATTTTTACAAATGCTGGGTCAACTTTTAAGAAATAACACGATACACAACTCGCATGACCCAGTTGACAATGATCATGCAGTCTTTAAGACTGAAATCTTCACGGAGTAAAGGGCATCTTCCCTACAAAGTTCATGTACCTCGATACCATAATTCAATAATACGTATGAAAAAATATTATTACCGTTCTTGTCGTTACATTATGCATCAAGACTAACTGTCCAGCGCCGTTTGAAACCTTTGTTTACATACATTTCAACTAACTGACATTTTAAACAAACGAGTGATTTCATTGGTCCAATGCGGAGGTGTGTCTTTACAACTGGAGATTTCATTCATAAAGACTGCATGATCATTGTCAACTGGGTCATGCGAGTTGTGTATCGTGTTATTTCTTAAAAGTTGACCCAGCATTTGTAAAAATATTGCAAAACATATACATTTCCAGAAAGAAAATTCATTTCTGCGTTGAATAAGACCGAGATCGTGAAAGTCGCTGCACAATTGATGAAGATATGGCTGTTCAAAGCGATGCACCCCGTTTTGGGGTGATTTTGAGTTGCATACCTTGTTATATATATATTTGATAGTGAATTTTTGTTTCAGAAAATATAATTTTTCGTTATAATATGATTATTTATCATTCAAAATGATGTTTTCACTAATTAATATCATAGCAACACGCTAACCACTTGTGTTTGAGACCATACTACATTATAAAAAATTGAAAATTCCCTTTGGACATCTGAAATTCGCGGGCAATCAGGCAAAAGCCTGTGAAATTTATTATAACGGAGTGTCTCTTACCGCAGTGATGTACTGATGGTCCATGATTGAGGCCTCTGCCCTTTGGCGGGTGGGGTAGGGGTTCCACACACAGTGCTTGTCGTACAGGCCCGTCAAGGGATCCAGTGAGTTGGCTGAATATATTTACATTCAATATTCAACATTGTTTAAGTATGCAATAATCACATTAAAATCACACCGTTTATTTTTACCTAATACGTAATTGAGCTGTTGTTTTATGAACATTTTCGCTAAAAAAAACAAGCTTTTTCAATATTTTTTTATTTAGAAGCCCTTTCTTTTTTTAAACTTAAGTATAACTTTGTAATTGTTTGCAACAAATAACAGCCGTATGAATCATGCAACTGTTTAGAAAAGTGTATAAATAGGACACGGATGGCATGGTTTCACGAATATAACTAAAGTTTACGTTACGTGACTCATGTCTTCAAAACTCTTGAAGCATATGATTATTAGTGTCGTGTTCTGAGAAAACTGGGCAAAATGCATGTGCGTAAAGTGTCGTCCCAGATTAACCTGTGCAGTCCACACAGGCTAATCAGGGACGACACTCTCCGCCTTAATTGGATTTTTGCTAAAAAGAAGTGACTTCATTTGAACGAAAAATGTTATAAAAGCGGAAAGCGGACTGCACATGCTAATCTGGGACGACAGTTTTTATCAGCATGCGACTCAATACTGTACAATTAATGCGTAAGTTCAATCTCTAGCCCCATGTTCAAAGCGTTCAATACACAAAGATAAGTGAGACTGACAGGCGAAAGCATTCCTTTACACCCAATCCCCTATAACATAGAGGCTCAGTACAAACTATTGTCAAAACTGAAACTACTTTATTAAAGCTTATGTCCAGAATGCTTTGTAACAAACTAATAATACCATGCTACTTTACAATGAACATGTCTAAATAGGTTGGTATGATGTTTTGTTTGTTTTTCCTTTTTTTACCAAACATTTGGGAATATGTTTCTAAAAAAGGTACATACATGGAAAAGGTCAAACAAATATTATTGAAGGTTTACAAACTGTCAACCCCGTTTGAAACTATCCATGTTTAATATAATCGTATTTTTAACTAAGAAAGCAATATAACTTCTAACAATATAATATACTAACTAATGTAACACGGCGTTGTGGACGAAGTGTCGTTGCGCTCGATAAGGCCCCGGATGAAGTAGATGCACTTGATGGCCTCGGGGATGCCGCTGTTGAAAGAGACGTAGAAGACCTCCTCGCCCTCCTCCGCGTACTCCTGGAACACGCCCCACCGGAACTGAGCGAACGCGTGGACCAGGTACTTAGCTGCGTGGAAAATATGAGCCGCGAATATAAAAGCAGATTCAACCATAACATTTGCTATCTTGAAAAGTTGTGTAGTAAGTTCTACAATGCTAATTGTGTAGTAAGTTCTACCATGCTAATTGCTAACCTTACAATGTGAGCTGCGTTCCGGGAAAACTGGGCTTAATGCGTGAGCGTAAAATATCGTCCCAGATTAGCCTGTGAAGCCCTTACATTTATAATGATAATACGCTGGTCGTTTTTGTAACAATATCACCATCAAACCCAGAGATCCGACAGGTTCCGAGCGTTTCTCGTCATAAATGCCGGCCGCACTCTATGTGATGATGTTCGAATAAATCAATTTCGTTATTATACATTATTCTACGTCGTAGTATGTGTTCGTTACAGAAAATCAAGTATACGGTGGCTATTTTTTTACAGATAAAATACCTAATATTCATTATATTTCATAAAAGTTAAAGTTACGGATCTTTTAAATGCAATGTGCAATTTAACTCATACTCATAGGGGAGGAAACCACTGTGAAAGTTTGCGTCAAACCTTACTGTTTGGTTTACTAGCCTATCGCTTCCCATAATCTTCCTGCAAGTACGTGTACAATGTTGGCTGGTTTCTGATATATCATCCGGCATGTTCGTTGATTGAAGGGTCGGAAATACGAGTACACAGCCAAACGACTATAGGGCAAAAAATGTCGTATTGTGTACTAATCTGAAAATTGTTTTTCTGACGGATAAATGTTCTTTCGTGTCACGCGTGGATGACCTTGTTTCAACCACGCAAACACGCCATAACAGTATAGCAGAAATCAGCCACCATCATTTATAGCTGTGTGTGTGTAAAATTCAAAATAACAAAATCAAGATCTAAATATTGACAAAAGAATAACATAAACAACAGTGTACATCTGGGGGCCGTTTTATTAACGGCTGCAGCGCAGTTGCAGTTGCAGCTGCAACTTTTTAATGAAACGGACACAATGTTGCAAATTGCAATTATCAGCAAATTTGCAACTGCGCTGCAACCGTTAATGAAACGGCCCCTAAACAACACTAATGAAAAACAAAATCCAGTAATTGTGTTTATCCATTTACCTGAGTTGTTCGTATACGGGTCAATAGTCGGATTTGTTAAAAAGTCCTTCGTGATGAGCACGTGCACCCCCTGTCTGCCACACCCTTCGTAGGAGCGCGTCTGGGGAAGACTGCGTTTCCCGCGGATCGGATCAGTTATGACAATGTCAGCCATATTAAGGGTCTCTGACGTCACATGGTCGTATGCGGCGTGCGGCGTCCATGTCGAAGGTAGCAGGATCTTGATTTCTTTAAAATATGCCCTTTGTCGCGTGGCCTTGTACAGGTATTTGGAGGCCTCTTCTAACGTATTCTGAACGAATGGGACATCGGTTAATTCACGGTTTAACGTTCATATTGAACTAGTTTTGACGAATCTAATTTAGTACAAGTTGTTATAGCTACCAAATATTTCCTAAATTTAAAAGGTTCCATAACTTTATTGTTTAACATATCTGTCTTAGATGGGTTTGAACCTAGATTTATTGCGTTAATTATGTATACATGTACGTTGTTTACGCCTCAAACACAAAACATAGAAGGTACCTTGAGTGTGTCGATGAGCGCGGCATTCTCGGGAATACTCTCGTGTATGGCGACCACGACATTGGAGAACTCGTTGTTCTGAAGCACCATGGTGGAAGGCCGGCTGACGGCAGGGGACGCTGGCCGAACGGCGAAGTAGACGCATGTTAACGCCACGATCAACACATGCATTTTTGGTGCATTAAAAGAATTGTGCATTGTGTTATGGGTACGCGTATCCGTTGTATATGTTTAAAACATTAACACAGGTGCAATTTTCTTATTACCATCGATTCAGCTAAAGTGTTTTAAGGTGAGTGATGGTGATCTTAGGTATTGTTTATGTACATGATTGGTCAACAGCTTGTAGATTTGGTAGGCTAACCAGTCACATGTAGCACCGAACGGAGGCTAACAAGTCAAATAAAGCACTGAACGGAGGCTAACCAGTCTATTATAGTATCGAACGGAGGCTAACCAGTCTAATATAGTATCAAACGGAGGCCTACCAGTCGAATATAGCACCGAACGGAGGTTAACCAGTAGAATATTGTACCGAACGGAGGCTAACCAGTCGAATATAGTATCGAACGGTTGCTAAACAATCGAATATAGTATCGAACGGAGGCAAATCAGTCGAATAAAGATTCGAACGGAGGCTAACCAGTCAAATATAGCACCGAACGGAGGCTTACCGGTAGAATATAGTACCAAACGGGGCTAAACAATCGAATATTGTATCGAACGGAGGCTAAACAGTCGAATATAGTATCGAACGGATGCTAACCAGTCGAATAAAGTATCGCACGGAGGCTAACCAGTCAAATATAGCACTGAACGGAGGCTAACCAGTCGAATAAAGTATCGAACGGAGGCTAACCAGTCAAATATAGCACCGAACTGAGGCTAACCAGTCGAATATAGTATCAAACGGAGATGAAAACTTATAGAATAAATTCGTTTCAATTAATATCATCTAAAAACTGCTTCAACATTTTTACCTAACAAGAAGGCGATCTGTTTATAGGAGAAACGCGTAAGTTTATTAATTCAATGTAAATTTTCCTTTTTATTTTAGTATGAATAGCATGGATATGACACAGAGGTAAAATAAAGAATCGCATAATAAAGTTACTTTAACTTGTATAATGTCTACGTTTAGATCTTAAGCATACACTTACTTATATCAAACCGAAATGAATAGCATAATTATGCATATAATATTTATATATATATATATTTATTTATTTATTTATTTATTTATTAAATATTGGTGTACACAATCACAGTGTTATATCACTAGTTTACTCCATGTAGACACATTCAATATCACACAATGCATGAACTCGAATCCAAATGAAATGATGTGCCGTAGAAGAATAAAATTGTAATAATTATATATACTTATAGAATCATAAACCTGTTGACATTAAGTTTCGTTTAAAGATGCGTGTTCACAAATAACGTGATGCATCGAATTTGCCAGCGTAACTTAATCATAATTTCCCATCAAATGTTTGTCACAATTATAAAGAGCAGAAGCTCTAAAGGAAAACATATGTTTGATACGTTTGTATGATACTTCTGTCGAGGTATTCAATTTTGTTTTAAAAAGGGGTGCGATTCCGGCAATACATATTTTAATTGCTACAACTAAACTTCTTACTTAGTTACCTAGTTGATACGGATGAGCGTCATGTTTAAACAAATAAGCATTCTTGATTTGCCAGAGACAAGGGACGCGTTACCCTATACTAGTTAGTCAAGTTGTTTACTAATGGGCCGTTCGTCCATCATTGTACAATCATGACTTGATAACAAGCGTGTCGAACATGGAATTGCGACTCTACTGACAATTGCGACTCTACTGACAGGTGTAGTGCAAACAAAAACACCATGATATTATGTATTTTAAGTATATTCACAACGTTGAAATTTAAAATTAGAATTTGCAATAAACAATTCCAATTAGTAAGAATGTTCGTTTGAGAAAAATGTGTCTCTATACAATAAGTATTACTATGTATGTGTGTGTGTGTGTGTGTGTGTGTGTGTGTGTGTGTGTGCGTGCGTGCGTGCGTGCGTGCGTGTGTGTGTGTACTTTAATATACCTTATAAACAGATGCATTTCAGTATATAGTATAATCATTTTCCACTTCTGTCAAATCATTATTTATTTCACAGTGGATAAATTTCTTATTCACAATCTCGACAATCTTTAGCGAGTTCTTGATTACGTACCTGGCCTCGAGTGTCGGTTAGAAAATAGCATTCATCATGTTATTGAGTCAATTGAAAACGATGTTTCTCTATTTAATTCATTTATGTCTAGCGTCTAGAAAAAAGGACTTGCTAAACAGCTTTGACCCAGATGAGACGCCACATGATGCGGCGTCTCATCAGGGTCTGCGCTGTTTGCTTCAATGATTTTCTGTAAGAAATATTCTAAACATAGAAATAAATATACTAGACATCCCTAATTTTGGAAATAAATTGATCCATTTAGAAGGATGGGACAGTCCACTAGGCATAAATGGGTTAATTTGCTCGGATGCGTAGTTCTATGTGGAGATTTTGACAGTACAGTTGGTAATAAATGCGATTTAATCCTGTATGATTGTGTAAATAATTAAGTTGATGACCCTGACCATGCTCCTGAGTGCACCCCGACCGAGCCTCGGTTGATAATGGTCTGGATTAATAGCCACGTTTTAAAGGGATCTTTTCACGCTTTGGTAAATTGACAAAATTGAAAAAAGTTGTTTCAGATTCGCAAATGTTCGTTTTAGTTATGATATTTGTGAGGAAACAGTAATACTGAACATTTACCATGGTCTAATATAGCCATTATATTCATCTTTTGACGATTTTAAAACCTAAAAATTATAAAGCGTTGCAACGCGAAACGATTGAATAATTTGGAGAGTTCTGTTTTTGTCGTTAAATTTTGTGAAACTACGAAGATTGCTTATATAAGGTATAAAATACGTCAAATATGTGAACTCGGCGGAATAGCTCAGTAGGCTAAAGCGTTTTTACTTCAGGACTCTGGCAGGACTCCAGGGGTCACTGGTTCGAAACCTGGTCCGGGCAATGTTCTTTTCCTTTTTTTAATTTTATTCTTGATTTTTTACTGGAGCTTTTACGATCCAATGTTTACATTTATCGATATAAAGCATTAAATGAATAAGTTAAAAAAATGCCAAAATCTGTGAAAAGGCCCCTTTAAATTGATAGATCTGTGCAAAGCTGCGTCCCTACGTATTGTGAATATTCGTATATTTAAAACTAGTAACTACACGTTTTGTTCAAATAACGATTGTTCTGTTATCGAGTATCTTTTAGTGAATCTAGCTGTTATAATGAAGAAGCAGAATATTTGTGTACATATCACGATTCTAATAATTTAAATGGTTGTCTCTTGTTCAAAAAATCCTAAATGAAAATATGCGGCTCTCTGTAATTTACGTTGACATAATTAAATGTTTTTATTATTGTTATAGACAAGCACTTTGGCTACACATGTTTAAGACATTGATGGTAAACTATACTTAGCACTGTTGAAGACATGTACCAAAAAGTAAAATATTGTTTCCAGGTTTGTTCTTCCAATTCTGAATATTTCCATTACGCTGTTGATTTACGACAGGGGGGGGGGGGGGATGATGTCACCTCTTTTGTTTTCACTATTTGTTGATGATTTAGAGCTTTAATTGCAGTGTGACATTGAAGCAGGCTTTAGTATTGATGATATAAATTTGATTTTGTTGTTGTTCGCTGATGATATAGCTATCATATGTAAAACCCCTGTAGAAACTCAGAGGCATTTAGATATTTTGTTTTCATATCGTTGCACATGTGGTCTAACTGTAAATATAACAAAAACTAAAATAATGGTTATCCGAAAACGCGGGGCTTTATTAGCACATGAAAAATAGACATATAATACCCAACCAATCGACGTAGCTGATGATTTTGATTATCTAGGGACTATTTATAATTACACTGGGAACTTTTGTATAAACATCTCAATTGAAAGGCCTTATATGCTTTCAATGTTCTTTTCTGCAAATGCAACGGCGTTGATCTCTCGCCCAAAACTGTGTGTCAGCTATTCGATGCATTTGTAACACCAATACTATTATTGCGAAGTGTGGGGTAATACGAAACCAAAAGAACTACAAAGAATTTATCTTAAATTTTGTAAAAGATTATTAAGAGAAAGAAGCAATACGTGTTCTGCTGCAGTTTATGGTGAACTGGGCAGATATCCACTGTATATCCACAGATACACCAGAATAATTAAATATTGGTTTAAAATTAAAGACAGTGATAATATTATATTAAGTGTTGTTTATAACGAGGCTTTTAAAGACTGTATTAATAGAAAGAGGAATTGGGTAACACATTTTAAAAAATCTCCTGAATAACTATGGATTTGCATACATAATTGAATATTATCAGTTTGTTAACAAAAACACATTTCTCTGAGAATTAAAATGCAGAGTCATAGAATGTTTTAAACAAGATAGGTTGCACACACTTGAAAGCCCAGTTTTATTAGTGTACACAGAATTTAAAATATGGTTTGAATATAAACAAGAAATATCTTTAACAAGAGCTGTCACCATAGGATGACTTATGCCCCCTATAAACGCTTGATAGAAGTTATGAGCTTTTTTAGAAACCTAAACACAGATTTCGAAACCTAAACGCGGACCTTAAGTTCAAGGTCAAGGTCGCAGGGGTAAAAATTTGTGTGCGAATGGAGAGGCCTTGTCTGTATACACATGCATGCCAAATATGAAGGTTATATCTCAAGGGACATAGAAGTTATGAGCCTTTTTCGAAACCTAAACGCAGATTTCGAAACCTAAACGCGGACCCTAATTTCAAGGTCAATGTCACAGGGGTAAAAAAATTTGTACGTATGGAAAGGCCTTGTCCATATACATTTGCATACCAAATATGAAGGTTGTATCTCAAGGGAAATAGAAGTTATGAGCATTTTACGAAACCTAAACGCAGATTTCGAAACCTAAACGCGGTCCCAAACTTCAAGGTCAAGGTTACAGGGGTAAACATTTTTGTGCGTATGCAAAGGCCTTGTCCATATACACATGCATACCAAATATGAAGGTTATATCTCAAGGGACATAGAAGTTATGAGCATTTTTCGAAACCTAAACGCAGATTTCGAAACGTGGACCCTAAGTTCAAGGTCAATGTCACAGGGGTAAAAATTTGTGTACGTGTGGAAAGGCCTTGTCAATATACACATGCATACCAAATATGAAGGTTATATCTCAAGGGACATAGAAGTTATGAGCATTTTTTGAAACCTAAACGCAGATTTCGAAACCTAAACGCGGACCCTAAGTTCAAGGTCAAGGTCACAGGGGTAAAGATTTTTATGCGTATGGAAAGGCCTTGTCTATGTACACATGCATACCAAATATGAAGGTTATATCTCAAGGGACATAGAAGTTATGAGCATTTTTCGAAACTTAAACGCAGATTTCGAAACCTAAACGCGGACCCTTAGTTCAAGGTAAAGGTCACAGAGGTAAATATTTTTATGCATATGGAAAGGCCTTGTCCATTTACACATGGATACCAAATATGAAGGTTATATCTCAAGGAACATAGAAGTTATGAGCATTTTTTTGAAACCTAAACGCAGATTTCGAAACCTAAACGCGGACCCTAAGTTCAAGGTCAAGGTCACGGGGGTAAAAATAATTGTGCGTATGGAAAGGCCTTGTCCATATACACATGCACGCCAAATATGAAGGTTATATCCTAAGGGACATAGAAGTTATGAGCATTTTTCGAAACCTAAATGCAGATTTCGAAACCTAAACGCGGACCCTAAATTCAAGGTCAAGGTCACAGGGGTAAAACTTTGTGCGTATGGAAAGGCCTTGTCCATATACACATGCATACCAAATATGAAGGTTATATCTCAAGGGACATAGAAGTTATGAGCATTTTTCGAAACCTAAACGCAAAGTGTGACGGAAAGACAAATAGACGGACAGACGGACAGTCCGATCACTATATGCAACCTTTTCTTCGAAAAGGAGGCATAAAAAGATTACGGCGTTGATGTTGTAATGTTTGCAACCAGTGAAAGGAGATGGAATGAAGCGACCATGTATTTTAATGAAGGTAGTGAGTGATAATAAGATAATATATTTTAATGTATAAACAAATTAAAATGAAGAACAAGAAGTGATGAAATTGTATGTGTTATTGTCAGTAAGTATTGTAATGACTAGGTTTTCATAATTGAACGAGTAATACATTAGTTTCAATAGGAAAAGAAAACATATTCGCCACTAAAACACTATGAACATAATGTTGGAATGAAATAAAAGAAAATGTGTTATAATGTGAACAGATGTTAGTAGAATGTAAACATAAAAGACTCAATATTGCAAGCATCATAGTGAATATTTTGAAGAAAAAAAAACTTTATATAAAAAATGAACGAAGCAAAGTACAAAAAAAAATTATTACACTAATAAACGCAAATATGGATTATAATAAATCAAAACAGATTATTTCCAATACCTATATATTTCCTTAGGATATCGGGCTACCGCCCCAAACCCCAGCTTTGTCGATATTGGTAAACAACTGCGTACTGGTAAAGTGCAATCTAGTCTGTTTTTGTAGTGTTTAGTGTGGCCGCTACGGCATGTAAACAATAGATTCTTTTAATTGTACAGACATGTGATTAATGCTTCTTCTTCGTAAACTAAGGAGAAACGTATCGCTGTAATGTTTAGAGAATGTTTTGTATCATGAAAGTTTTTAATTTATTGTAATTTACAGGTAATTTACAGTATATTCATATTTAATGTTCAGTTCAAGTGATGTGCATCCAATGTTTTAGTCTGGGAACCAGACTACCAATGTTTACAGTTATTTTTGCATTAGTAGCCAATGAACAATTCGGGTTTATTCATTTCGGATCTATCATGATGAAGGTCATCTAAGGTCAAAAGTGACGTTAAACAGCTATGCCGAAACTTATTTAGATGTCTTACCTAAAAGACTCAGATTTTACTTCTGTGGATTATGCATTTCAAGTCAACCATTAAGAATTCAAACGGGTGGGTTTAGTAATAATCGCATAGCTAGGGAAGATTGATATTGTATTTGTTTTAACGCACGTGACATAGAAAAAAGAATACCATTTTATGTTAATCTGCCCTTGTTATAACGATATCAGGAAAACATACATAAAAAGTTATTATTTCAAGCGACCATCAGTATATATTTATAAGCTTAATGAAAACATGTTCTAAAAAATAACTTATTAAGTTATCTGCTTTTGTGAAAGAAGCTCTTTTAATAAGGAAGTCTATATTGAATGTTGTTCAGAATACGAATACGACCAGTTGACTTGTTATGTTCCATGGGTTTGATGTTGTGCTTGTTTATTCAATTGTTTTGTGTAATTGTATTATGTAATTTTTTTAATATACCTAATATAAATACCACCAGCTGAATTTTTATGTTCCGCGGGTTTGAATTTGTATTTGTTCATTTATTTATTATAATTGTTTGTATAATTGTGTTTACACAGGGAGAGGTGCAAGTGTTCAGTGTCAATTAACTTTTATTCCTACTGGATACGAAACTTAGTAATTGTATTTATGTTATGTAATATATCTTATGTTTACCTTATATAATATATGTGTGCATAATATATGCTAACACAATCAGCTTAAAGACCAATGCAAATTGTTAGATAATCAATTGCCCCCATTTACGTCTGAGGCCAGCATTTTTTTTAAATTTGTTTTACGGGAAATAAAAAAAAAATGAGTCGGAGATGGGATAAATAAAAATAAAAGCATGAAAAGTGAGCAGTCGACCAAATAAGTAAAAATAAAACTGTCTAAACCGATTATTTTTTTTATTTTTGAAAATATAAAATTCAGCCAATATAACCTTATCTATACTTGCATTAACCTTTAAGTGTTTAATATATCTCATTACACTGTTGTAGAAGCTTTACAATAATAGTAAACATATTTTTATATATATTAATAGGTAAAAGCACCTTTCGCATGTATTATACTATATTGCTTTAATAGAGACTATTAAACACGCCAGGTGTGTAGTGTATCGTTAAACTTTTGTTGATTGTATATCATATGTATGTTTATAACAAATATAGCATGCATTTGACTTAAATAAAAAAAGACTTGATAACTTTTAACATTGTTTAATAGCTTTAACAACCAATTTTGTAACTTTCATCCATGGGTGGAATATTCACACTAAAAATGCTCTTTAGTATACAACAGAATTGCTTTATATCATGATAATTTGCATCAATCATGATAAAAAAATGAGCAACGTAACAGGAAAATGGACCTTAGGGCGATTGCGACCATTTTGGCTCCAAAAAAGCAGTCTGATCAGGATCCAAACTGTTCAACATTCAGTCAGTACTTCTAAAGATGTTAAGCGAACACTTTGGATCCTGATCAGACTGCGCTTGAATTGATCTTGATCCAAACTTTATGTAGTGAAAGTTCTAGAACATAAAATGTCAATATTTCATTTAAGAAACCGAAAGTTATAGACTTATAAAAACATGTGCTGCATTTCATTTTATATTCAGAGAGAGTTATAGTGTTTATATATGTAAAGTGAACACACAATATATAATGTTCATATCCATTCATATCCATGATCAAGAAAACTATCAATATAATGATGACTTAAACAACATACATATATTCACTATGCCCTAAATTAACAAAACAATAAAAAGTTAAAAACACAATGACTTACAAGGAACTCAATATGAGATACCATACAGCAGTACCCCGGGTACGGTAAAGATTCTTGAACGTACCGGGAATTTAAACGCTAAATCGGTCATTGTCGGATATATTTTTTAAATAAATTATATTCACATTTATGTCAATTTTCTGTAAAATGGCCTCTATATTATCGAAACTCATACTTAAAGAGCAGGGTGATGTTGTTGTTTTTTAAATAGAAGTTTGTTTAAGATAATCGGTAGCGCGTTTCACGACATCGGTCTTTGGGCGGGAATACAACTCGGTAGCGACCTCTTCATATCTCACCGTCAAAACTCTATTGATTACAGCAATAATAACGCGGTCCCAACACGACGAATGGTAAACTGTATAATTGGTGTCTATGTGCGTGTGGATTTTAACTGTCGTCTATAAATATTTTACATTTATTTTAATAAATATAATGTTTTATCAAGCAAGCACTGTGTTGTTAAATGAAAAGGTAAGACACAATGCTAAATATTCAAAATCATATCCATTTACAGAATCTTTTAAAAACACATTTACCATATTCTAGATCCGACGCAAACGCTGACGTATGGATGTAATAGCTCGCATTTCCTTTGAAAACATCACAACAGAAAAGTTCGCTTAATTCGAAAAATCTTTTTTTACTAAAGGCTGGCTTAACATTAAAATGTTTTTCCTCGTTAATTATTATATAATTTTGGTATTTTAAAAGAGTTTTTCCGGGGATCATAGACACTAATTTGTTGGATTGAACGTTGGTCTAAAAATAAAAATTATATTCTTTCTGTCTAACAATCTTATTTTGTCATTTAATAAGAATATTTCCGGGTATCATGGCAACTTATTTTTAGCGAAAATTGATTTAACAATAGATAGTATATTATTTTGTAATAATCTGGTTGTATCTCTTAAAAAAGAGATTTCAGCGCAGTCGGGATACGATATGGAGTGGTGAGTGGACGATCAGGGTTCAGAACAACTGGAAAAAAAGCGATTGGGTGTTTGCCCACATGAGCGGATTAGTCCTTATTTGGCATTAATATATCAGGCTGGCTTTTTACCTGACGCTTACGTTCAGTGCATTGTCAATATTATTATTTAATTTCAGAATAGTTTCACTTGAACAACTTATACCCATATCTAGTCAAATACTTTTCGCACAATAGCTGAACACTGACTATTACGGATGGTCTCATTTCTTTTTTCCATGTGTCAATGTGTACCACAGAACTCTGTGATGAATTGCCCATTTGCCATTTTAATTTGCACGTTTCACACTCTGAGTGGTTACCGCCCGTTGTTATTCGTGTCACGTACGACTCAACCTCCTTCGTGAAAGCTAACCCAACGAAATTATACATGGCTCGCGTTGCATTTACGGGCATGGTAGCGACCTCTTCATATCTCACCGTCAAAACTCTGTGCCTTTTTTCCATGGCTGTTTTTACCTCATCATCTTCCGTTGCCACTTTACACAAGCTTTTAGCACAATTCACTATTCCTTTAAGCCCACATCCTTCTCGTCTTGCTTGAGACATGGCGGTTTGACGCGCATCTCGCACAAGGTGGATGACCTTAAGATTTGGTATAAACTCCATCAACTCTTGGGCTACTTTCATTGACGTTCGTATCGTCTTCACAACCACAAATTTAGACTCGCGACAAATTTTCTCAAACTTTTCTAAACAGTCTGCAAAGAGTACTGATTTATGAACTCCATCCGTATTCAAACACGAAACAAAATTGCGAGCTTTCGAGCTTAAGTTAAGGAAAACATAGTCTTTGAATGACAACTGGTAAATGGTGCTGAAATTGCAAGTAAACCAACCCTTCAGTGCTTCCTTTAGTACGTCTGTGGAATTATATGATCCGGGTCGCCTGTAATGTAAATACAAACGCAGGGTAGTGTGACACAAGGAATATGTAATTACGTTTACTAATACCACATTTCTTAAATTCCAAAAAAGCATGAAGATGCTGTGGCCAATAAATGATTATTAAAATAGCTGGTGCCATTTATAAACCCATACCTTTGTACAATGCTCTCCAATTTTTAATCACGGTAAATCACATTATATAAATTAATAAAAACTGTACACCAGTAAAGGGAACTGATTTTAATATTTAGCAAGAAGTCTGCCTATTTTTAGAGTAATTTCACGTAATTGTCACGTTATTTGAGACGGTTAACATTTACATTGTTTTAATTTCATACACATACGTACTTGAATATGTTAGTGTTAATGTAAGATTGTTTAGAAAGTTTTAAAACACCACTGATGGATTTTTGTAAACTTATACTAAATAATTTAATTGAAACACACACGGATCCCCTCATTGTTAATAATTCGTAATTATCGTTCATAAAAAGTACTTACAATACGGTCCCATTTACAAATCTAAGTGGATGATTATTCTTTATAATGTAGTTAAACAGGACCCTCAGTGGTTCAAAGACATAGAACGTGCCCTTGCTGTACTGTAGGATCTCCCCCGTCACAGAGGAACCACTCCGCATGTAGGTCAACAGTAGCACCGGTTGTGGACCAGACACCTTACTTGCTGCGGTGTCTAAATCATTAGTAAAGTATTCATTTGACAGTTCGGTTTCTAGACGACCCGTGGTAAAATTTGTGGAATCTGATATGTGTTCAGTACCCACATCAACTGCTGCAAGTATCGTGGACCTTACGCGTTTCTGGAAGGCTTTGATGGCGAATTGCGTATCCGACGAGAGTTGTTTATTGACTGCGTGGACTACTACCCCCTGAACACAAGAAGATGTGTATGTTTCCGCCAACTGCTTATCAACGGTGTCCGCGATTAATGCTGAAACAAAGGATTTTTCACTCTATAGTCTACGGTTAAACTTTCTGTTTACATAAGAATTATTCATGATAGTATTTGATTTCAATTAATGCAGTATTACATAAATAATATACAATCAAAGTTTTACGTGCGCAAATAGTTTTATTTTTTAATTGCTTTGCGAAGACAAGAAATAAAATATCACCCAAAAACTACCAAAAAACAGTTATTTCAAAATCAAAAGTTGGCAGACACATCACAAAGCTACTTTATTACAAATCAGTTAATCTTAATTGAATTAGTACATTTAAGTTAGTTTCCAATTCGCAAATAGCCCCTAAAATGCTCACGCCATAGTATATTCTAATTTGTGTTGCCTTTTTATGAATGCTCTTTGCTTTGATGGCAGCTCTTTCTATGGATGCTCAAATTGAGAAGTACAGTATTCTCTGAATTTAGGATCTTTTCAGTTGAGCAATGTATAAATAAACAATTATAAAATAACACAATGTCTACTCAAATGTATTCAACCACGTTACAAATACTAAACTCTTGTTGTCTTCACCTATAGCATTTGGTTATGTTTTGGGTTTGAAATATTCACTAGTTTAATTCCCCCAATGTTCAATGACAAATCTTTCAAACCTCTATGCATTTTTTTTTCTGTTTAAACAACGATCATTGAAAGGATACGGTCGAGTGTAACAGTCATGATAGTAAGCCAAGAGTAAGCGCTCTAAGTTTGCCTTCTACACACCATTGTATGCCTTATGTTAAGGACCGGCATGAGCGATTATGGTCAATGTGATAAATGGAAACCAACAATTTTTACACCAGGTGAAGACATGTTTTTCAGTTTACACCAAAATATAAATTACCAGGTACGCTATACCATGTATATTTATCGAAATCTTACCGTAACAAACAATGATAAGAAGAAAAACTGGAATGGATAATATGAAGAAGGCTGTCCTCATGTTGTAGGTTCGCATGATAGCTGATTTCATCTTGCTGATCTAAAATAACGGGAGGACATCTTTGTGTTTAGTTATATGGCTTTTTTTTTTAACTTTAAGAGTAAAGCAAAGTACATGTGTATATGTTTTACATCAACAATAACCAAAAGCAAGTGTTTTGTCGCCCGTTTCACACGGTTGCAAATACAACGTCTGAGGATCTTATACAGACAGTATCACTTGTATTTGATATGAAATATACAGTATTAGTTGTTTGCCGAAGGTTAAATTACACTGTACACGCAATACCACACAAACAAATATAGCGCAATATTCGTTAAAGTTTCAAACAAATCTTAAATCCAGTTTAACAACAGTATTGCCCGGGACCTTTTCATTTGTTTGCACCAAGGTGTTTAGTTGGTCGACATTTCACAATACGCCTTGTTCATTGAAGAAAAAATACAGAGCTCTGTTCAAACAAAACGAGATTAAAGTTAAACATACTTATTTCAATGTTTCGACTGTATGTTGGTTTATCAATAACATTGCCTGTTAACAAATATTGAAACGTAATAGTTATAAATAAGTGTCTTTATAAAACAACCCATGAATAAATATAAACACATGTACAATATAGGCGAAGTTCGACTTACCATGAAGTATGTCCAGATTATCAACCACTAGTGAAATGAATGCTCTAATGCAACATTGTGATAGTAATAAGACACAAAGTTAAACATCCTGCAAATCCATTCAATCGTTTCAGATGTAGGAATAATATTTAATCGTGGGATTAATTTGGAAAGCAATGCAATCTTAATATCAAAAGGGAAAAATCTTTTCACTCAAGGCCTAGTTGTTAAAAAGAAATTGTACTATTATGCCTTACTTTAGGCAGTCTTTAACCAAATAAATGAAAATGTACGCATAAATTGCGTTTTGCGCCTGCTACTCGCTGCATTAAAAATAACAAGCACTTGATTATTAAGTATCGGCAGTGTGTATCTGCTACTTCATTTCTTTTGTGTCACGATCGGTTGTTTGCAGCTGTTTATTTCCACGACAATTAACCTAAACCTGGTCATAATTTCCCCCCAATTGTGATCGGATACAATTTACAAGTAGTAATTGACTAAAGTTAAGTATTTATAAATTTTATATTGGAATGTACATGTTTTAAGATCAGACCTTTAGTGTATTCAAATCAACGTAAAACGGTTTACCTTTTTCACTAGCGATTAAGGTGCATTAAAGCTTATGCACCTCAATACTCCATACTGCCATTTGGAATTTCTAAAGTATTAAGTCTTTTTGGCGGGCATAATTCCAATTTGAAATTATTTCGAAATAGTTCTTGTATGAACTAACACGAGCAAGACTTGGACTGACTTAATTAATGTGACAAGCGTGTGTAGTTTCACAAAATACGAACATTACGGTTTTCTTTTCCCTTGAGCATCGACAATAGAAATATTTAATTGTAATTTTAATTTGACGTTTTCTGATAAAATTTAATAAAATTGCACTTTCAGCAAAAAATTGAAATGTTGCTTTCTTTTAATAGAACCACAATTTGCGGTCCCCATAGGGAGGCCGTATTGGATTGCTTAACACCAGAGGCTTGGTGATTCTTGTTTTAAACGCGGTCGATATTCTTGAAGAGTGAACACCTTTTTTGCGTCGTGCAAGTTAGTATTGGCGTTTCGATGGTTTTAAATCATGACATCAAGATATGACTTGTAGGCAGAAATGTTACCGAATTCAAACCTTAATTCCAATCCAGTAGTAGTAGTAGTAGTAGTAGTAGTAGTAGTAGTAGTAGTAGTAGTAGTAGTAGTAGTAGTAGTAGTAGTAGTAGTAGTAGTAGTAGTAGTAGTAGTAGTAGTAGTAGTAGTAGTAGTAGTAGTAGTAGTAGTAGTAGTAGTAGTAGTAGTAGTTGTAGTAGTACTAGTAGTAGTAGTAGTAGTAGTAGTAGTAGTAGTAGTAGTAGTAGTAGTAGTAGTAGTAGTAGTAGTAGTAGTAGTAGTAGTAGTAGTAGTAGTAGTAGTCGTCGTAGTAGTAGTAGTAGTAGTAGTAGTCGTAGTAGTAGTCGTCGTAGTAGTAGTTGTAGTAGTAGTAGTCGTAGTCGTAGTCGTAGTAGTCGTCGTCGTAGTCGTAGTCGTAGTCGTAGTAGTAGTAGTAGTAGTAGTCGTAGTCGTCGTAGTGTGTGGTGGTCGTCGTCGTAGTCGTAGTAGTCGTCGTCGTCGTAGTCGTAGTCGTCGTCGTAGTCGTAGTCGTAGTCGTCGTAGTAGTAGTCGTAGTAGTAGTAGTAGTAGTAGTAGTAGTAGTAGTAGTAGTAGTAGTAGTAGTAGTAGTAGTAGTAGTAGTAGTAGTAGTAGTAGTAGTAGTCGTCGTCGTCGTCGTCGTCGTCGTCGTCGTCGTCGTAGTAGTAGTCGTAGTAGTCGTCGTCGTCGTCGTAGTAGTAGTAGTCGTCGTCGTCGTAGTAGTAGTAGTAGTAGTAGTAGTAGTAGTAGTCGTAGTCGTAGTAGTAGTAGTAGTAGTAGTAGTAGTAGTAGTAGTAGTAGTATTGGTAGTAGAAGTAGTAGTAGTAGTATTAATAGCAGCAGCAGCAGCAGCAGCAGCAGCAGCAGCAGCAGCAGCAGTAGTAGTAGTAGTAGTAGTAGTAGTAGTAGTAGTAGTAGTAGTAGTAGTAGTAGTAGTAGTAGTAGTAGTAGTAGTAGTAGTAGTAGTAGTAGTAGTAGAAGTAGTAGTAGTAGAAGTAGTAGTAGAAGTTGTAGTAGTAGTAGTAGTATGGCGTGCATACATCAAGTTATGTTCAAATATTGTGTTCAATTATTGTGTAGCTAATAAGTGCATGTTTATATTGTGGGATCACTAATTTTCAAAATGGTCATCATTACGCGAATATTGACCAATATATTAAAAATACATTCAACTAAATGCCATCTCTAACACAAATTTCGCGGTCACATACTCGTTAGCCTCTACATCGTGGTTTTACTTCCAACGGATTAAAAATTCCATGGAACAGATAAGAAAAAAAATAATGTAATTCTCGTTTACAATTTTGTACGTCATAGTAAGGTCGAGGCGGTGCTTTTTTGGTCAAACACTAAAGAAATTGATTTTACCATATAACCACATGGGCGCTCGCCACATAGACCGTTACTCTAGGGCTGTCCGTGGACAAACAATGCAAAGTATAATGTTGTAAAAACACAGTATTCGCATAGCGTGTACCAAACCCACATTGAAATTATTGGGAGCTTGGCTTTCGTTGATTTGTGGTATAGCCATTTGCACACTTCATATTTATATTTTGTAAAATAGCAAAAAGTTTGGTGTTTCCATTGGTTCAAATAAAATATTCATTTTCATATCTAACGTTTACGCATATAATAAGCTAAAATAAAATAATGTTCCGTGAATAACATTGTTTTGCACACTTGCGTGATGTATGGCAATACTGAGGCGTGATGTATGGCAATACTGAGGCGTGATGTATGGCAATACTGAGGCGTGATGTATGGCAATACTGAGATTATCCTGCGTAAACAATTACTGTTTGTCATGATCCGGTGAGCGTTTAAGTAATCAAGTAGACGCCGGTAACTGTTTGTCATGATCCGGTGAGCGTTGAAGTAATCAAGTAGACGCCGGTAACTGTTTGTCATGATCCGGTGAGCGTTGAAGTAATCAAGTAGACGCCGGTAACTGTTTGTCATGATCCGGTGAGCGTTGAAGTAATCAAGTAGACGCCGGTAACTGTTTGTCATGATCCGGTGAGCGTTGAAGTAATCAAGTAGACGCCGGTAACTGTTTGTCATGATCCGGTGAGCGTTGAAGTAATCAAGTAGACGCCGGTAACGCACGGTTCTTTCCGCTATTATCCGTTCGGGATAAACACGTTGACGTGATATGTTATGTCAATTGTTGTTGTTTTTCTCGTTAATGTCATAAGTTTAAATCGTCTCGTCTATGCAACGCCGTTAAATTGCATCATGTGGGACTCCGATACTATAATGTTCTGCTCGTGTCTGGTTAGTATCTGACCTTGGTAGCAAAGCTACGTATACGATACAAAAATTATGCACCATTAATTGCATGTTCCATGTGGTTTGTTTTCAATCTTATTATGAACGAAACGAATGGATACGTAAAAACTTGGTCATTTGTTATTTCAAGAAAATTGCATGTTAGTATTTTTATGATTTATTATAAATTAATTCCAAAATATAATAGGTAATATGTAAAGCAAAATATTTAATAATTCAGGTTTCTTAATATACTTCATTCGTCTAAAAAATAGCATGTATTCAATGCGGTGCAAGTTAGAAGGTATGATAAAGTATAAACTGTCACAAATGACTATTTCGATGGGCGAATGCCTGGGTCAGCTCGGTCATTTAAGTTAACAAATGCGTTAGCAATTTACCATCAAAATACACCATGTCACACAAAACAAAATTCTAAACACCTCCGATAGGAAAATAATGAGTGAAGTTGATTAAAGTTACGCGTTCCCTATATATTCGATTGTTACGAAGCGGACACTAGTTTTATTAAATAAATAAATCATTTGGGTTTTTTATATAGAAGTTTATGTTTAAACGCATTTCACTACCTATCCAAATAAATAAATAAATCATTTGGGTTTTTTATATAGAAGTTTATGTTTAAACGCATTTCACTACCTATCCATGGTTCACCTATTCGACCTTTGTAATTATTCGGTGTTGAAGCTTTCTTTTGAGGTTGATTGGCGGATGGCATTCCTAAAAGGTCGGTAAGCACAGCTAGTGACCTCATGTACCTTGACCCAATGCCATCGTTCGATTAGACTATCTTTGTATATTTGGAAATATTCAAACCTAAATTACGCCTTATATTTTTTCCCCGCGCTTTGCAGGTAATTAGTTTGAATCACAATAATTGTTGTGTTTGATGAGTTTTTGGTTAATGGATATATTTTATAAACTGTCAACGGGAACAAGTAAATTACAAGCAATCGTTTACAATGCAAAAGAATTATTTCGTAATTTTTGAGTGCATGTGCGTTTGGCTCGTGGTTTTTTCATATAGAGCCATTCTTCTAAATAGAAGATTTTTCCTCAGATACTCCCGCCTAAATCCACAGCGCAATATCGAGAAATAATTGTCAGAAAAAAAACGTAAATTGTAATTGCAGCTTAGCTTTGAACTCGTCACAGATAAGTAAGCACATACGCGCATACGAATACAGTGCTGTCCAATACGAATCGTATACAACTTTTTAACCCATAAACATATAATATGTTAATGCGCTCACTGTAGCTGTTGCTCCTTCCAGTGCTCTTCTTTAGCACAAAATATTGACATTGAATGACATAAACCGACATATAATGTTCTAGTTGTTTACAGTTTTTATGGTATCGTCGTTGTGTCTAGTAAGACGTGTAACTGTTCGGTAAATTCGTTAGCTGTCCGGCCGGAAAAAAAGATAATCGAGCAAAAAATAACATTACCAATGTTTCAATAGTAAAAATGGAAGGACTTATACCGGTTATTAACAAACTACAAGACGTTTTCAATACAGTTGGCTCCGAAAATATTCAGCTGCCTCAAATTGTCGTGGTTGGCACTCAGGTTTGTTTGTATTTCACATGACAATTTTGTGGGTGGGGAATGAATCGCGTAATTTCAATTCAATGACAATTTGTAGAGTAATGAGTTAGCCGTTTATTTTCAAAACAATCGATATTTTATATGACAAAGATGCTTATCATAATGTGTATTCAGCAGTAAAAACCTATCTCGACTGTCATTTGAAAGAGCCACATATCTTTATAATTTATTTTACAAATGTTCAGCAAAATAATTATGAACATTTCTGTTCTTCTACATATACATCTGAAAGTAACATAAGCCCAGTAACGCTTGACAATTATTTGATCTATATATAGGTGTTTACTGGTCAAAGGTAGGTTGAAATGATGAATGGATAAAAACAGCTTGCTAACATTAAGGTATTATTCAGCTGTATTTCACCCTTAAGCCACTCTTGTTTGCGCCACTCTCAGCACAGGCAGGGGATAAATATTTTTGCTAAAAGCTGATCCCTTCACATTAAACTAAATAGGAAGTAGAGCCCTGCTTAAAGCATACCCTGCCTGGGGTCTCTGTAATGTGAGCAGGTTGTTCCATGGATTTCACAGAAGAGAGGAGTTTGTTAAGTAGGTCTGGGATATAGATATAAGGTTGCTAGTTGAAGCTAGCCAAGTATCAAAATACTAGCAGGTTTGTGACCGATTAATGCCACCCGTAACATAAATAATTATGAGCTTTATGAAGGAAATCAATGTAACTTTTTAACACGTTGCATTTTAAAAGTTTAATACCAAATTAATATTTTCATAAAGTTTTATATTGTCTTTATATAAATGTTAAAAAATAACAAACATATCTTTTTGAATTATAAATATACCTTTTCACTTTGCCAGTTTTTTCCATTCAGTTTTCTTTCAGCAATGTTCCATGTGTTTTTCAATCTGTGGCAACCATGAACTGAACATAAAAGCCTTGCAGTTAAACTTTATGAAATTACATTGCATGAACCACATATGTCAACATTCTATCACTGTTTCCCACAAAATTTAATGCGCATATCAGCTGTATGACATGCTGAAAATAACTATATGTTGTTGATAATAAGTGACCTCGTAAAAATAAAAATGTAATCTTAATGTAATTTTCTATCCAGTCATTACACCCCCCAGACGTTACACCCCTAGTCATTACACCCTCTAAGCCTGGACATTACACCTCTCAAGGTGTAGAGGGTGTAATGACTAGGGGTGCAATGTCTGGGGGGTTTAATGACTGGAAATCTGTAATTTCACCTTAATCGTTCATGAATATGGAAGAAAAACGAGTTATTCAGTTGTAAAGGTTTAAAGTCTGTTACAAAAATCATTTCAGAGTGCTGGTAAAAGTTCAGTGCTCGAAAGTCTGGTAGGTCGTGACTTCCTTCCACGTGGAACTGGCATCGTCACAAGGCGACCCTTGGTTCTACAGCTAATACAGATCACCCCAGATGATCGAGAGGCAAGGACTTTGGACAGTGGGGGTAAGTCTTTGTGATATCAAACACAAACAATATGTTAGTATGATGTAGCTTGGGATTCCATTTTGAGAAAAGATGGAGGTAGCCCTTAAATGACCTTTGTTGACAGTTAACATACAGACCTAGCTTGGGATTGCACAATTATAACATAAAATTCTTGTGAATTATTTGCTTAAACATTGATATTTTTGTTTTGTGACATGACCATAATTTTTCTTGCACATATTTCACTTCAGAAGTAATAAAGGCAGAAGAATGGGGGAAGTTCCTACATACAAAGAACAAAATCTACACAGAATTTGAAGACATCAGGACTGAAATTTCAAACGAGACTGATCGGATGAGTGGAACAAACAAGGTACTTAACCCACATGTGTGTCAATAAAGCCATGGGTGTTTGTAGTTTTTAAAATACATAGTCTCAATACAAAAAAGCAACAATTATAGGAAGGAAAAAGCACTACTGCATAAAATTGGTTTCTTCACAGCTTTTTTTTCAGCAAAATTATTTTATAACTAAATTGACAGTTTCGAAGCTTCATTTTGCACAATACCTTTCTAAATCTGTTGTGGTGTTTAATAAAATCAAATGTTTTCATTCAAAATTGTTTAGTGCATCGTTTTTCCCAAGGTCATATTTGAGAAATGACAAATAAAATTAAATACTAACTCTTGGCTTTTCTATGGACTTGTAAAGTGAAAAGGGCCTACTGACCCAAAAGGGCAACTTTTTTATGAGTCAATAGAGGTGGTGATTTTTTAGCTGAGCTGTTTTCAGAGAAAACCCAAGGTATGGTCAAAGCCAGCTAGCCGTCCGCTTTTGTCATGCTAAAACCTTAACATTGGCTCAAAAATCAAAGTGCTTTCACCTACAACTTTGAAACTTCATATGTAGCTGCACCTTGATGAGTTCTACACACCACACCCATTTTTGGGTTACTAGGTCAAAGGTCAAGGTCACTCTGACCTCTAGAAAAAGAAATTAAAATGCACCCGCAGCCGAGCATTGGCACCCGCTATGTGATGCTCTTGTTTCTTATTCATTATTCTTTGGACTTTTATAGTATACAAATGAAGAATCAAAAATGATTTTTATAAATATACTAATGTCATATTGTCAAAAAAAAGTCAAAGCAAAGCTCTGCTTACTGTTTGTGATATTCAGCTTATATTTATCAATGTAAACTATCGTGTTAACAGTTTATTTTTATTGGTTGTTTGGTTCTCATAGGGACTATGCCCAGAACCAATAAGCCTGAAGATATACTCGCCACATGTGATCAGTTTGACCCTGGTTGACCTTCCTGGCATTACAAAAGTTCCTGTTGGTGACCAACCCTCCGACATTGAAAATCAGGTGTTGTACACAGTTCATTTGTATTTAAAAATGTTTTTAACAGCAAAGTCATTCTTGACAAATACTTATTTGTAGATCAAAGACAGCTAAAGTAAAATTCATAGTTGAACTTTGGGTCACACATATTGTATCATATCCAGGTCAGCATGAAACATACATCAAACTTGCATACAGGCACACACCATATTCCCAGTAAAATGAATCCATCTTATAAAATGTCTGCCTGTTGCAGATCAGAGACATGTGTTTGACATACATTGGCAACCCAAACTCCATCATTCTGGCTGTAACCTCTGCCAACACAGACATGGCCACTTCAGACGCATTAAAACTCGCCAAGGAAGTGGATCCTGATGGTAACTGAGACTAAATCAAATTCAGAAGAAATAAAACTGCAAACACATTACAGAAACAGATTTTAGAGTGACTAGTCACAGAAACGCCTGTTTCCCAAATGTTGGGGGTCTCACTCTGGGTCCTGTTACAGCTCTTTTTATGTAATGTCCTTGTATTTCTTTAATTGTTTCTACTTGTCTATAAAGATAAATATAAAAATGGTTTTGATGTGCATTCCAGACATTGAATACTCATACATTAAAGAATGGCAGAACTATAAATGTTACAGTAGTTTCTTGAAATTGTTTCTGAGTAAATTTTAAGGTATTTTCATTAAAAATTCTATACCGTATAAGGTGATATGGAAAAGTGTTACTCAGACATTCCCACATTACTGTCAATAGAGTTGTCTGACCGCTGTTGTTTCAGGTCGTCGCACACTGGCAGTCATTACGAAGCTGGATCTGATGGATGCAGGCACGGATGCAATGGAGATCCTGTGTGGACGCGTGATTCCTGTCAAGCTGGGCATCATAGGTGTTGTCAACAGGAGTCAGGCCGACATCAACAAAAGAAAGGTTAATACAGTCTATCTGCTAGTCAGGGTACCCTTGTTAGGTAGACTTTTTACCAAATAGTCTGAGTTAACTACTCACCCAACAGGGCCCGCGTTTGGCACCTTTTACCGCCATATTCGGCTTCCCCCATGAAAAAAGTATACTATTTTCCCCTATTGCAGATAAAAATTCCCCCCTCAAAAAAAATAGATATTTTATTTTTTTTACTTTTTTGCCAGCAGGTATCGTGCTACTAACCTTTGATTAAATGTATATTTATGTAAATATTTATGTAAATCACATTTAAATATAGCAATCTGAGGTGTTGAATGGTTGGTGAAAAGATCTTCTAAAATTCCCCTTTTCGCCTAAAACGACGCGAAATTCCCCCCTCTAAGGGCCCCGGCCCAAATCCTCCAAAGTAGAGAGGGCCCTGCCCAAATGTCTGCGTCAGTGTCTGTTTAATTTTCTGATTAAGTTGTACGTGCAACATCTCCAGATCACTGTATCTAATTAGAGTTGTTCAATTGAAACTTCAATCATGTGTTTTTGGCCATTGTGTCAGTTTACTGACCAAGGACGATGGCCTGAAATTTAGCAAAATTATGTCCTTTTTTTATTCTAAAACAATTTTCTTTTGCATTTTTTTGCAACTTCATATCTGTATTTCTTCTACAGATATTCAAATAAAAGTTCAACTCTGTTTCAGGGTCTTTATGACCGCAATATACAACTGTGGCTAGCTTTTTAACAGAAATATGCATCCTTTTGTACAAGTCTGGTTAAGGTTTGCATGCAACAAGTACATGTCTCTGTAACTACTTCAGATATTGATATATTCCTGTGAAACTTCAATTCTATAATGGGGATTATCATGGGAGGTCACTGATAAATGCCAATAACTCTCAGCTTAAATTGATCATAATTATGCCCATAATGTACGTTTTGTACTTAGGAAATGCAGGTGAGGTTTTGTAGGCATGTATTCCTATCTCTTGTTAACACCTAGCATCGTGTTGCATTTTCAGCTAGCTGGGACATTTTATAACAAAAATATTCATAAGAAGTTTGTGTAGAGTGTCTTTAGTTAGGATATAGATATAGTACTGAAATGTAGGCTTATCTAGTGACCAGTTTGATTTCACATTTACTAAAAATAGAAAATAATTTCTGCTCAAAAGGTTAAGCAGGGCTTTTCACCCTTATATAACAGGGGCCAAAATTCGGCCCCTTCCCAATTGAACATAAGGTAATTTTTCCCCAAAATTGATTGAGGAATTTCCCAAATTGTAAAAAAAAAATGTTTTTTTTTTTACTTAGACATATTAGGCATCTCCCAAATTGAAAGCAATGAGCTCTAATATGATTAAGAATGCACCACAATGTGTTTTGTAATACGTCAGCCCAATGAAAATGACCCTGTTTCAAAAACTTATAAAAACACGGCCTTCCCAAAATGAGCAGTTATCGTGCATAAAATTCCCAATTCGAAAGGCTAGGGCCTCTTCCTAATTTCCTGATGAAAAGCCCTGTTAAGTTTGGATAATTTTAATTTTCTGTTATTTTGTATATAGTTAGTTTTCATGCAGAGGTATGTTGGGATTTCTTTGAGGCCAGTGGAATCAAGATCACTGTTACTCATCTCATAATGGTGGACATTTGTGGCAAGTATTTTATATGCCATCAATATATGGCAAAGTTATATTGCTGAGACAGGAATCTTAACACATAAACACATATGTACAGAAAGACATTATAACTGCTGTATGACCCTATTTTGACGACAGACAGGTGTAGACGGTTTAGAAGACACTGCTGTTCATCCCAGCCTCCATACTTTCTAGTGTAGCAATGATCGTGACAAAGAAGATTAATGAACATTTATTATTGCACAAAATGAATAGTTGTATTTGCTAAAGAATATTTCCTTCTTTTGTAGGAGATGAAAGAAGCTTTAAAAGATGAAGCCTCTTTCCTACAGAAGCGTTATCCTAGTCTTGCAAACAGGAATGGAACTGCATACCTTGCTAAAACTTTAAATAGGGTAATTTTAATTTTTGAATTCAAAGACTTAGAGAATTTTATAATTTAAATGTAAAATGTTGTGAGTTCAGGTGATGTCTACATAATTACTCTTCTCACACATTCGGAGGGAAATTGATGTATTTGACTTAAGCACATTTCACCAATATAGATTATTTTAGGTAAATTGTGATAAAGGTCAGGAACTGTTTTCAATATCATAATTGCATTTATTTGACATTGACCCACAACCAAAATCCTTCATCCTACCTTGATCATCTCACTTTTTATGCCCCCCTTCGAAGAAGAGGGGGTATATTGCTTTGCTCATGTCGGTCTGTCGGTCGGTCGGTCCGTCCACCAGGTGGTTGTCAGACGATAACTCAAGAACGCTTGGGCCTAGGATCATTAAACTTCATAGGTACATTGATCATGACTCGCAGATGACCCCTATTGATTTTCAGGTCACAAGGTCAAAGGTCAAGGTCACGGTGACCCGAAATAGTAAAATGATTTTCGGATGATAACTCAAGAACGCTTTGGCCTAGGATCATGACACTTCATAGGTACATTGATCGTGACTCGCAGATGACCCCTATTGATTTTCAGGTCGCTAGGTCAAAGGTCAAGGTCACAGTGACAAAAAACGTATTCACACAATGGCTGCCACTACAATGGACAGCCCATATGGGGGGGCATGCATGTTTTACAAACAGCCCTTGTTTAAATGTTTATATCCCGTCTTGTTGCTACTGGCATATATCATGAAATGTGTAGTCTTTAAACACTGCCTCTTCCATGTGTAAATATTAATTCTAAGGAGAGAAACTATATAAGAACTTGCTTCTTTTGTTTCAATTCTTTTCTGCTTATATTGTGTAACATCTGTATATATTGTACATGCCATAAGAAATAAATATGTTTAAACTAATAGCATAATTGCGGAAAGAAATGTATGATAGACATAAAAAGTGTATAATTTTTCTTTGGTCTTTTGATTTTCATTTAAAGTTCCATTTCAAATGTATAAAGTCAAGCAGACATTTTATTTCACACATCTGTGTCATATAGTTATTAGAATTATACCCACTTGTACGTTGATTTTGCTTGGTTTTCATTAAAAATATATCTTTTGTTCACATACAATGAAAAATTCTTTAATTCACATACAATGAAAAAGTAAGAAAGCATGTGCTTCTTAAAACGTTAAGATGTTATTCCATGTTCATGATTGTTTTAACTATTTCAGTTGTTGATGCACCATATACGAGATTGTTTACCTGAGCTGAAGACTCGAGTGAATATCCTCATAGCACAGTTCCAGTCACTTTTGACCAGCTTTGGTGAACCAATAGAGGACAAGGTACACATGTTATTTGCAATTGATTGGGTCATTCTAACACTCACACTGTTTTTATAAGTGTTCATACGTGTTAACTGTACACCATAAATATTCGTTGCCATGAATTTTTTATGTCCCCCACTATAGTAGTGGGGGACATATTGTTTTTGCCCTGTCTGTTGGTCTGTTGGTTGGTCTGTTGGTTTGCACCAACTTTAACATTTGCAATAACTTTTGCAATATTGAAGATAGCAACTTGATATTTGGCATGCATATGTATCTCATGGAGCTGCACATTTTGAGTGGTGAAGGGTCAAGGTCATCCTTCAAGGTCAAACGTCATATACGGGGACATGGTGTTTCACAAACACATCTTGTTTTTTGGAAAATTGACCACCTGATTGGCTCTTAAGTTTAAGGATTTCGAAGTTATGGGCCAAATGTTTGAACAAAAACTCTTGACTTAAAGATTTGCAAAAACTGGATTGGCTTGCGTAGGGTGTATTTGGCAGCCACTTTGAAATTGTTTACAATTTGCTAGCAACTTTTGTATCTTTTACATATTTTTTAGCTCACCTGAGCACAATCTGATCCCTTTTTGTCTGTCGTGCATTATGCGTCATCAACATTTTTCTTGTTAACGCTCAAGAGGCCAAATTTATTGTCCGATCATCATATATTTTGGTCAGAAGATTTGTTTATTATATCTTGGACTAGTTTGAAAATGGTTCTGGTTTGGTTAAAAAACATGGCCTCCAGTGGGAAGGGCATTTTTTTCTAATATGGCTAAGGTAAAACCTTGTTAACAATCTAGAGACCACATTTATTGACCATCACGAAACTTGGTCAGAAGAATTGTTCCAATGATATCTTGGACAAGTTCTAAAATGGTTCCTGTTGGTTGAAAAATATGGCTGCAAGGGGGAGGGGGGCATTTTTCTTTATAGTCCAATCTTTATGAAACTTGTCAGAATATTTGTTCTAATGAGATCTTATATGAATTTTTCTGGTCTGTTTAAAAACATGGCCCCCAGGGAGCCAGGCATTTTTCCTTACATGGCTATAGTAAAAGCTTTAATTGTTCGATCATGTTTCAACTTGGTCAGAAGATTTGTCCAAATGATATTTTGGGCAGTTCGAAGGCATCTGGCGCTTGAAATACATTGCTGCCAGGGGGCATGGCATTTTCCCATATATGGCTATAGTAAAACTTTGTTAACACTAGAGACCACATTTATTGTCCGATTTTGATGAAATTTTGTCAGAAAATTTGTCCCAATGATATCTTGGAAGAGTTCGAAAATGGTTCAGGTTGGTTGAAAAACATTTTTCCTTATAATGCTATAGTACAAACTTGTTAAAACTCTTAAAGTAACATTTATTGCCCAATCATCATAAAAAGGTGGTCAGAACATTTGTTATAATGATATCCTGGAATTGTTTGAAAATAGTTCTGGTCTGTTGAAAATCATGGCTGCCACGGGGTCAGGGAAAAGTAAAACCTTGTTAGCAATCTAAAAGTTACATTTAAAGTTCTCTCATCTTGCCCAATGGTCCAGAAAATTAACACAAATAATCCTGAAACAAACATGTGCAACTTCACTGCTAATTTTTGCCACTATTGATATAAAAACCAACTATGTTTAATCACCTTTTTTCTAGATTTCTGATTTTTTTTTTAATTCATAAGGATGTCCTCTTCCAAAATTATTCAAAATGTTCAGATCCATCACACCAAATGGCCTCTTCAGTTCAAGAATTTGCATTGAAGTTTTGTATATTTTACATATTTTCTTAAGTTCTTGGCCAATTCACATGAAAAGTTCAATAAATGTTCCTTGGAGGATCTATCCTTTATCAACAGTTGCATAGAGTTCTAGATGGCTTGAACTAGTGTACCATATGTATTACCTGTCAATAGAGAAAACACCTGTTATGCACAGTGTGGGATAGGGTTTGACTACAAAGAGTGAAGTAAACATCGTATTTCCAATTAACAGGTTGACTCTAAATGTCAATACAAATTAATTAAGTCAGTTACTCTTTGTGGCAATTAATTGAACTTATAAACAAACTGTTAATGTTTTTTTTACTTAACTAAGTACAAAATGATAAAAGTGTGAAAACCAGTTAGTGATGCAGTTTAATGTCATGTGTTCAATGTTGTTGTTACAGAGTCAACTGCTCCTTCAAATCATCACCCGGTTTGCCTCGGCCTACTGCAGCACAATAGAAGGGACATCACGCAATATTGAAACCACAGAATTGTGAGTTCCAAGTGTTGTATTTTTTGTGTTGCTGTTTTTATATATACTGTCCTTGCTCATGGTGTTGTGATGGGTGAGTATTTTCAGTTGGTAAAATGCACGTGCTTGCCATTTCTAGTGTGGGCCATGGTCATGTTAATACTTGTACGCCTATACGGTCATTCTCCACCTTCTTCTTTTATACCAAGGACAGTGATCAGATACCAGCATAAGGAAGTGTGCTTAGAACTCTTAAACAGCTTAGCTCACTAAAGCTTACCAAGAAAGTATGACTTGCTCATCTGAGAGATGTGGATGACTATTTCATCTGAGGGATGTGGATGACTAGCTCATCTGAGAGATGTGGATGACTAGCTCATCTGAGAGATGTGGATGACTAGCTCATCTGTGAGATGTGGATGACTAGCTCATCTGAGAGATGTGGATGACTAGCTCATCTGAGAGATGTGGATGACTAGCTCATGTGAGAGATGTGAATGACTAGCTCATCTGAGAGATGTGGATGACTAGCTCATCTGAGAGATGTGGATGACTTTTTCATCTGAGGGATGTGGATGACTAGCTCATCTGTGAGATGTGGATGACTAGCTCATCTGAGAGATGTGGATGACTAGCTCATCTGAGAGATGTGGATAACTATTTCATCTGAGGGATGTGGATGACTATTTCAGCTGAGAGATGTGGATGACTAGCTTATCTGTGAGATGTGGATGACTAGCTCATCTGTGAGATGTGGTTATAACTGAAACTGAAGTCTGTAATGCAAAATGCTAATTTCTCAAAAGGCCTAATAGCAATGTGAAGCAAAACTTCTTAATTTTCAGTAAATTGTTAAGCTACTCGTTTTTAAATAACTATACATGTGCAATGTTATACCCATACTTAAAAAATTATGTATTAAATCAGCATTTCATGTCTCAATGGCCATGTCTATTTCTTAAAAAATATCTTGATTTACATTATTGTCCCCTACCGGTGAAACCTGAGGGCTCTTATGGTTTGGGCTCTGTGTGTCAGTCTGTCTGTCAGTCAGTCCGTTACACTTTTCTGGATCCTGCGATAACTTCAAAAGTTCTTAATATTTTTTCATGAAACTTGAAACTTGAAACATGAATAGATGGCAATATGGAGATTATGCAGGTCATTTCATTTTGTTCCTACATCAAGAATTCTGGTTGCTATGGCAACAAATAGACTAGAAATATTGCTGAAAATGGTGGATCCTGCGATAACTTTAAAAGTTCTTCATATTTGTTCATGAAACTTAAAATATGGACCGATGGCAATATGGAGATTATGCATGTCATTTCATTTTGTTCCAACATCAAGAATTTTGGTTACTATGGCAGCAAATAGACTCTAAATATTGCTGAAAATGGTGGAGTTTCACCGGTAGGGGACATCATTGCTTGGCAATAGTCAGTTTTGTTTAATTTTAATTTTTAGTAAGTGAAGTATCTTGGGTTTACCATTATGTCATTAGTTAGTGTTCTTTCCATATTTGTAATGACATCCAATATTACAATTTACCTAATTTTTCAGGTGTGGTGGAGCAAGAATCTGCTATATATTCCATGAAACATTTGGACGAACATTGGAGTCTATAGATGCATTAGGTGGATTAGCAACTATGGACATATTGACAGCTATCAGGAATGCTACGGTATGACATGCATTAACATAGTTGTTTTTGCTCTGGAGCAGTCCTTAAAATCTGAATGTGAAGTACAGTTTAACATCTATTTAATTGAAAGTGCTTTATCAACAAATACTCTGCCCTTTTTATGCCCCCGGATCGAAAGATCGGCGGTTTGTTTTTGGCCTGTCTGTCCGTCATTCATTCATTGTGTGTGTCCCAAAACTTTAACCTTGGTTAAAGTTTTACAATAACTTTTGCATTATTGAAGATAGCAACTTGATATTTGGTATACATGTGTATCTCATGGAGCTGCACATTTTGAGTGGTGAAATGTCAAGGTCATCCTTCAAGGTCAAAGGTCAAATATATGACTTCAAAGCGGCGCAATAGGGGGCATTTTGTTTCTGACAAACACATCTCTTGTTGATAATATAGATAATATTTTTCTTTCTGTTCTGAAATATTGCAGTTGTGTGGTTACCCAGAAAATTTTAGTATTTGCTAGAAAACAAAAAAGGCAGCTGCGAGCTGAAAAAACTCATTCGGATACCGGTGATTATAATATTTGTCCAATCTATTCAGGGTCCAAGGCCGGCCTTGTTTGTGCCAGACATAAGTTTCGAGTTGTTGGTGAAGAGGCAGATCAAGAGACTGGAAGAGCCCAGCCTGAGGTGTGTGGAGCTCGTGCACGAGGAGATGCAGAGAATCATCCAGCACTGCGGCACTCAGGTACGGGCTGGCTGGGGGTGGACAAATTTAGAAGATTGTCATTTGAGTCTTTTTCTGGAAAACCCGGAATTAAAGCAAGTGCTAAAGTGTCGTCCCAGATTGGCTTGTGCAGTATAAACAGGGACACCACTTTTTGTCTTAAAAGTTTTTTTTAATAAAAGCTTTTTTTAAAACAAAACATTCTAAGATGCGGATAGAGTTGTCCTTGATTAGCCTGGAGCACCGAACAGGCTGGTCTTGGATTACACATAACACACATGTATAAAGTAAAGTTTTCCCAAAACAAATCTCGATTTTTTTTCTTCATATGCCTAACAATTAAATCCCCTTCCCTACAATCTGGGGTATTGTACCCCTGAGTACTGGTATCATGATGGGCACACATTGCAACAAATGGTTGTCAGCTGATATCAATACACAGCTGAGAATAAAAGCTTGCATTCAGCCATTGCTGAGTCAGCTGAGAGGAAGACCGCAGACAAATATGGCAGATTTTCTGGGCCCAGTATCATTAACAGCATCAATTTATAAGCTCAACTCAGAAGAAGAGGTTTGAGTTAAAGCTGAGTATTGAGATGTTGGTCAGCTCAGGAATAATCATTAATCTCTGTTATAACAAAATGCACATATTCCTCCTTAAACTGGCAGTTGATTCACACTGAAAACTCCCCCAAAAATGTATGAACAGAGCATGATTGTCAGAGTCATCTAAACAACTGTGACAAAAATCTAAGTTGATTCAGAATACTGATGTTAGTTAGTTTGTGCTACTAGGCCATTGTCAACAAAAACACTAACATGTTTATAAACCTTTCTTATGATTGTTGATCTCAGCATGTATTTGAGACCAATCCATGTATCATTTATATTATGATTTATCTGTATAGCAACAATACATCTATTAACAAATTTTGTATTGTGCAAGTTGTTATTGTCCATAATTTTGTCTCAGTGAAAAATTCTTTGTTACAGCAAGAAATGTTGCGGTTTCCGAAGTTGCATGATAGAATACTAGATGTGTTGACCCATATGTTACGAAAGAGATTAAAACCAACAAACAACATGGTAAGAAACCAATACGTTAATTATTTTGTGTCACTAGGTAACTTAACTATTAATTGTATTTCTCAAACTTGAGTAGAAGAACAGTTCCAATCAAACAAAAAATGTAAATGTAAAATTTCATATTTTAAAGGTAGTTTCAACCTATTAATTTTTGCTTGATTGCATCAAAAAGCCTTATCCTTAAAGTTATAGAAACCCTTCGGAGTCAGTATCTGGATATAACTAGTGTGCCACAACAGTGGGTATAGAAACCAGGACCACCTTTACCTTAAATTAACATTGATTGGGGACAACATTTTGCCAACAAAACAATATATATTAAGTTTTGAATATATACAAACACTCTGGAGTAAGTTTCATGGATAAAGCCTGTATGCCTAAACAGTGGGAATCAAACCTGGAAACCTGTGATGTAATGGCCGACTCCTCTATGCAACTACAAATCTTATATATATTTGTGCAAATGTCTGTATCAGAATTTATGGTAACTTATCAAAGTAATGAAATTCCAATGAAAATAAATTTTTATTTCAGCCAAAATAAAAAGTGCGGAAACATTTATAAGTTACTTGCTATTTTGTTACAATTTATGTTAGTTAATCTTAAATAGTAAGTTGTGAAGGGTTAGCTTTTGATGCACCTGTGTTCACACAATTTCAGGTTGAAAACTTAGTAGGTATAGAGTTATCATACATCAACACGAAGCATCCAGACTTCTTTGAGGCCCAGATGGTGCACAAGACAGTCACCAATGACCAGGATGGGCTCAGGCAGCTACAGAAGGATTCCCAGAGACAGCAGCAGCAACAGCATCAGCAGCAGCAGCAGCACGTCGAAGAGAAGGAAAACAGGGTGAGAGTTTCAGTCCTATTTGTATGTTGTTTTAAACGCTGAACATTTTTTGGTAGCTTATAATTACAGTGTGTCTGTCCTTCATTCAGTAAATCTGTTTCATTGTTTGTCCCCTTCAAGCACGGCAGAATATAGCGGTCCGAAATATTGTGTCTCAGCATTAACTTTGCAATATATAAATGGATTACATATTAAATTAGTACAAATGTCTACTATCATTACACAAAATTTTGTGTTACAATTGTCGACCTCCCTCTGAGATCATGTCTAATTAACTCATTAAAGGCCAAATATTTCGTAAATTATACCTTTCTCTTTCAAAACAAACTACTTCAAAGGTCAAGGTCACGTTTTGAGATTTGGCCATAAACTGCTTGTTTTCGATGTGAGTGTAGTTTTGAGACAAAATTGGAATGTCAGGGCATCTGAGTCCTATGGAAAAAATATGAATGGATAACTTACAGTTGAATATAGGCTATTCTCATCTGGTCACAGTCAAACATATATTATTAGAAAAATAAGCAATGTTTTTATTATGTTCAAGCAATTAATTTCACAAGATGATCTGAATTGGTATGTGAGTGTTTCTGTTTATTTATAGTAAAAGAAAGGAAAAAAATGGCCTTCAGCATTAAGAAATGAGGAGATAAATAAACTCTAATAAGTGTGTTTTGTCTCATATACAAGTTGAAATGTTTGCAACCTAACATTTTTGGTGTCAAAACATTAATGCAACTGAGTTAAGATTTGTTACTTCCTTAACAAAAAATGTGTTGTATCAGTCTCTAGCATACATGCCATACGTCCTGGATTGTCCGGGACAGTCCCGTAAATGAAGAACTTGTCCCGCTGTCCCGGAAATCTGTCACATGTCCCGGAATTTACAAAATCCATATATACATGTACCTTATCTTAGGCTTAACTGCACCTCGAATCTGTGTATATATGCAGCGTCTCCATGACAATGCCTACCCGAATAGGCAGACTACGCTACGTGTCAAAATCGATCAATTAACAGGGGTCCTGTTATCATATTGATTGTCTCACAATCGCGGTCAAACCGAAAAGGCGGCATTGTTTTGTTTGTTAATTGACTTATATCTACAGCAAAACAAGAGTGTAACTAATGTGTGACTGTCCGGATTTTAAGTTGACGATCTACCGGTACTGTTTTGTTGTATTTGTTTTATTGTGATTGGTTGTATGTATTGTAAATTGATTTGAGTTGACGATCTAACGATACTGTATTGTTGTATTTTTTATTATATAAATGTTATAAATGAATAAAGGCGTATCAACAACTACGCGTTACACACCGGTCTTAATAACAATAACGCAGTGACGTCACCATCTATGTTTAGAACGCTTACACTGAAAACACATGGCCTGTGTCTAGTAACGGAACTAGTCATGTTTAATTTGACGTTAATAGATCAAGTGTATTTCGGATAGGCTTTCGAACTTTTGCAATTAACGATGCGAAACAAAACAAAACGTACCAAAAATGCATATGTCTATAAATATCGCTACATTTTATACATGTCCCGGAAAATCGGCAAAAGTCCCGGACAATTTAACACAATGTCCCGGACAATTTAACACAATGTCCCGGAATTGGTCTGAAAAATTATGGCATGTATGGTCTCTAGGTCAACATGTACCAGTAATAGATTCAAATGTAATTGCTAGAAGAAAAAAATAATTAAGAAATCATCACTTAATTGTAGGCTCCCTCCCCAGCACCAGACATGTTGCCTGTCAATAGCTGGAAGATGCCATCGTTCATGGGAAAGACACGCAGCCAGTCTGACCTGCAGGGGGGAGGGGAGCCAGACTCCCAGTCAAGCAGCGCAGTTGCCTCCCCTGCACACTCCAGGAAGGGCATCAACCTGCTACCTGAAGTGGTGAGTGTTTGGCTGATGGTTGGAGGGCGTTCATGTTTTCATTTGCTAGTATAGGGCCATTATTCGGCCCTATTCCCAATCTCGAACAAAATTATTTTTCAAAATGACTGCCTCAAAAAAGTGATTGTTTTTAAGAAAATTACAAAATATATTTTGTAAATAAATGCAACATTAAGTTAATTTCCCTGTGCAGCTCTTATGGTTCAACCTTAGTTAATATTTTATAGAACACTTTTCTAAATTTCTTTTGTTAGCCAAAAAATAAAATTATCCATTTTCCAATTAAAATTGTAACCATGCAATCTTTCCTAATCCAATGGGTCCTAGCCACATTCCAGAAATGGTTATTAAAACGCTGAGTTTGTTTTCACTCCTGAAGCTTCATTTACTGAAACATTTCGCTTATTTTTACCATAAATCTTTCACAAATGTACAACATATTGCATTAATGTAAAAGACTGAAGCACATTAAATAATAAGCAGCCTAAAAACCCGCTGTATACATGTATGTGGAAAGTCAATACAATAACATCATGTCACTGTAAAAACTGACTTACCTGACAGAAGTCCAATTAAATAACTGTTACCACTGTTTCTTGTGTGTTTTAGGGCAAGTTTCAAACATTGGAGACATAGATGCCTCATTGTATTGCCCTTGGAAATTGTTATACAAAATTTAAGATCTCAATTTTCAATGGAATGAAAAGCTTGTATCATGTAATTAATACCCACGCACTTTCCATGCTTGTTATGAGATTGAGGCGAGGTTGAACATATCAGCCTTAGAAAAAAAACACTAAAAGTTCATTTGAATTTCAATTCAAAATATAATCGGATGTCAAAAACAATTTTGCTTATTTAAGAGGGAAAGCATATTTTACCTCGACAAATGCGCCCCTTTTGTGCCCCTGGATCGAATGATCGGGGTATATTGTTTTTTGGCCTATCTGTCTGTCATTGTATGTGTGCGTCTGTTATTGTATATGCGTGTCCCAAAACGTTAAACTTGGTCATAACTTTTGCAATATTGAAGATTGCAACTTGATATTTGGCATGCATGTGTATCTCATGGAGCTGCACATTTTGAGTGGTGAAAGGTGAAGGTCATCACACAAGGTCAAAGGTCATATTTCAAGTTCGAATGTCAATATATCGCTTCAGAAATCAGTTGGGGGCATTGTGTTTCACAAACGCATCTTGTTCCAAAATATTTTTATATTTTAGTGTGAAAAGAACATAATGAAATTGTTTCAATAACCAAATTATATTATTATATTAACTATAATAAAAAATACTGATAATAATAATAATGATTTTAATAATATGATTATTATTTAAAGCCACACACCTTGAAATGAAATACATGACATAGTAAATTTAAGTATAAATAAAAAACATATTTTATCTATAATGCCAATTAGAATATATATGGTGGTTACAAGGTAGAAATCCGTCTCTTTTTCGCTTAAAAACTTAAAAATAATCGCGTTTGTCGAAATGGACATATACGTCTGAAAATCCTACTTTCGGTTTTAAAAGCAGTTCCTATTGAAAAATAATAAATTACTTGCTAATTATGCTACATTTTTAATTTTATCTATCTATAAAAGAATATATCTGGTGGTTACAAGATAGAAATCCGCCTTTTTGCGCTTAAAACTTAGAAATAATCGCGTTTGTCGAAATGTACATATACGGATAGAAATCCTACTTTCGGTTTTAAAATTTAAAAACAATAATAAATAACTCGCTATTTAGGCTTTAGATTTTATGACAATTTTGCACACTTTCAAATTACATCTATATGTTTTGATTAACATGTACTTCATTTCAAGGTGTGTGGCTTTAAATTCTTTTAAAAAATGTGAACATTTGGCTACTTCATTCTTCTACTGAGCACCAAGCCAGGTTCGGATTAATCTTTGTGTATAATTTAATTATATTTCTTATTAATACTATAATTTCATTTTATTTTGTAAATAAAATGTAAAAGAAATTATTTATACCACATTTATTTCAATATATTCTGATGCATATTTGTAGCCAAACACCCCTCAAACCAGAAAACTGACCAATCGTGAACAAGGAGAGTGTGACCTCATCAGTAAGTCACTGTTGGTTGACTGAAACACTGCATATGTAACATAATTAGCCTCGCTCAGGAAAATCTGGGCTTAATGTATGTGTAAAATGTCATCCCAGATTAGCCTGTGCAGTTTTCACAGGATAATATGGGATGCCACTGTCCACATTAAGTTTTATAAAAGGGGAAAGTGTTGTCATTGATAAGCCTGTGCCAACTGCACAGGCTAATCTTAGATGACACTATTATTGTATACATGCATGAATTTAACCAGTTTTACCAGAGCTAGTCTCATATACATTCGGGCAAAACTTGGATTTTGTGAATTTCTAATGAGAAATTGTTATTGTATTATCAAATTCAAATTAGCTTGTAATAAATATACTGGTTATCTCTGTAGGAGATTGATATCAAACTAATATAATAAAAGTAAATGACTTGTTTGGAAGATACAAGTATTTGTTCAGTGAATGAATTTGAAAATAAAGGTTCTGTCAAAGTTTTGCCTGAATTTGTTACATGTTACATGCTATGGAATGTTAAAAGAATCACATGAAAATTTGTTTTTTTAGTAAGATATTTAATGAATTATCAACATCGATGAGCCAATAATTTTTGTTTCTGATTTTTTTTACCATAGAAATTGACGAGGAGAATCTTTAGTACTAATGCAGACATTTTGGAGGCTGTGTAGATTTTAAAGCAATTTTGCCATGGGTTTTATTCCATGTGTCAGTTGAGTTAGTACACATGTAAGTACAAGTATGAAAGGTAATGAAGAAATGGTTATGATGTCATGTGATTCTTTGCTATGTGCTAACCAGACTTTATTTTGCAGTAATTTGACCAGACTCAGTGACTCCATGTGTACATCAGGAAAGCCCTTGCAATAAGGGAATGCTTATTACTCAAATGAATTATTTTTTTTACAGCCAAAAGCTATTACTTCTAGAAAGCTTACTGTCAGAGAAAAACATGATGTTGTTTTAGTAGGTATGTGTAAACTAGGTATAACATGATGGATGGGGTTACAATTGATATTTGTCTCATGTGCTCTCAGTTTTTTGTTGATATGAAGTGCTTTCCTTGATTTGCCTGCAGTCACTGTGAGTCTGTGCATCAGATATGAGCTTTGTTTTGTGCTTTATTTATTGGTAAAATTTCAGTTATTAATTCACACAAGTAATTATCATCTTGAATGAAAGTTAGTTTTTGTTATAATCATGTCATTTTGGAATTAAGTCACAGTTTGTGCTTATTTCGCATCATAATCGTATAGAATGTCCACATTTTATCTTCAATCTGCATGTCTGGTCTTTAATAGGTATCAGAAACCTATACAATTGTATTGTCCTCTGGAAAATTGAGCTTGATGCATGTGCATAAGTTGTCAACTTAGATGAGCCTGTGCAGTCCACAAAGGCTTCTTTTAATACCTTAACCCTTTGCATGCTGGGAAATTTGTCGTCTGCTAAAATGTCGTCTGCTGAATTTTAAAAATTAGCAGTTTCTTCGTGTTTTTTTTCAAAGAATACTGTCAGAATAGCAAACAGTTTGGATCCTGATGAGACGCCACGTTCTGTGGCGTCTCATCTGGATCCAAACTGTTTGCAAAGGCCTTCAAAATTCGGTTCCCGCACTGAAAGGGTTAAAAGCGGCAAGTGTTGTCCCTGTTTTTCTTTTGCAAGCCAGAATTTGAGCTAATAGAATTTGGAACAACAGTTAACACATGCATTAAGCCCCATTTATCCATAGCTAGGCTCAATTGTATAGAACACTGTAGAGCACTGTAACATACAACTGTTGTGTAAAAGAAACTCTGAGGAACAGTAAATGGTGCCTGCTTTTTGTCAGAGTTTGTATTTAGGCACATTTTCTTATCAGTATGTAATCCTAGTATTCATGACAACATTTACAGTTGCCTATGACTTACCCATGTTCAACAAAATGGTGATTGTATTTTTCATTTTCAATCCAGAATTATGTCACTAGATTCATGTAAATTATAAAATATTTGTTTGAAGATAAAATTTGAATGCAAAATAAGCCTTAGCCCTTACTACCTTCCAACTATTTATAATAAAATCAGGAGCCAATAATATATGGCTTTAAACTATTTATTCAAATTCATGTCATTTTTTCTCCATGCTGCATAGCCTTGTGAACAGGTGGCTTGAATCAAGGTCTTAAATAATGGAATAACTTTTGTTAGGGAATACTCTACTGTGAGGTTGGCTGAAGGCAATTCTATTTATTGTAACAAAGATTGTTAAATAGTGGCTTTATTTTGATTTAATGTTTCTAATGTTTATAGTTTATTAATGTTCAACAATTTAAATAAACATTATGTAAATATTTGTACCAGTTCTTAACATAATTAACATCAGTCATTTAAATAAAGATGTAATTAACCTGTTTTTTCCAAAGAAAAAAAAGGTTATTAAATTGGCGAATGTCGGCGGGCGGGCGGAAAAGTTTTTCCGGCCATAACATTGTCATTCAATGTGAGATTTTAAAATCATTTGGCACATTTGTTCACCATCATTGGAAGGTGTGTCACAGGAAAGAATTACATCAATATCTCCAAGGTCAAGGTGGCCACGACTAAAAAAAGATTTATTTTGAAACAAGGGGGGTAACTGAACAATCAGTTCAGTTTGAGTTGTTTCCCTTTATCAGATTTTTTTCAAATTGAAAATCTGGTTTTGTGACAATTTTGTCCCTTGTTTAACATATCATTATAAGCTAGCTGTAGGTTCTTTAAAAAACAGGTTCTAAAAAGTATCCTTGATATTTCACTATTACTAAGTCTTAAATGTTTGTGATGATATTTCTAAACCTGCCACAAAGCCAATTTAATGAGCTGCATTCTGAAAAAAACGGGGATGATTGCATGTGCGTAAAGAGTCCTTCCAATTTAGCCTGTGAAGTCTGTACAGTCCAATCAGGGACGACACTTTGTGCTTTATGGAATTTTTCTCTTAAAAGGAAGTCTCTTCTTGTCATCCCTGATTAGCCTGTGTGGACTGCACTGGATTTTTGAGGAAGACACTTCATGCACATACATTAAGCCTTGTTTTCACAGACCAAGACTCATAAAATACTACTTAATATTGATCTATATGTCAGTGATGTCATTTCAAAACCTGCCACAATGCCATTGTAAAGATCCTCGTTCTTCGAAAATTGGGCATTATTCACATATTTGAAATGTATTGGTAATTAGCTTGTGCAATCAAGGTCAACACTTTCTGCTTTTTAGAAATTTTTAGTTTAAAGAAAGTCTCTTATAGGCAAAAATCCAGTGCAGGCATAAATTGTCATCCCTAATTAGCCTGTCTTGACTGCACAGGCTAATCAATGACAACTCTTCACTTATAAACATCAAACCCAGTTTTCCCAGAACAAGGATCATACAATTCTACTTTAATATATAAAGCTGTTTTGGTTTCTAATCACATCTCTAAACCTGTCACAAAGCCATTATTTCTGCCCGCAGAGAAGCTGATCAAGTCTTACTTCATGATTGTACGCAAGAACATCCAGGACACGGTACCGAAGGCAATCATGCACTTTCTGGTGAACTTCATAAAGGACAATCTGCAAAGTGAGCTGGTGAGCAAGCTCTACAAGAAGGAGGAGATAGACACACTGCTGGAGGAGTCCGAACACATCGCACAGAGAAGGTCGGAGGCACAGGAGATGGTGCAGGTGAGTGTGGGAGCTTTGTACTATATCATGTCCTCTGACTATAATATCTAAATAATATCTCAACGTCAAACCTTATTGTTATCTCAATTGCAGACACAAATATTCTTTTCTTTTTTAACTGATTTCCTCGTTGGATTTTTAGCTCACCTGTCAGGAAGTGACATGGTGAGCTTATGTGACTGTGTGATGTCCGGCGTCCGTATGTGCGTGTGTGCGTGCGTGCGTGTGTCCGTCAACAATTTGTTTGTGTAGACAGTAGAAGTCACAGTTTTCATCCAATCTTTATGAAATTTGGTCAGAATGTTTATATTGATGAAATCTGGTTTGGGGTTGTATTTGGGTCATCTGGGGTCAAAAACTAGGTCACTAGGTAAAAAACTAGGGCAAATAATAGAAAAACCTTGTGTAGACAATAGAGGTCGCAGTTTTCATCCAATCTTTATGAAATTTGGTCAGAATGTTTATTTTGATGAAATCTGGGTTTGGATTGTATTTGGGTCATCTGGGGTCAAAAACTAGGTCACTAGGTCAAAAACTAGGTCAAATAATAGAAAAACCTTGTGTTGACAGTAGAGGTCACAGTTTTCATCCAATCTTTGTGAAATTTGGTCAGAATGTTTATCTTGATGAAATCTGGGTTGGGATTGTATTTGGGTCATCTGGGTTCAAACACTAGGTCAAAAACTAGGTCAAATAATAGAAAAACCTTGTGTAGACAGTAGAGGTCACAGTTTTCATCCAATCTTTATGAAAGTTGGTCAAAATGTTTATCTTGATACAATCTGGGTTGGGATTGTATTTGGGTCAAATGGGGCCAAAAACTAGGTCAAATAATAGAAAAACCTAGTGTAGACAATAGAGGTCACAGTTTTCATCCAATCTTTATGAAATTTGATCAGAATGTTTATCGTGATGAAATCTGGGTTGGGATTGTATTTGGGTCATCTGAGGTCTAAAACTAGGTCACTAGGTCAAATAATTGAAAAACCGTCAACAATTTTTGTAGACGGTAGAGGTCACAGTTTTCATCCAATCTTTATGAAATTTGGTCAGAATGTTTATCTTGATGAAATCTTGGTTGGGATTGTATTTGGGTCATCTGGGGTCAAAAACTAGGTCACGAGGTCAAAAACTAGGTCACTAGGTCAAAAACTAGGTCAAATAATAGAAAAACCTTGTTTAGACAATAGAGGTCACAGTTTTTATCCAATCTTTATGAAATTCGGTCAGAATGTTTATCTTGATGAAATCTGGGTTGGGATTGTATTTGGGTCATCTGGGGTCAAAAACTAGGTCACTAGGTCAAATAATAGAAAAACCTTGTGTAGACATTAGAGGTCACAGTTTTCATCCAATCTTAATGAAATTTGGTCAGAATGTTTATCTTGATGAAATCTTGGTTGGGATTGTATTTGGTAAGTCAGGTGAGCGATTCAGGGCCATCGTGGCCCTCTTGTCTTATTTTAACCTCCATTATGAGGTAAATTAGGGTGTACTGAAATCACCATGGGCATTTGTCTGTCTGTCTGTGTCTGTCTGTCTGTCTGTCGGTCGGTCGGCGTTCTCCTATACTTTTCAACGTACAACAATTAAGCTTACATGCATTGTTACTTATAATATGAAGTTAGGCATGTGCAATTGTTATTGTCTTTGTTAAAAATTGCACAAGTTATGCCCTTTTTTCAACTTACAATTTCTTTAACATGAATATTGTTATTATAGACTTTATTGTAAAAAAGATACATCTCTGAGGCCACAGCATCTAAATCTTTTCTTTGTTTTTAACATTGTATCAACAAATCATGACCCTTGAGCAATGCTTGAGCGTCTTATATTTCATTATTACATTTTTTTGTTACTACAAGCAGTGTCTGGAAGTATTCATCACAACTGTGACAAATCACAGTCTTTAGAAGAAAAAATATTTACCTTTTTGAGCTCACCTGAGCACAAAAAGCTCATGGTGAGCTTTTGTGATCGCCATTTGTTCTTCATGCGTTGTCAACATTTACCTTGTTAACACTCTAGAGGCCACATTTATCGTCCTTCTTCATGATACTTGGTCAAAACGTGTGCCCTTATGTTATCTTGGAAGAATTTGAAATTGGTTCGGGTTGGTTGAAAACATCACTGCCTGAGGGTGTGGCAGTTTTCTTTTTATCACTTTAGTAAAACCTTGTTAATATACTAGAAGCCTGATTTATTTCAAATCTTCATGAAACTAAGTCAGAACATTGGTTCGAATGATATCTTGGATTTGTTCGAAAATGGCTCCGGTTTGTTGAAAAACATGGCCGCCAGGGGGCGAGGCAAGTTTTCCTTATATGTTTTTTAAGAAATCTTGTTGACGCTATATTAGCCACATTTATAGGCCAATCTTCATGAAACTTGTCACACATTGTGTCCCAACTATGTCTCGGCTGGGATTGAATCTGGGTCATGTCGACTCAAAACCTAGGTTATTTGGTCAAATAAAAACAACATTTTAATACTCCAGAAGTGACTTTTTTGGCCCAATCTTCATTAATCAACGTGCACTTTTAAAGAATAGTCTAGTTCCTTTGGGCCCATAGCCCTCTTCGCCGGAAAACTTTTAGAGGCAAATATTTTTTTTGATGTAGTCAAAAAAAAAAAATGCCAATTTTTCTCGCCAATTTTAAGAAATAATAGCCAGTTGGATAAACAATCGCTATTGGCGATAATGTCTGGCAGCAGCGTGAGCACTGCCTCTTGTTCTGTGTAAAATGCCAAACTCACAAACAATTGGTTGGAAGCTCAACTGTTTTTCAAAACGTCCTATTTTAAGCCAGATCTTATGGTTCATCAGGCGCTGTGACTATACATTCTTGATGTCAAGCTTAAAAAAGAACAATGTAATGACATTCAGGAAATAGATGTTTGAAATGTCATTTATATTTACATCTTAATGCAGCAGGTTGTTAGCTGAATGGGCCATAGTTTTAAGCATCTTAGCCCAGTTTCTAACAGCTTTAAACAATAAACACTAACTATTTGTCGCAAGCCGCAATTATGTATGACTAATTATAATGTAAACAAAAATGCCTGCGTTTTCTCTTTTAATTTGTTAAAAGCACTTTTCATGTGTGACCAAGTTTTATATTTTGTTTTAAGTAATTTTTGCTCAAACTTCTGTCTAACTTTTGGACAACTGTTTCATTTCATTATTGAATATTTTTTCTTCAAGGCTCTACAGCGCGCTAGTCATGTGATAGGAGAGATACGAGAGACCCATCTGTGGTGAAGACAGCTGTGGTATCAGGGCTCTGAGATACTATAAATAGACAATCAGCAGCTACCAGTCATGTAATGCTGAGGACCGGCAAGAAACCAGCATATGGTGGATATTGTGAGGTTATGATATTGCTTTTAAAAAATGTCATAATTGATAATGAGAAGTAAGTGTGACATAATTGTGTGTTATATAATCACTTATTAAATAAAAATATCAATTAACTAGGGAAAAACGAAAGTGTGTTTTTGTAGCATCTTATAAATAAATTCTAAACCATAATCATATAGAATTATTGTAATGGAATATTGAACATGGGTAATGGAATATTAAACATAGAAGTCATATTTACAGTACTATTGAAATTCATAATGTATATATAAAAATGTACATGTGTCTGGGATTTTGAAGATTATTTGTAAAATTGATAAAAGTGGATATGAGCGAAAACTGTGAATAAAAAGTAGGTTTAATTTAGTCAAGATTTGACAGCAGACTTCTGTGTTCACGAGTTAATTGTATGTTGTAATGTTAACATAATTTGTAACAGGATTAGCTGATATGCATCATTATTATAACTTATGTGTATTATGTGAATTTATAAAGATGTATGTTTTAAATATTGCATGTACAATTGTTGCTCCAAAAAAGCATAATCTAGATAATATAATTAACAAGCAGGAACTTTTTTGGTCATACTCATTTCATTTAAGGCATTGCTTCTTACACATTTTGTCAAAATATTCTGTAATATTCACTTTGAAAATAAGAATGGTCTGTTTTTTTAAACAATGAACATTCATCAGAAAATAAGCTTTACATTATATTTGAAACTGAAGACAAATAGACAAATAAGTAAATCAACTAAAGAAATTCAGTCTGCATATATGAATGAAACCATAATTGCATGTGGTCGTGATGATGAACAAACATATAGCGTTAAGATATATTTCGCACTGTTTTGAAATAACTCTGGTTATTACATGCATATACAGTTGTGGAGAATTTTGATTAAAAAGTAATAACTGTTTAATATAATGTCATGCACTGTACTAGACAAAGTATGTAAAAATATTTTCTATCAAAATACATATGTATGTTTGTTTTATAAAATAATTGTCCATTTAACCTTATTGTTTTTATATCCCCCACCAGTATAGTGGGGGACATATTGTTTTTGCCCTGTCTGTTGGTTGGTTGGTTGGTTTGTGTGTTTGTTTGTTTGCTCCAACTTTAACATTTTGCTATAACTTTTGCAATATTGAAGATAGCAACTTCATATTTGGCATGGAGCTGCACATTTTGAGTGGTGAAAGGTCAAGGTCACCCTTCAAGTTCAAAGGTCAAAAAAAAAATCAAAGCGGCGCAGAAGGGGACATAGTGTTTCCGACAAACACATTTCTTGTTTTTTCATGATTTACTGATTTGAAGGTTTTTTCAAGACCTACAATACAGTTATATCATTCTTATATAATATAAAAGTGTTGTTGTTTTTTCACTTAAATTATTGCTATGTAAGGAATTTTTCACTGTGAAATCTTGTGATTGTGAACAATTGAAGTAAATTATATCAATGGATTGATATAGTATGATAAATCCAACAAAAACACATATTTTTTCTTTCCTTTTTTATCATCGTTTCGGCTTACGCCTTCATCAGGATAATACAAATAATAACAGAAAGCGGATGTTACGTCATTGACCTTACGTACATTAAAATGCGGGAAAATGTACGTAAATAAAATGAACATTAATTAAATTAAGCTTAACTTTCGGATTCAAGAATACACAATTTCCTATCAAATTATATATAATATAATATATATATATTATATATATTTTTTATCAATGGATTGAGAAATAACCATTTAAATACGAAAATTAATAGTGTTCATATATGTAACCATATTTTTATGCTTTATAACTTAGATTCACAATTCCCACTTATTTGTGTGATTTTCTCATTCCATTTGGTAAAATTGACCAAATCTGGGATTTGTAAACCAATTCTGTTATGTAAGGAAAACAATTGTTGACGTGCCGGGTCAATCTTTTACTTAATTACTTGAAATGTGGAACATTCTTATCTATGACTTTGAATATGTTGAATTACTGCTGTGCATAATTAGATATATTTGAAGTTCTTTATAAGCAGTTACTTCCATATGCACTGCTTATGCAGCCTTTCAAGAGTTAGCATTTGACATGCAGATTGTTTATCCTTTCATAAAACATGGCCTTCATGTTTTTACAGGCATTACTTGTAAAAAAAGTGTGTCTTTTAATAAAAGTGCTTGTATGCAATTGATCAAGGAATGTATTATGATAAATCATCAAACTGTTGATTTAATATTTACTGATAAGTGAAAAATGTTCCTTCCTTTCTAGTTCATCATTCATTTACATATTTCTTCTGGAAGCAATCCATGTCTCCTTATGAGTAAATTTATCAACTTGCACTGTCTGTAAAAAACGAGCTTGTAACATGAATATTTAAAATTGGGTGTGTTGTTAAAAACACAAAATTGTTAAAGAGTACCATAATATCAGTATTTTAATTGTGTTAGATTGCTGCTTTTCTAAATGTCATTTTCAATAGCCTGAAGTTAACACTGGGTATACATATGTTGAGTTATGTACCTCATCTTGTTAGTAAATCAGTCTTCCACACACAAATTACACCATAAAACCCAGTTAATGTTAACAGTATTTCCCACCAAAGTATGGAAATAATTCCCAAAACTTAAGTGTTGTGATTTTATATATGTATCTTCTTAATTAGCCTCCTATATTGAAGGTGTTGTAAAACAACCAGCATTTTGAATACAGAGTATCAAAATAGAAAAGACAAGTTTGAGTCAAAATAGCTGTTTTAGATAATGGCATCATTACTTGCATTTCAATGGTGTAGCTTTTTACGTACAAGACTTTCATCCAAACATGTATAATGGAAACTATCAAGTGCAAGGTATTAAATGAAATCAAAACTTTGGATAGTTGGCATTGCTCAACACTTTGTCAAAGCAGGCTTTGTACTTAATGATGTTTAGAAGTAATATACAGCCCAGATTTTTTCTCAGAGCTTATAAAAGTCTAGTCATAGAAGTTTCAAGAAATCAAAACAATGTTTTAGATGGCTTTGAATGATTGCTTCACCTTTTTTAACAACAAAATTTTAAGTGATTACATGTATTGATTATAAATGAACCAAAGTAAGATTTATTTTAAAATTTGTGGAACATACAACATTAAAATACTTCTAAATTTTCAGTTGAAAACCCAATCATGAATGTAACAAGTGTACATGTATTAGGAAATACGCAACAATGCAGGAGATGCAAATTTATACTTGTCCTTTTTTATGATGTTCAAATTCGTGAGAAAATGAGATGTTGACATTAAAAATTGTATGTACAGTACTGACTTTTATGACTTAAGATATCTTGAAGACTGAAAATTAATATGTCCACCAGATTTTATTGAAGTGCAAGCCCTGATAGATATAAAGGTGTAGGTTTAAAAAAAAAATAATTAAAAACATGTTTCAATTCTTAGGGTTCTATGTGTACCTTTATCCTTTCCAGCTTTTGATGCTCATTAAGCATGTGTATGCGTTTGTTTTGCGTTAGGTTTTCAAATTATTAAGATAGGGTCTAAAATGTGTATTAAGAAAAAGTGTAACCAACATGTTCTCTCCCAATTGTTTATGTAACAATTGTAAAAAATATGCAGTATTCAGAACTTAGTTCGTGTTTGAAAACTAACTCCTGTTAACATGTTGCCATTATATTTCAAATTTTTCAAGATTTCAAATTTTAGTTTGTGGCTATTGTTATTATTATAAGTGCTTTAAGTGCTTATTAAATTCTGATGTATGTAAGTGTTGTGTTTATAGAGTGCTCAATTTTATTACATTTTTTGTTGTTATCAAATTGGCATCTTAATACTTGACCTCAAAGTGTTATTTGCTAGAAAAGATAACAAGTTGAGGAGCTTAACAACCAAAAATGTCTTAATTTATAAGACATGGTTTAACAAAGAAGTCAAATATGCTAATATGGTTCAGATTATCAATTTTTGTAGTATTGGTTTAAGAATTTCTGTAAGATGCTTTTTACTAAAGACTTTCATTTGTATTTGTGTTAATGAACGACAATAAAATCTTGGACTGAAACATGTTTGTTCTGTCAATGTTTTAGTGCTGTATTTTCATTCAATGAATAACAAAAAATTGCTATAATACCTTTTGACCAATAATTTATCGTCTAATAATTTCTGTGTATTTTATTATAAATTATATATGTTGTAGATGATAGATATTGTGCTATTTCCTTAACCATGAATTCTGTAAAGATATCTGTTATGAACTAGAATTTTGTAATTAAATAAAATTCTTCAAAATAAAAAGTTTTTTGTTTTCATTAAGTGTGAAGAATTTAAAAAAGAGGACAATGAGCGCCCTGAAATGCTAACCTGAGTTCTAAATACACACAATGGTGAAGACTAGACCTGATGACTTAGTTCATTATTCCAATCAACGAAGATTCAAACATGGCCTTAATATTACAAAGATTAACATACTGAATAAGTTTCATTAAGATTTATAAATAAATGCTGTAGTGGTAACAAGATAGTCTTAATCTCAACTTCACTAGTGAATCTGTAGGCAAATGTGGTCTTCTGTGGACTCTCCACCCTCCCGGTACAGCTTCTCTTGCAAGTCAAATCACTCGTACATTTGGTGATGTAGTCTTTTGTAACATGTATACAGGCAGAAGATGATCACCTCTTATAGTCTTGGAAGGTGACAAAAGCAGTCCTCTGACTGTCGAGTGCTTAACCCTTTCCCCCCCATAAGAAGCTAAGTGAAATTGGCTTTTGCAACCAACATAAAACCAGAACAGCCTGCGAGTATCTCACAGTCTGTTCATGTTTTATGCTGTTTGCTGTTCATCAGTAACTAAGGGTTAAAAATGAAGCCTTAAAATTTTAATCTAGTAAGAAAGGTCTTTAATTAAATGAAACTTTCTAAGGAACTACAAATGCGTCAAAATACATATCTTAGTGGTTAACAGGCACTTGATGAAGGTGTTAATTTCCTCTAGACTGACTGGGTTCTTCTGTTGGTCTTCTTCGACTCCCAGCTTAACCGTTCTTCCTTTCTCATTATTTATGTGTATTCCTTAATAAAGGGGGATCCACTTGAGTACTGTTCTGAAGCAGTGAATGTTTGTAGTGCTGCTGTGGTGTGGTGCCATGTGTTGCCTATTACTGTTTTGAGGACTGACAAAGCAGTGCTCCAGCTAGGCCTAAATCGAAGGGCGCCGCGCCCTGCCCTCCCGAACCTCCGCCCTGCCCCCCCCCCCCTCTCAAAAAAAAAAAAAAAAATTGTTTTTTTTTGTTGTTTTTTTTACATATGATAATTCATAAATCTCTTATTTCATTGTAATTATTTTAATCCTCATTGTAGACATTATATTTGAATAATAATGGGAATAATACAATTATTTATAACATATAAATTAACATGCAATAGGAAGCATTCCAGAAACACCTGCGTGCTCGAACGTGCCCTTTTCACAAAATACTGCGCGTCGAAAGTGCCCTTTTGACAATATACTGCGCGTCGAAAGTGCCCTTTTGACAAAAAAGCCCCCCTGCCCTTTTCAAATCCTAGCTGGAGCACTACAAAGCATATGAATACTGTATGGGAGTCTTGGTTCCTGATAATATTTGCAGCATTGATCAAGGCTTTGATCCAAACTCTTTAGTTCGACTTAGTTTTGGATTGACGTTACCCAAGTTCCAACTGCGCACAGATATTGTCAAGATATACATTCTGATAGTTTAATCACAATTAAATACATCTATTTAAAAATGGCGCCTCTGAAGTGGTAAAGAACTAAAAGTTGATGACGACGTACTTAGATCACAATAATTCACCATGTGCACTTCAATCCTAAACCAGTGAATGCTTGCACGCTTGAGTATTTCATTATGTACCTTTGAAAGCATCGCACATTATCTTAAACGATTGGAAATAAGTTTAAGTGAACTTTTGGGGGGCAGTGTGCGTAATATTTAAACATATATCAGCTGACAGTTTAATATAAAGAACATGTAATAAAAAATTTAATAGAATTTGAAAGTACATGTATATTGTCTGAAGTAAAGAATTAAAATGACAACTTTCGTTCTGTGTCTTTATCCACAAGCTATTCCCTTTACGGTTTAATTCTTATACCTATAATAACTATATTATTTATTATTAGAAAATCAAAATAAAAAAAAGTTTTTGAAATTTAAAGAAATATTTAACTTAACAAGAGCTGTCTCCATAGGATGATATATGCCCCCTGAAAAACGCTTTTATAGAAGTTATAAGCATTTTTCGAAAAACCTAAACGCAGATTTCGAAACCTAAACGCAGACCCTAAATTCAAGGTCAAGGTCACAGTGGTCAAAATTTGTATGCGTATGGAAAGGTTTGTCCAATACACATGAATACCAAAATGAAGTTTACATCTGAAGCGCAAAAAGTTATGAGCATTTTCCAAAACTTAAACGCAAAGTGTGACGGACAGACGGACAGTGCAATCACTATATATTATGCCCTCCTTTTGGAGCATAAAAAAATCTCAAAAAACGTTTTTCATTGATAAGCATTGCCTTGGTTTAATTTATATATACTGCACTACCACTCAACCATTCATTGAATTGTTCTTGGTTTACTTTTACATGCCTACTGTTATGCTGATACCTCTATAAATGGAGAGGTAGTTGTCACGCTCAATTATAAACCAAAGGGATATTTCAAACAAATTTATTACACAAATGTTTCATAAATGATCAAATGCAATAGAATTAACACAAGATACAAATAACTATGAGATTCGTTGGAATTTAAATACAGATTCATTGGAATTCAAACACAGATTCATTGGAATTCAAATACAGATTGATTTGAAGTCAAATACAGATTCATTGGAATTCAAATGCATGCACTATCAAAATTGCATATTACCATGGCATAAAATGACAAGAACATTTAATGGTCAGTTTCTAATCATTCTTAGCAAAGATTAGTACAATCTTAAATACAACATTACCTGGATAAACTAAAACTGTCACATTTGATGTGCTAAACTTAGATCACATATCAATAAAATTGCATATGAAAAGTAAAAACCCATTACACTATGCTGCACCTGGTACAGAGCATTCACAGGAAGCGAAAATTCAGTACAAACATTTTAATTGAAGAATATTTACAAAAGTCAGGGATGAGATTTTTATCACATGTTGATAAAAAATAAGCCATACATCTTAGAAAGATTCAACAAACTTTGATCAGTTCAGCAAAATGAAAAAAAAATGAAAAATTTTATGAAACTGTCCATTCAAAACAGCAAAATAACGATGAAAAAGATCCCTGACATACTGCAAGAATAAAATCTTAAGAAATATTCAGTTGTGTCCGTAAACACTTCAACAGTCTATTTGGCCAAGAACCAGACCTCATTGTGCCTGTTGAGCACTTTAAAGGGCGAGTCATAGCCTCCGTAAACACTTCAACAGTCTATTTGGCCAAGAACCAGACCTCATTGTGCCTGTTGAGCACTTTAAAGGGCGAGTCATAGCCGGCAGTCCACCAGGTTTCCGTGACAAACTCCAGTCCATCCTTGGTCAAGGCTTCCCCCAGCTTCACAGCCTCGTCCCTCCACACAGGGTAGTCCATGGCCCAGCCACTAAACTGCCTGTGAGAGAAATAAGGGCTCAATTAAAAACAATGAAAAGAAGCTTTTATCAGAATCAAATTCTCGCAATTCTCAGTGTAACAACAGCTAATAACACTTTGTTCAATTAGTCAGGCGAGTTCTATATTCATCCCTGTATTGATTTATTACAGAAAATAAAATCAATCAAACCCATTTCAAGCTTCTAACATCTTATTTATGGCTCTATGCAATCGTTAATCAAACTTAAATAACTTTTACCTAATCAGTTGTCATGAAACTGTATAAATCAGCAAAAGAATTTCAAATGTATTGCATCAATATACCCAAATAAATACATTTAAAAAGACCTTAACATCATGATAGAAAATACCTTACTTACTAATTTAAACTGCTCAGGCAATGAAGTGAAAATGAGTTTGCATATGGTAGATTGATATTCTAGGGGGACAGGTATGTACACATTCTTAAAACTTAGCTACATATTCTAGGGGCATGAACACAAATGTGTGACAGGAGTGTATTTTTGTTATTGCCATTTAATGAAATGCATTTTCAGATAATCATGTCTTTTAAGCACTAGATAATTATAACGTATACAGTGTAGTGCATAGTACATCATTTTATAATGTAAGAAATTAGGCTAGCTGAACAGAACTTTATAGAAAACAAGAGATGTGTTTGTCAGAAACACAATGCACCCTATTGAGCCGCTTTGAAATAAAATTTCAATATATCATTTGGCAGGTTTAGAAATTATCTCCCTTTTAAAGCTTATTACTTCCATTGGATTGTATTATTTGACTTTTGACCTTGAAGGATGACCTTGACCTTTCACCACTCAAAATGTGCAGCTTCATGAGATACACCTGCATGCCAAATATCAAGTTGCTATCTTCAATATTGCAAAAGTTATGGCCAATGTTAAAATTTTCGGACACACAGACAGACAGACAGACAACAGACAGACAACAGACAGACAGACAGACAGACTCACAAACAGACAGACAGATAAATGGACTGACAGTTCAACTGCTATATGCCTGCCTACCGGGGGCATAAAAAGGAACAGCAATACTCCTTTGTTATGTTTAATTCTACAGTTAAATACATCAGGACAAACTATGTTACTTAATGTGCTAAACACCTGCCAGGCAGGCAGAAATCAAGTCACTTCTTAGTTTTACTCTACCTCACATAAGCTCTGAACTTAGGGACGGAATGCAAGAACACCTCTGGATTGGTTGGTTTCGGGGCTGGTTTTTGATCAGGGGACACAAAGAATGACATGGTGAAATTGGATTCACACGCTGGCCCCTGTCCTGGGATGATTCTCGTCACCACTGGGCATGTCATAGCAACCTTCTGTTCTACAATTTATAAATCAGCAGAACTTAACTTAAGCCCAAAATAACAGAAAGCTTCATGTTTAGCATAAAAAACTGTCAAAAAGCTGGCACTGGTATTGCTTAATAATAATCTTTGTAGACTTATCAATGTGTCTAAGTAATCACAATCAGCAATATTTGCCAATTTACATGTATAAGTATGCATCATGATCTTCCATAAGACAATTAAGTTCTTCAGATTGCTCAGTCTTTCCAAAGATATATGATAAACTTAAAACTTAATGCTTATTAATGAAACACAGAAAAATCAGTTAGATAAACTTTAATTTACCCTAAGTGATATATTAAATTTGCTTAATTTTTTAGCAACCCAAAAATAATACCTGTTTTTTTACTGTGATGATGTTAAAGCATCACTCAAAGCGACATCATTTACATATTTATACACAAAGGCACTCAGCTAAATGTGTACAGTTGTCTCACTTTATAGTGACCATATAACATAATTTAAATAAAAATTCTAACAAATATTCTATATTTCAGATTGTATGTAAAAGCAAAATGTCATGGACATGCAAAATGTCATCATGAGGACCCTACTTTTGTCATTCTGCCCACTGATGTATCGGAAAAGTTTCATGAAGTTTGTGGTCGAGGCCTTCCTGTACTCCATGTTAAGCTGATTGGTGGACACCCAGTCTGTGTCGACGTAGTCTCTTACCTCGTACTCCTGCATCAATTAAACCAGCAACTGTTGTATCAAACATTATGGGGCAGGTTAATATTAGGATACTTTTTCAAAGAAGGCATATATGTTAATATCAAACACTGATGTATAACTATGGTTAGCCCTTTGAATGCTGGGAAATTTTTCGTCTGCTAAAATGTCGTCTGCTGAATTTATAAAAGTAGCATTTTCTTCAATTTTTTTCAAAGAAAACTATTAGAATAGCAAACAGTTTGGATACTGATGAGACGCCATGTTCTGTGGTGTCTCTTCTGGATCCAAACTGTTTGCAAAGGCCTTCAAAATTTGGTTCCAGCACTGAAAGAATTAGTCATGCATGGTTGTGATTTTGGAAACACTTCAGGGGTAAATACCTTACCCACTTACTTGGTTCAACAAAAGTTTTCATAGTTTAACACATCCATTAAAGTTAAAAACTATTAGTGATTAAAGCTTAATACCTTAAAGAAGGAAATCAGTTGCAAGGAGAACAAATGACACAAGTCATGTCATTTTCTTATTCTTTTATTTTGTATTTCCTTTAACATCTTATGTACTGTATGTTCGTTCTTTTTATTTATCCACTCTTGTTCAAACATAACATTCATTAAAAACTTACATAAAGACAAAGCCCTGATTTTGAGAAATATGCATGCAACAATGATTTGAAAAAGAAAAAAATCTACAAAATAACATAATCATAACAACTGTTTGTTAACATAGCATCATTAGCACTGGCCATGTTTTATGTTGCTGACAGTTTAAACTTGCTTGCATTAACTGGCTGGAGTTTCAAATCAGACATTACATCCGATACAAGTACATTTTAAAAGAATTTTAAGGTATCGTGTATGGATAAGAAGGAGAACCAATTATCTGTTACCTCTATACTATTACAAGAAGCACAATTCATTTGATAATTACTTTAGTTGCCTGTTAAAACGAGTTTACAAAATATCAAACTCAGTCCTATCAAAAGTGATATTATTTTAATACTAAAAAAAATATTTTCACATGTTTAATATTTTCATAAATTTTTGTATTTACAAGTATGCATCTCAATTATATGAACATGGAAGGAACATAAAACATCACATGAATTCACAAGTTGACTACCTTGGTTGACTTGACAACAGTGAATTCTGGACAGTCAAGGTTGTTACAGAACGCCGGTTTCTGCATAACTGGAATAGAGTTCTGAGGTTCGTATCTCAGCACTTCATTAGAAGTGACGAATGTCACGAACATGGAAATCAAGACTGTCTTGTCCATCTTTTTGGTCTGTAAATGCTGAAAAACAACAAAAATGCTTCATGTTTTTTAATGGTATTAACTGCCAATACACGACAGTTTTTTTTAGCAAATAAATGCATGCTAACGTTGGCTTTGAGTAAAAATAGGAACTTTAAGCGAGGGAGAGCAGCTTTTGGCAGCATGTGAGCTTGGTTGGTGGTCACCATACCAGACAGGTGGGGTTTACTCTGGGTACTTAAGCTTCCCCCACAACACAAGATTACACCAAAATTGACAAAACTTTTAGTATTTGTCCCAACTTTCGTGAGTCTAGGAAGTTAATTAGAAAGGAGTGCAGAGGCGCACTCCGGGTCCACACATAATGTAGCATCTCTCATAAATGTTGAAATACACACAGCGTACAGCTATTTATGTTAAGATTTCCTACTGAGAGAACAATGTTCACAGGGTGAAGATAAAGCCAGTGAAGTGACCCTGTTATGGGTTTAACTTTCAATGCGATGTTCATTTTTAAGGACTAAGCAAGTGTGAATATTAGAGCTTATTTCTTTAGCATGAAGGCATGAATATGGTATAGTCATAGTGTGACATGGGTAAATCAAATGGTTGAAACACTTGTGGCTGACATTCTGACCTCGGAATAGAACCTGGACTGCTATTCTAATTGAAAATAACCAACTGAGATTAAACCTATAAGACCCTATACAGCAGGTTTAAAAAGTTTGCCTGTTTGAAATCAGATTTTTTTCCTTCTTTATAAGTACCCGTAAGAGGTTCTTTCCCAATGGAAGAAAAACTACAAAATTCACAATTGCTGTCTAGAAAATTCTGAAAAGGAAGGAAAATTTATTGTGTCAATTTCTTTCATAAAGTGAATTATCTGCAAGAGAACCAAAAATGAGCACTGCAACTGAACATTTCAAGCCAAAATGCACGTACATGAAAGTTTGAATTGGTTTGTATAATATATGTTAAGAAATTACAAAGATCCATAATTTATTAATTGATGATTTCCCAACAAGAATTTAAAAAATATTAAGGTTTTTCGAGCTATTTTTTCCCCAATTGGTATGGTAAGGGTTATTTTCCCAATTTTGGCAAAAATCTTCGCTGGAAATAGCCTGAAGGCTTCATAAGTTTATAAAGCAGTCCTAGTTGCAATAATCCATCTCCCAGCTATTGACCCTCTGAACTGTACGTATGTACCCATACAATCTCAGAGCATTCAAGAAGAACTAAAATCAGTCCAAGATTTTACGTGTCTGTTGATAAATAAATTCTAGCTAATGAAACTTCAGCGTACAGTTTATATAGTATTGACAGACCTGTATAAAGTCGCGCCAGTCAAAAATCATAAAAAGCGACATTTAAAGTTATGGTAGCCAGAACTAAATAAATGCATGAGGTGTTTACGCAAAGACCTATAGTCTTTGGTTTACGATAAAACCTTTGACAGAATGTATATGAAGTTTAAAATTTCGACTAAACTAACAACTAACTTCTCGTACGTGAATTATTTAAAATACAAGAAGATTTTTATTAAAAACAACAACAACACTTAAAGTTAATTAACCTTTGAAGTTAACTTAAGTTTGAAACAAAGCGAAAACTCATGCCGGGTGCACGTTACTTCTGAATGGTAATTGTCAATGTGTGTATTAATTTACAACTACATGTACCTTATCAAACAATACATACCAAGCACAGTATAAAATACAGATAAGAAGTTTAACAAACCTGAATCGGTGAATCCAGAAGTCAGTTATGAAAGATGTGTGTCAAAACAAAAGCAACTTCATCATCGTCACATGACCCGTCCATGTGACCGGTCTATTCCATGATTGGTAAAACGGTAAAATAAAACACTCAATAAATTTGATTCGTTTACATTACATTATGTTTGGTCGATAAAATCGCAAGTTTATCGGTGTGTCGTGTTTAAATTGCAATTAAGTCTTTTATCCTCCCGAAAAAGAAACTGAAATGGTTTATATAAACGTTTTTTCCTGTACAGAACTTATACTGAACACCCTAAGACACAAAATAAACTCAACTAAGCCGGAAGTTTACATTAAACTGCTTATGTAACACAATTTTTCTAAATATAGTCGAGTTCTGAGTTTTAAACAATATTTTGCCTTGATTTATGCAACTATTGTGAATTTATGAGCATATTTAGATATAAAATAGTGTACGTTGTTTGTTTATAAATTAAAACGAGAACTTCCATACACGCGAGTTCCGAGCACATTGCTGCGCACGTGAAGCCTGAGTGAGTCAGACCATTACAGTATTTAGCCTTAGGTAAGGCTTCTTTTTAATAAATGTCAAACATTTTACATTAAAATTAGTCCTAATTTATAGCATGTAAATATATGAAATCATCGATATTATATTTCACGTTTTAGGTGTGATAAAGTTGACATATGAGTTGTGTTCCTTAGTAATTATAATAAGTTACCACTCGTTCATCGGCACGTGACTACAGGGACCTATACAAACTTTGTTTGTATAGGTCCCTGGTTACTTAGAGTAAATTTATAGACTCGATGCCACTGTACTGAAAGAGGGCTTATCTACGGTGGCACTAAGGTGACATCACCGCTCCAAAAAAGACAGGAAAACAGAAATTGTGTTTTCCGTTTCAAAAAAGACAGGAAAACAAAAATTGTGTTTTCCGCTCCAAAAAAGACGGGAAAACACAAAGTAAGCCTGTTTTCCCGTCTCTTTTTTACTACTACTACTACTACTACTACTACGACTACTACTGCTACTGCTGCTGCTGCTGCTGCTGCTGCTACTACTTCTACTTCTACGGCTGCTGCATATGGCAGCCACGTAACCCAAACGTTACCAAATTTGCTAAGTATGGTAATACCGCAGTAGTTGCTCGCATCATTGTTATCGCCTGTTGTAATGTAGGTGTAATAATTACTATTTTCACGTGTCTGGAAAAATACAAGTATTGAATATAATATTGAATATGTTTTAATGTTGACTACAAATACATCGATGGTTTTTCCTTTTATAGTTGATCACTACCAGTTGATTAACTGCGTTTCAACAATAATAGATCTATCGTATTTTTTTGTGAGTTGTGCTTCGAATTCTTTGAAGACTGGGTTGCAATAATCGAAAGTACGGTTACCATTAAAATATTGTGAATTTTCTGCAAAAGGTTGTCAATATGTCGTAAACATTGAATTGAATTGTTGTTCAAAATCATAAAATATTATTTTGTGTGTATGTGTCTGACGCAAACTTATTAAATATTTCAAATGATCTCTTCTATTTACTTCGACCTGTAAAATGTTTATATCCGCTTGAAAATCGGAATGTCATGCTACATGTACGTAATTTTATATTCATATGTATATTTATATATATTTGACACGATATTTGAACAGTGGATTTGTAATCTCTCTAACAAAATTTGTAAAAGTTTCATACAAGCCTAACAAGGTCATCCATGTACTTGTCCGATTCTAGCTTGTTCGCATAAGCATATTGAGATCAGACATTTTTGTTCTGTAACACAATAACGTTATCCATATTTTTCTCGCTATCAGTCCAATTGTCAGTTTCTCACTGGTATTCTTTATATATATCTAGACCTAAACTGCAGACGCAATTCAATGGGTTGTGTTTTGATTAAACGTACCGTTTAGAAAGGAATAATTTTGAAAAGTAAGCTGTATCCAATGTTATGAACAAATAAGCAACTGAGCTGCATTCGGCTTATGGATAAAACCATGCAAATAGTCCCCCTATTAGTACTAGGCAGGCTAGTCCAAATTTTTGACGCTCTTAAATATTAAGCTACTTTTTATATGGGTAATATTTGGAAATTTCCAAAGAATTTAGCCCATATAAAAAGTATCTCTAAATTCTTTGCGCGTCTTATAAATGAGACTATAGGCAGGCGTGACGCGCAGATAATACCGTTACGTAGTTACCTATTTTCCAACACGGTAACTGCACCTTCAAATTACCTTTGCGTATTGTTTTTGTTTGCTTTTAAATAAAATAAAGGAGGACAATGTAAATAAATAGTTGTACAAGTATATCTCCAATTGATAGTGTTATACATAAATTCAGTTTTGTAAGTTTGCATTTACTAAATCACGAACAATTTCGCAATTCTTTATGCATTCACCTTTTACACCTTGCATATCATTATGAAAAGACATCTAGATCATAATTAATTTAAAGACATAAATGTCGAATAAAAAGAATATACACAAATAAGTGTATGTGTTTAAAATACTACAGGTACAAAACTATTACAAACAAAAATGTGTATGAGCTTTAGAAAAAAATCTACCTAAACTTACTTTTTACATAATTTATTTTTCAATGTGTTTTAACTAGAAATAAATTCATTATAGTCTTAATAACGAAAATATGTTAAACTGATAAAAGTGATGAACAATTTAACTCCCAAATCTACTGTTTTACAAATTAAAAATATTTGAAAATGCATAGCTCCATCGTGATAAACGTGTTTATTTGGTTAGCAAAACTTGTAGATCTATCATCTTTATAAGCACTTGCTGCACTAGCAGGATTTTAATTAGTATTTTAGTTTGTGGATGAAAATATAAATTGTTTGTTTTATAAACAGTATTCTACGTAAAATCATAGGACAGCATCCCAAGACAATCAAAGGACTGCTCCCATAGCTCAATTACACACGTCGCAACTGGTCAGATTGTTCTCACAGTATAGGATGAAAATGGGTGTTTTCAGGTTCTGTGACGAATATGTATTTCGTCAAAGCAATTGGACAATCTTTCGGATATATGCTGGAGAAACCACCCTACACGGTTGTGGAATCAAAAGATGTAAGTATTTGTGAGCCCACTGTGTGTCGACCAAAATAGAACATTGATGAATAGAGGCTACTGAATATAAATACAATAGTAACACACATGTCCATTGTAGTGTGATTGTAAAACAATTAAAACAATCGGATTGAGAGTTAAAATCCTAATGTTTCCCGCGAATATATGTTTGGGTAATAATATAAGTTATCAAAAGGTACATCCGATAGCATTAAAGCATTATTCTATTACTTAGTTATAGGGGATAATTTGATAGAGGTCTAATGGGTCACACATGGGTACAAGACGATCACATAGGGCCTGACTGAATTTATTCAATGACCACCCTCTTCTCTGGTTGTCAGGGTTACGAGGAGCGGAAGTACGCGGCCGCTAAGTGGGTGAGCACCACGGCGCAAGACATGTCTCAGGAGAACGCGGTCAACACGAGCTTCAGGAAGCTGTTCACATACATCACAGGGGGAAACGAGCTGGGTGAGCAAATCTCATCATACATCCAGCTAAGAAACGTGTGTGCATCAGGCAGCGATTTAAAAAGTTAAGATTTATTTCATTTGTTGCTGTGCCAAAACTTGAGTTTGGTAACAACGCATGAAAAATTCAGATTTCACGGACAGTATATGTCGCTCTACCTTTGTGGTTGATGGGGTTGAATGAGGTACATGTATATCGCCCCAGGTTACCATTTGTTTATTTATATAACCACCCTTACATTAGCTCCGAATCGGGCGCTTCAATGTCGAAAATGTAAAACCAAGATTGAACGTTGATGCAATGTACCATTTAACTCAGTACCATTGTACATTATTGAAGACTCATATGAGCGCTAGGATATTTGTAAATTCATACTTAAGTCAACAAATTCATGTACATTGCTACTTTGAAAATCGGTTAACTTGCCTTGGCGCAATTTTAATAATTTTATAAACGTAACTCTGATTAGACCAAATTGGGTAATCAGTTGTCTAGTTAGGTATATATGTGCAGTTTTGACTTTGTGCACAGGTATTCTGTTTGCACTGTGCGATGGTCAATCCTTTCACCATAAGTAAAGGCCAAGATGTATAATTAAATATGTATTGATGCAACATTTTAACATTGTATTCCTTTTTAGAAATGAAGATAGAAAAGAAATTTCGACTATATAATGATTTAACGTCCTTGCATAAATTTGTATCTATATTATGACTCAGGAACCAAAGTAGATATGACGGCGCCCGTTGCGACCCGTATAGTCCCGGGGGCCGGGCCTAACTGCGAGAGCACGTTCACGGTGTCATTCTACATCCCACCGAAACACCAGGAGTCACCGCCGGCACCCAAGGACAACAGTGTGTTCATCGAATCCTTCCCGGAAATGACCATATACGCATCAGGTTTTGGTGGCTTTGCAGACGACACGAAGTGGATTGCACATGCCCGGGAGTTGTCCGAGAAGATTAAGGACAAAAACTTTCACCAAGAGTTTTATTTCACCGCAGGGTACGATGCCCCCTTCAAATTGTTTAACCGATTGAACGAGGTCTGGTTCGTCAAAAAGGATTCTTGAGTCATTACATGTTTGGTGTCTGGTGTGACCGAACCATCGTAGATCTTCATTATGTTAGCATTATTATTGATTTATACAATTAAGCTGTTCGATAATTTTGTTTCGTGTGCCATACTGTCAAATACTCATATGTTCATCCTTATTATAAAGATTGTATGGTAGTTATGATACACAAGTGATGCTGTTTGTTTTGCTTTGTTTACTGACATGTTTTGCAGTTTTCAACTGTATCTCGGTTATATCACTTCTGTCATTTAACCAAGTAACCCGTTCATTAAGTTTTTGCTGTTGATTTAACTCATGGTAGCTATGATGTTTTGGTATCATTAATGTTTGAATCACAGGGGCCAGTCAAAAAAAGTATATGTTCTTACATATACTTTTTTTGACTGGCCCCTGTGGTTTGAACTATGAACATACTGCAGAATAAGGTGATAATATGTGAAATGTCAATTTTACTGTTAAATGATATGTGTAGATGCTGCCCACGCAAAGCTCGATACAGCAGTTTCATAGGTCGAGTGTTTGTGCGTTCGTGCAGGCGTGCGTACCTCCGCCCGAGCTTTCTGGACTGTAACCTTGAAATAATGTTTAGTTCCGATAACTTGACACAACATGTGAACAATGTTAAGTCAAGATGCCGCGTGTATTTCCCTACATCAACATTCATGGTCGCACTTTCAAAATCTAAGGATGATTTTGGCATGCACAGCTTGTCCGGACTGTGAGTTTGTAATTCATCGTGAAATTTAAAAATAACTATCCCACAACTGACCAGCATGAGACGGCTTGTCGCTTGTTTTACCGGTCGTCATAAGTTTAATGTTACTCTAAAGTGAGCAATGATCTGTACTGTAACTTTGTCATTCATCATGCACTGAACAAAATGATTGACACGACGAGAGACGGCATGACTCAAAGGTCAATGTCACACTTCAATAAAAAAATGTCGGATTTATACAAATAGCTGGTCCGGACTGTAAGGGTTTGCCTCATTCTGCATTTACTTCCGACGAATGTCCATGATGCGATTGGCGTTTCGCGCCCAACACTAGTATCCCAACGTCAAAGGCCAATGTCACTCGTAACGCAAGTATGCAATAATTTACCGGAAATTTTAACATTTTTTACAATGTGGTCGACATGAAAATTACTAGGGTTTTTTTACGTCAAGGGCCAATGTTACTCGTAATGCAAGTATGCAATTTTTATACGCCCGTATAAAATACGGGACGTATTATGTGAAACCCCTTGGCGGCGGGCGGCGGGCGGAAGGCATCACTTTGTCCGGACTCTAATTCAAATTGTATTCATCCGATCTTCACCAAACTTGGTCAGCAGTTGCATCTAGTTGATATCTAGGCCAAGTTCGAATATGGGTCATGCCGGGTCAAAAACTAGGTCATAGGGTCAATAAGTGCATTTTCAAAGGGGCCACTTTGTCCGGACTCTATTTCAAATTGTATTCATCCGATCTTCACCAAACTTGGTCAGCAGTTGCATCTAGTTGATAGATAGGCCAAGTTCGAATATGGGTCATGCCGGGTCAAAAACTAGGTCATAGGGTCAATTAGTGCATTTTCAACGGCGCCACTTTGTCCGGACTCTAATTCAAATTGTATTCATCCGATCTTCACCAAACTTGGTCAGTAGTTGCATCTAGTTGATATCTAGGTCAAGTTCGAATATGGGTCATGCCGGGTCAAAAACTAGGTCACAAGGTTACTTAGTGCATTTCAAGCATTTAGCATGGTGTCCGCTCTCTAATTGAAGTAGTTTGCATCTGATCATCACCTAATTTGGTCAGAAGTTGAGTCTAGATGATATGTAGATCAAATTCGAATATGGGTCATGCCGGGTCAAAAACGAGGTCACGATCGGACACATAATGAATTTCAAGCATTTAGCATGGTGCCCGCTCTCTAATTGAAGTAGTTTTCATTTGATCTTCACCAAATTTAGTCAGATGTTACATCTAAATGATATCTAGGTCAAGTTCAAATATGGGTCATGCCGGGTCAATAACTAGGTCTCGAGGTCACTTAGTGCATTTCAAGCATTAAGCATGGTGTCCAAAACCTCCGAACGGGCGTATCTTGTGACAGTTTGGCACTCTTGTTTACAATGTGGTCGACATGAAAATTACTAGTTTTTTAACGTAATCATGTTGTGACTGTATATTTTTGTGATACAATTTCATCTTGCAAATGATCACTTCAAATAAGAATTATACAAGACATTCTAGACGGAATTTAGTGGATAATGGGTATTATGGTAGGGCAAAAAATGTATTCAATAAATTCTTCACACAAAATTAATTAAGTTAATAGTTAAGAGTAATAGTTTCTTCGACGGAATTGCTGGAATAACTATTAACATAATCATTATGCATCCTTAACTTTATGAAGAGTATATTTGTCGGTGAACACTTCAAAATGTATCCTCGAGTCCTCGTTACCACATTTACATTGTTTATCTAATGCCTGTGAAAAACTACTTTAAAACATTGGTATAGTGAGACATTATTCAAGAAAAATTAAAATACCAATTCACTAAGACAATCTCTATATATGGAAATCAACGGGTTTTTTCACTTGTTAGTCGCAAATCCACCGCATGAAATGTGTGTAATTAAATGCACGCATATTCAAACCGCACAATAGTGTTCGTAGATAAAAATAATACTACGGGCGATCACATTACATGTGTCTTCACATGACTTATTATGAGTTTATTTCTTCACCATCGAAATTTATGGTGGGTTAATTTGTAATTAAAACGCATTTTTCTTCACAAACATTTAAATACTATTAAGGCCGCGTCGTGCAAAAATGTGTCTTACTGTGTTTCGGCGGGCGTAGCTCGTGACAAGGCTGCGCAATTACACACAAGCTGTCCGCTATAAAATCACGTAAAGTTTCATGGTCTAGCTTAGTTTGCCGCATGTGGCATAATACCCATTTTCGCATGACGCGGTTATTTAAAAAATCTCATTGCGTCTTGTAAATGGAACATCTTAGCACAGTACTTTTCTATAGAGAGTTGAAATCGAAATGTTTTATGTACACAAACTTGCAAATTTCGGTAGCCTATTCATGCTTTTAGGACTGAAGCATAGCATATCGAGTACGGCGAACATTTGTGGATAGACAACTAAAAGATTTCCCTCTTATCATGACAATATAGTATTTCGGTAGTGTTTGCTTTCTCATCTTGAAAGCAATACTGTGTTATCAACGTTTATCAATGTCAATTATGTCTTCCCCTGACGATTTAGTGACCGAGTACTGACCATAAAATTCTGCGAGATAGATTTTAACGCGTAACTGTAAGTAAGCCAAACTTTTTGGATATGTGTCGAACGAAAACGCAGAGAAAGTCCGAAATTCATTACACTGATCGTGTTATACGCTGTACACAGACACATTGATGTGGCCAAAGTTCTGGGGGGAGGGGTTCTTTTCGAATCAGGCAATCAAATTGTAAGAGGGTATTGTCACTCACTAATCTGCTTATGGCTACTAATCCAATCAAGACTGTGCTAACCGTGCATGCTTTTTATGTCCCCCACTATGGTAGTGGGGGACAAATTGTTTATGCCCTGTCTGTTGATTGGTCTGTTGGTTGGTTGGTCTGTTGGTTGGTTGTTTTGCGCCAACTTTAACATTTTGCAATAATTTTTGCTATATTGAATACAGCAACTTTATATTTGGCATGCATGTGTATCTCATGGAGCTGCACATTTTGAGTGGTGAAAGGTCAAGGTCAAGATCATCCTTCAAGGTCAGAGGTCAAATATATATGGCCAAAATCGCTCATTTTATAAATACTTTTGCAATATTGAAGATAGCAACTTGATATTTGGCATGCACGTGTATCTCATGGAGCTGCACATTTTGAGTGGTGAAAGGTCAAGGTCATCCTTCAAGGTCAGAGGTCAAATATTTGTGGCCCAAATCGCTTATTTTATGAATACTTTTGAAATATTGAAGATAGCAACTTGATATTTGGCATGCATGTGTATCTCATGGAGCTGCACAATTTGAGTGGTGAAAGGTCAAGGTCATCCTTCAAGGTCAGAGGTCAAATATATGTGGCCCAAATCGCTTATTTTATGAATACTTTGAAATATTGAAGATAGCAACTTGATATTTGGCATGCATGTGTATCTCATGGAGCTGCACAATTTGAGTGGTGAAAGGTCAAGGTCATCCTTCAAGGTCAGAGGTCAAATATATGTGGCCCAAATCGCTTATTTTATGAATACTTTTGCAATGTCGAAGATAGCAACTTGATATTTGGCATGCATGTGTATCTCATGGAGCTGCACATTTTGAGTGGTGAAAGGTCAAGGTCATCCTTCAAGGTCAAATATATGGGTCAAAATTGCTCATGTAATGTCACTTCTGCAATATTGAAGCTATGAAGCTAACAATTTTATATTTGAAATGCATGTGATTCTCATGGAGCTGCACATTTTGAGTGATGAAGGGTCAAGGTCAAGGTCATCCTTCAAGGTCAAACGTCATATAGGGGGACATTGTGTTTCACAAACGCATCTTGTTATTTAATATGTTTTCAGAATCATCTCTATTATTTAAATTATTCCTTAACATTGGATCAGTTTTATGAATCATTGTAGGAGGTGGGGGCATTTTTTTATTTGCCTCATATGATAATATTATTTATAGGAGTGTCTAGATCTGGGCACTGACCATCAATTATATTGTTAAAATAAACTGGAATATAACTCAATTGTATAATAACTACTCAAAACCCGGCTACAAAATATTCGAATTTATTCATTTGCGGCTTCTGGCGTTATATAAATGTCACTTCCAATGAAAAGCAGAGTTAAACAGCTACGCGGAAAAAAGTTACTTAAGATCTCTGTATAGATGAATATGATGATAGATGAATTTAGTTGTACATAACCGGTAGCTGTACATTAAATGTTGGTACAAATACATGGCAATTAAAATACAATTAAATTTGATCAATGTAATAATTATATTGCATCTCTATTTACTAAAGTGCAGTTATGCATACCAAACGCGTTGAAAATTCAGAAAAAAGTGTATGTGCTGTATCATTAATGAACATCATAAGTATCACATGATTTGCACGTGACTGGTCTAGTCCATTATCATTGTAGGCGGTAAAATTAAATTCTCAAAGAATTTGTTTCTTATAATTAAATTAAGCGTAGTCGTAACATATAGGGTTAGGTATGTTATATTACTGATATATTTTAGTTTGTTGATATCATTGTAACATTTTTAAGAAGAAGCTTATGGTTTTTATTATGTTTCTAACACCCTTACATTCAGAATGAACTCTACTCGGTCGTATGTTTACATTTCGCTTGTTATGAAAGGAAACCAGCGGCGTCCTGAATTTTAACCAAATCGCAATTTATAAAAGTGATGAGGATTTCAAAACAAATAGTTGCGGTTTCAAAAGGAAGTAAATATAGTTCATAAGTTCACATGTCAAGTGAGCGTTGATTTATGACGCATGATCAGTTGCCGATCACGTTTGTTCGCACGTGAGGTGGGACTATTATTAAACTGCAGGTAAACAATTCAATAATTTTTTTATCATTATTTATCGAATAGAACTTATGCGGCACATATAGCTATATGGCACACCTAGATATATGGCATATAGAGCTGTACGACGCACCTAGATATATATGCCATATATAGCTGTATGACACACCTAGATATATGGCACATATAGCTTTATGGCACACCTATATATATGGCATATATAGCTACATGACACACCTAGATATATGGCATATATAGCTGTATGGCACACCTAGATATATGGCATATATAGCTGTATGGCACACCTAGATATATGGCATATATAGCCGTATGACGCACCTAGATATATGGCACATATGATATAGCTGTATGGCACACTAGATATATGGCACATATAGCTGTATGGCACACCTAGATATATGGCATATATAGCTATATGACACACCTAGATATATGGCATATATAGCTGTATGGCACACCTAAATATATGGCATATATATAGCTAATGACACACCTAGATATATGGCATATATAGCTGTACAACGCACCTAGATATATGGCATATATAGCTGTATGGCACACCTAGATATATAGCATATGGAGCTGTATGACACACCTTGAAATATGACACATATAGCTGTATGGCACACCTAGATATATGACATATATAGCTGTATGGCACACCTAGATAATTGGCATATATAGCTATATGACGCACCTAGATATATGGCATATATAGCTGTATGGCATACCTAGATATATGGCATATATAGCTGTATGATGCACCTAGATATATGTCATATATAGCTATATGACACACCTAGATATATGGCATATATAGCTGTATGGCACACCTAGATATATGGCATTTATAGCTGTACGACGCACCTAGATATATGGCATATAGAGCTGTATGACACACCTAGATATATGGCACATATAGCTGTATGACGCACCTAGATATATGGCACATATAGCTGTATGACACACCTAGATATATGGCATATATAGCTGTATGGCACACCTAGATATATTGCACACATAGCAGTGTTCTCCATAAAAATGTGAGTAGCCAGTTATATTTTCAAATTAGCCAGCAATTTAGAACTAAAGCATGCGTTTTTTGCACATGTTTGAACTTTGAATAGATATTTTGCGGGAAAATAGCCGGCGCCTAGATTGTTATAAACTGGTGAAAATTCCGACTGCTGGTGCTTCCGAAGAGCACTGACATAGATCTGTGGGATACATATTTATGACACAACTAGTTCTGACAAAACAACATCTGTGGCACACCTCTATGGGACACCAAGCTTTCAGTGTAAGGTGTCACAGGGTGAGAAAATTGTGCAGCTAGTCTGGGACTCGAACCCTGGACACCTCGCTTACAGGGCGAGTGCTATTCCGACTGAGCTAACCGGGCCGCTTCACACCTTCTGCCCTTACGTGACAAGTTCAGACCGTAACATACACCCCACTTGAATAATTATGTATTCGTTCTCGAATACAGGGATTCTGGATAGTATATAATTAACCATGGGCCTCCGTAGGAGTATACCCAGGTAACGTCACGGGCCCCAAGTTTGGCACCAAATGTCACAGGGCGAGACAATTGTGCGGCAATGTCCGGGACTCAAACCCGGGACACCTCGCTTACTGAGCGAGTGTTCTCCAGACTGAACTACCCGGGCCGCCTCACAACTTCTCCCTTACACCGTGACTAAGTTCAGACCGTGATATAGGCACACCTAGGTCTATGACACATCTAGCTCTATGGCACACCTGGATCTGTTTTACACATAGCTATATGGCAACCCTATCTCTATGGCATACCTAGATCTGTTTTACACATAGCTATATGGCAACCCTATCTCTATGGCATACCTAGATCTATGGGATACCGGTATATGGATTTATGGCGCACCTTTTGCAACTGTTCATTTAGTTCCCCTATTATTATCTCATAAATCTTGTTTTTAGAGGTCCATCTGCCAGAAGCATGAGCTACCAGAGAACAGCAGGAGAAAGTGGAGTAGAGAGACCACCATACACGGTGGTGGATTCAAGAGACGTACGTATAGGGGAGGCCACTGTATAACGACCAAAATATTGCGTTTTAAATTGTGAAGGGCGTTGCTAAAATAACATGAACGTGACGCTTATTTCTACAGCAATAGAGGACGCATATCAAATGACATTCTCGTTACCCCTAAGGCAACTTTAAAGACGTTATAAACTAATTAGACCGGTTTTTTAAATGAAGTTCAAGAAATGTCCACATTTGTCATCTGTAAGAAAACTATAATGCTTTATTTTTCATAAAGGCAATCGAATTATTCAGCATACCTGGTATCGTAGGACAGTAGACCTTATACTAGTACGTTTTTGTCGACAATTTGATTGTGGCCAAAGTTAAATACTGACCGATCAGACGATACCGATATTGTTAATATGTTATATTTTGTGATGTGGAAATATTAACTTTACATGATTATCGATGAGGATGCACAATTGTGTTCTTATTTGATAGGAAACATTCATGCAAAACAAATGATTTGAAAGAATAACGCTTGTAGTAAAATTCTAAATCAGAACTTTATTAATATGTATGTTCATGAAAGAAAAAATAGCAAATCGTCGTGCTTAAATGTCAATATCCCGTTTGGGGCTAAAAATGGCATGTCTGTTGTGTTTAGGAACTATAATAGCCGGAAATAACAACGCTTATTAAATATACCTAATGGAAATAAAAGTAATGGTTTGAAATATGATTGCTTAATCCCACTTCTTCAAAGATTGTGATTTTTGACACCATAAAGATCAAAATTTGTTTTTGGACTTTCTTAATTTCGGATATTTGGATTCATAAATTCATTAATTAAGGGGTTCAATAATCGAATATTCAAATATATTCAAATAATTACAATCGGATATTCGAATATGATTTCATAAGTCCTTCATGTGTCTAATTCCGTCTCACATACATACGTGGATAATAAAAAAAAATAGAATTTTTTTGAACGTTGACATCCGACGATCCATAGGGCGTGACCGAGTGTATGGCATGATCACGCCCCATTTCTGGTTTCCAGGGTTACGAGGAGCGGAAGTACGTGGCAGCAAAATGGGTGAGTACCACGGTGGAGAGTATGACACGGCAGAGCGCGGTATCCACGGCCTTTCAGCGTTTATTCAACTACATCTCGGGAGAAAACGATCTGAGTGAGAAAATACAGTCAAATACAATACTTATAATGATAATATAATAATTGTTATAATAAATAATACCGGGTTATTATATTTTTTATGAATCGAGCGATAATAAGGTATTATTGTATAATGATTATAAATTCGCTCAATACATATTGTGCGCATCTTTGCGTGATAGCTTGATACATCTCATCAAATCCATTGACTCATACTTGATTTGTGACAATTGTTTTAGCATATATGTTGTGCAGTACAATTCAGTGCAACGGTATCCTTTGCCACTGCTTGTTGGTTATCGTCTCATGAGACAAACGAGTTTGAGAATATCCCAAAAGCACATCGGACTTTGTACTGATTTAACGTCTTTGCATGTGTATCTTTATTATGCCTCAGAAACCAAAGTAGATATGACGGCGCCCGTTGCGACCCGTATAGTCCCGGGGGCCGGGCCTAATTGCGAGAGCACGTTCACGGTGTCCTTCTACATACCGCCGAAACACCAGAAGTCTGCTCCGGCACCCACGCGCAACGGCGTGTTCATCGAATCCTTCCCACAAATGACGGTCTACGCCAGCGGCTTTGGAGGATTCGCAGACGACGGGCATTGGGTCGAACATGCCCGCGAGTTGTCCGAAAAGCTGAAGCAGAAGAACATTCACCGGGAGTTTTATTTCACTGCTGGCTACGACAGTCCCTTTAAGATGTCTAACCGATTGAACGAGGTCTGGTTCGTGAAAAAAGATTCGTGAGTCATTGCGGGGCCAAGAAGCTGTGCAAAGCAACTGGAACTGTGTCGCGAAAACGTGTGCAAACTTTTTTCACGGGCGTGGTTCGTAGTTAAATAAAGTACGCTGCGAGTTGTCATATGCGGGAGACTGTTTTATTGTTTGCAAGTACCAGTAATTGGTTGCTCAAAATATTCGAATAAACAGATGATGAATGTGTGCAGTGTTAAAAAAAAACATTGGTCCCTACTGTGAATTTTTACGCTTCCGGAAGTACTGCCAATTCATTGAACATATGAAATTGGAGGTATTTTGTGTTGTTGTTTTCAGAATAAATAAAATATTTATTCATTTTCATTTATTTTGAATGCGTTTGCTTTTCGCTACGTCTAATGTTCATAAAGTAATAATGCACGTTATATACATTATTGAACACGGTATACTCGTTGTTGTTGTGTTTAGCTCACCTTAGCAAAAATTACATGGGGAGAGCTATTGTGATTATTCAAATTAGCCATCGTGCGGTGTGCCGTGTCCGATGTGTGTCACCAACTGTTAGGTCGTTACAGTTCTAGAGTCCACATGTTTCATCCATTCTTGGCGAAACTGTGTCAGAAAGTTCGAATCCGGATCATATGCTTCCATAAGCTAGGTCACGAGGTCAAATGTTTGAAATACCTTTTTACCACTCCAGAGGCCACATTTATAACTGAGTCTTTAATTAATCTGGTCAGAATGTTTATTTAGACAATATCTTGCTAGAGTTCGATTCTAATTTCATTTGATTTTGAATCTGGGTTTAGTGAGCTCAAAAACTATGTCACCTCGTCAAATTTTACAACAACTTTAATCTTGAAAACATCCGGTCCAAGTTTAAAACGGGTTTATATTGATTGAAAGTTAGGTTACCAAGTCAAATTATAACAAATTGTATACACATTATATTTTCCTAATGTGTGACCTATTTAGGTGGAAACTTAAGTTTAAATATCATCTCGACCACATCCGGCCCAAGTTTAAAACTCGGTTACATTCAGCAAAAACAATGTCATTATGTCAAATCTTTGGCGTTCACTGTACAGTGAACAAAATTAAACGATCTAGGGCCGTCATTGCCCTTTTGTTTATAACAGCAATTTCATTCAGCAACTTGACACTCACAAATAATGTCAATCATGAAGTTAACGTGTTACGCCTTACACGCGTCTCCTAGCATCAAGTCACGTTTCCAGGTAACTTGTTATCTTTAATTTGCCATTCATACTGCAATTTAAAATAATTCCGCCAAAATGATCACCATGAGGAGAAGCGTGTCACGCGCAATGTTGCTCTCATGCAAAAGTCAGTCACTGTGCATGGTTCAGCTTTTTTAAATCACTAAAGCATTTTTGAAATCTTGCTTACAGGCAATTATTTTCTAAAGAAATACGTGCTATTTCATCTTGCTATGGACCAGTTCAAATAAACATTATAGGTGGCATTCAAGCATAAATTTAAGGTAATCTGGAAATTGTGGTAGATCCAAAATATTAAACACTAATCCTGCCAACAAATAAAATAATTTTGAAGTATCACTGATCCTAACTCTAACCGGACAATATTGTTAGAAATCGTTGTGTTATGTTGCCCTTATTGTATACCTTGTATACTTAGCTGAAATAAAGAGTTGTTCTGTTTTGTTCAGTTCAGTAATTGTTAATTCGATTTATTTATTTATTTACAGCCTTTTATGCAAGATAATTCATGGCATTTAGTTACCCAAATACATTTGATGTTTTTATGCCCACGAAGGAGGGCATATAGTGATCGCTCTGTCCGTCAGTCTGTCCTTCTGTCTGTCTGTCCGTCACACTTTGCGTTTAGGTTTCGAAAAATGTTCATAACTTCTATGTCGCTTCAGATGTAACCTTCATATTTGGTATGAATGTGTATATGGACAATGCCTTTCCATCCGCACACAAATTTTGACCACTGTGACATTGACCTTGAACTTAGGGTCCGCGTTTATGTTTCGAAATCTGCGTTTAGGTTTCAAAAAATGCTCATTACTTCCATCAAAGCGTTTATAAGGGGCATATGTCATCCTATGGTGACAGCTCTTGTTATTTCTTTAATGTATAACAAGTTGTGGGATATGCACACGCCTATTAGATTTATATTTGAGTTCTGGATTAAAAAGGATTTAAATTCGGTCTGTAAATCGACACGATGAAAGAGGAATTAAATTGAACGTTACCGGTACATTGAATGATCGTGAAAATACAATTAAATGCAAATTTTACATCACAAATTGCAAATGTTCTCCTGAACGTGCGATAACGCATGTCATACTCGATTAAAACTCAAATAATATAAATAATGTGTCAAACAAACCTAAAACGGTGAATGTGCTGTATCTTTATGTTCGGCATTAATTGTGTGCTCTGAAACGCATAGTATAAATAAATGGTATTGTCACTGAATTGTTACGTCAATAAAGACCGGGCGGAATCGTAAGAAAACATGTTTTTATTGAGGATATCACTGAAAATCCGGTTGAAATCGGCTGAAAACAAACATTTAAACGATTTTTATTTTGGGGTCGAGTACGGTAAAGTACGAAAACGACCTAATTAATATTCATGATTCGACACGTTACTTCAAACCTGAACAAACAATTTGGTGGATATGGGCCAATTTAACGGAGAGAAGGTAAGAACAAATGCAAATACATCTGTTACAGACGGAACCTGAGTTGCAACGCTACTTTTTTGCTAAATCTATGGGTTTTTTCTTCCATATGCTAATAATGCTAATAATAGCATTATAATGTGCATAACTCGCGACGCTGCAATGATTTTCGCCTATTGCATGTATTTATGATCATTTATATATTATTTTATCGATTCAAGACCGATTTTGACCAGGTTTTCGATGTCAACCTCGATAACAAAATATATTTCAATCAATTTATGTTAAGTTTATTCTCTAAACGATTTATATGCAAAACAACGATATATAGTCGCAAACTGGGGCTTTAAGAACACAGGGTCACATGATCCGCACGTGACTGTCTGGTCATAATCAGTAAACACGGTAAAGGTAAATTACACAGAATTTATTTCCGATAAGAACATGAAACCTTTTCGATAAAATTACATTTTGGTTGTATCAAAAGTATTGACATTGATAATATAATAAAAATGTTTATAAGTGGATCCTTATGAAAATATATAAACGTTTTCATCACGTTTCATCACCCTTATACCCAAAATAAGATCAGCTGGGTCCAAAGTGTACATTTCGCTTGATGTAAAACGAAAACATTTGTGTACTGAATTTTAACATCGGTGTACTGAATTTGCATCATATTGTAGTTTATATAACTGTTCGGGATTTTAAATCAAACGTTTGTGACTATAAAGGGAGTAAAAAGTGTCCATTCATTCACACATTTAATCGAGAGATTGGATTCTTGACATATGGTTAGTTGCAGAGCACATTTGTTCGCGCGTGAGTTTAGACCATTATTAAGCCGCAGGTAAGACAGCTTTTCAATTATTTTTATTCCCCCACCCCCTTCGAAGAAGAGGGGGTATATTGTTTTGCACATGTCGGTCGGTCGGTCCGTCCGTCGGTCGGACCGTCCACCAAATTGTTTCCGGATGATAACTTAAGAACACTTAAGCCTGGGATCAGGAAAGTTCATAGGTGCATTGATTATGACTGGCAGATGGCCCCTATTGATTTTCAGGTCACTAGGTCAAAGTTCAAGGTCACAGTGACTCCAAACAGTAAATGGTTTCCGGATGATAACTCAAGAACGCTTAAGCCTTTGATCAGGAAAGTTCATAGGGACATTGGTCATGACTGACAGATGACCCATATAGATTTTCAGTACTCTAGGTCAAAGGTCAAGGTCACAGAAACTTGAACAGTAAAATGGTTTCCGGATGATAACTCACCAATGCTGAGGGTTTTATTATCAGGAAAGTTCATGGGGACATTGGTCATGACCGACAGATGACCCCTATTGATTTTCAGGACCCTAGGTCAAAGTTCAAGGTCACAGTGACCTGAAGCAGTAAAATGGTTTCCGGATGATAACTCAAGAACGCTTAGGCGTGGTATCAGGAAAGGTCAAAGGGTCATTGGTTATGACCGGCAGATGACCCCTATTGATTTTCAGGTCACTAGGTCAAAGTTCAAGGTCACAGTGACTCGAAGCAGTAAAATGGTTTCCGGATGATAGCTCAAGTTTTCTTAAGCCTGGGATCAAGAAATATACATAATTGATAAACATATGTACACTTTTGACTTGCTTTTATTAAATATCTCAAAAATATCTGAGGTTTATGACAAATAAACAACAAATTCTCATCAGCAACTCCATGAGTCACGCGAACAATTCATCTTTAAATTGCCAATCATACTCTAACGTATTCACACAATGGCTGCCACTACAACTGACAGCCCATTTTTTTTTTGGGGGGGGGGAGGCATGCGTGTTTTACAAACAGCCCTTGTTACTTTAAAATATGTATCTTGATTATATAATATTACAAACTACATAACGTTGTATGATAGTGTTATGTTTGTCAAATCTAGTTGTACTCTTACTGTTAGTTTGCTTTGATTGGTAACAGATCTGAGTCTCGCTCCGAGGAGACGGGGTTTAATTCATGTGAGTAAAGTGTCGTCCCAGATTGGCTTGTGCAGTCCGCATATAATATTAAGGGACGACACCCTCTTCCTGTATGTTTTTTCTCAGTTAAATGGAGTCTCTTCTTAGCGAAAATCAAGGATAAGCGGAAAGTGCTGTCCATTATTAGCCTGTGATGACTGCACATGCTAATCTGGGACGACATTATTCGAATATGCATTAGACCCAATTTCCCCAGAGCGAGGCTCAAATGTTACAGACAGTGCCGCATGAGCACCATAGAGGCCAATGGGCAGGGAAACTTTTTGGGCCCACACCCAGGCCTCTAATCGGCCTAGTGTCTACACTAGAGCGCCAGTGCAAAGTTGATTTCATTTGTTTAAATTAGGCAAGCAGTGCCAAGGCTGTCAAGACATAAAATATAACAATGTCTTTTTATAGATATGAAATGTCATTATAATACTGTAATGCTAATACGACATTATAATTATAAGAAGAGGAATTTAAGAAAACAATACGGGTTTGTAAATAATGAATGAATGCCACTTGGTAAGACACTGTCAAGCCTTTAAATCGGAACATAATATTGTTATAAAATAATTAGCTATGTCAAGTCATTAGATTCGTCTAAGTATGTAAAACAATTGTGTCGTTACTGTCTTATGGGGCCCTTTAAAGTCGCGGGGTCCATAGGCATTAGCTAACTCTGCCTAATGGGTGATCCGGGACTGGCTACGGGTGTCCACCTTGTAATCAGGAAGTCCCTGGTTCGATAATCAGCTGGACAACGATCTCGGATAGTGTTTATTTAAGACAAATTTGTCAATACAATAAAGCTTAAATTAATATGGTTAAACTTATGAACTCTTCTTTTCAATCAACAAATCACAATAAATTGGCTGTATAGACGCTGATCGAAATATGGCAAAGGTATAGATCTACAAAACTGCCTCTATTGCTTTCAATTTTTGTCCAAATTTAATCATTTCTTCTGGATAAAGCTTACACTAAGAAGAGAATGTTAAAGTCATTATAGGGAGAAATATTTTCTCTTTTATCCGAATTTCGGTTCCAAATAAGACAAAAAACCAATGTAGTTTTGTTTAAATATGAGGGGGTGTAAGTGAAACGCTATTACGTGTTGAGTTCAGTTGGTTTGTTTTTGAACGGTTAGTAATTGATTGATAATGCGCACATGTAACCAAAATTCGAATTCTGTCATATATGTGTTATTAAAATAAAGTTGATGCAAAAGATATCCATAAAGAGAATTTACAACACCCCGTGTAGAACAGGCAATGAAGTTCTATTTATATGAATATCTATATACGTTTTATAAGAAACACGATTTAAATATCTACATCTTTAGCTGCAGCTTTACTTGAAGTTAAAAGATAAAGGTTTTATTTTATTTCGTGCTACCAATGTCCAATGGTCGAATGATTCAAGCAAGGTACTTAGACACCTAGCTCTATGACTAGCTTACCTATATGACACATCTGGCTATATTACTAGCTTACCTTTATGACATACCTGGCTCTTTTACTAGTCTACATATATAACACACCCGGCTCTATGACACCACCTGGCTCTATGACACACCTGGCTTTATGACACACCTGGCTCTATGACACATCTGGCTCTATAATTAGCCTACCTATATGACACACCTGGCTTTATGACTAGCCTATCTATATGACACACCTGGCTCTATGACAAGCCTACCTATATGGCACTCCCGACTCTACGACTAGCCTACCTATATGGCAGACATGACTCTATGACTAGCCTGCCTACTAGTATATGACACACCTGGCTCTATGACTAGCCTACCTATATGACACACCTGGCCTGGCCCTATGACTAGCCTACCTATATGATACACCTCGCTCTATTACCAGCCTACCTATATTGCACTGCTGGCTCTATGACACACCTGGCTCTATGAATAGCCTACCTATATGACACACCTGGCTCTACGACTAACCTACCTATGTGACACACTTAGCTCTATGACTAGCCTACCTATATGACACACCTGACTCTATGACTAGCCTACCTATATGATACATCTCGCTCTATTACTAGCCTACCTATATTGCACTGCTGGCTCTATGACACACCTGGCTCTATGACTAGCCTACCTATATGACACACCTGGCTCTATGACTAGCCTATTTATATGAACACCTGGCTTTATTACTAGCCTACCTATATGGCACACCCGGCTCTATGACTAGCCTACCTATATGGCACGCCTGACTCTTTGACTAACCTACCTATATGACACACCTGACTCTATAACTAGCCTACCTATGCGACACACATTGCTCTATGACTACCCTACATATATGACACACCTGGCTCTATGACACACCTGACTCTATGACAAGCCTACCTATATGACACACCTAGCTCTATAACTAGCCTACCTATATGACACACCTGGCTCTATGACTAGCCTACCTTTATGGCATTCCTGACTCTATGACTAGCCTACCTATATGGCACACCTGGCTCTATGACTAGCCTACCTATATCGCAAACGCGGCTATATGACTAGCTTACCTATATGGCACACCTGGCTCTATTACTAGCCTACCTATATGACACACCTGGCTCTATGACTAGTCTACCTATATGACACACCTCGCTCTATTACTAGCCTACCTGTATGGCACACCTGGCTCTATGACTTGCCTACCTGTATGGCACACCTGGCTCTATGACTAGCCTACCTATATGACACACCTTGCTCTATGACTAGCCTACCTATATGGCACGCATCGCTCTATTACTAGCCTACCTATATGACACACCTTGCTCTATGACTAACCTACCTACATGACACGCCTGGCTCTATGACACACCTGGCTCTATGACTAGCCTACCTTTATGGCATTCCTGACTCTATGACTAGCCTACCTATATGGCACACCTGGCTCTATGACTAGCTTACCTATATCGCAAACGCGGCTATATGACTAGCTTACCTATATGGCACACCTGACTCTATTACTAGCCTACCTATATGGCACACCTGGCTCTATGACTAGCCTACCTACATGACACGCCTGGCTCTATGACACACCTGGCTCTATGACTTGCCTACCTATATGACACACCTGGCTCTATAACTAGCCTATCTATACGACACACCTATCTCTATGACTACCTTACATATATGACACCTGGCTCTATGACTAACCTACCTATATGGCACACCTGGCTCTATGATAAGCCTACCTATATGCATACCTGGCTCTGTTATTAGCCTACCTATATGACACACCTAGCTTTATGACTAGCCTACCTATATGACACACCTGGCTCTACGACTAGCCTACCTATATGACACACCTGGCTTTATGACTAGCCTAGGTATATGACACACCTGGCTGTATGACACACCTGGCTCTATTACTATACTACCTTTATAACACACCTGGCTCTAAGACTAGCCTACCTATATGACACACCTGGCTCTATGACTAGCCTACCTATTTGACACACCTGGCTGTATGACTCACCTGGCTCTATTACTATACTACCTATATTGCACACCTGGCTCTATGACTAGCCTACCTATATGACACACCTGTCTATTTGACAAGCCAACCTTTATGACCCTAATGACTCTATGACTAGCCTACCTAAATGACACACGTGGCTCTATGACTAGCCTACCTATATGACACACCTGGCTGTATGACTAGCCTACCTATATGCCAAACCTGACTCCATGACTAGCCTACCTATATAACACACCTGGCTCTATGACAAGCCTACCTATATAACACACCTGGCTCTATGACTAGCCTACCTACATTGCACACCTGGCTCTATTACTAGCCTACCTATATGCCAAACCTGACTCCATGACTAGCCTACCTATATGACACACCTGGCTATTTGGCTAGCCTACCTATATGGCACACCTGGCTCTATTACTAGCCTACCTACATGGCACACCTGGCTCTATGACTAGCCTTCCTTTTTGACACACCTGGCTCTATGACTAGCCTACCTATATGACACACCTGGCTCTATGTCTAGCCTACCTGTATGGCACACCTGGCTCAATGTCTAGCCTATCCATATGACACACCTTGCTTTGTGTCTCGCCTAGCGATATGGCATACCTGGCTCTATATCAAGCCTATCTTTATGGCACACCTTGCTCTATGTCTAGCCTACCTGTATGGCACACCCGGCTCTATGTCTAGCCTATCTATATGGCACACCTGGCTCTATTACTAGCCTACCTATATGGAACACCTGGCTCTATGACACACCTGGCTCTATTACAAGCCTACATATTGACACACCTGGCTCTATATCTAGCGTACCTATATGGCACACCTAGCTCTATTACTAGCCTACCTATATGGCACACCTGGCTCTATGACACAACTGGCTCTATTACTAGTATAACTACATGGCACACCTGGCTCTATGACTAGCCTAACTACATGGTTCACCTGGCTCTATGACTAGCCTAACTACATGGCACACCTGGCTATATGACTAGCCTACCTATATTGCACACCTGGCTCTATGGCTAGCCTACCTATATGACACACCTGGCTCTTTGTCTAGCCTACCTATATTGCACACCTGGCTCTATGACAAACCCTTCACAACTGATAATTTTGTTTCCATAATTGTATTACTTTATTCTTGTTTTAGAGGTCCATCTGTAACGAATATGAATTTCATGAAAACAGTAGGAATAAGCCTCGGATTTGGACTGGAGAAACCACCTTACAAGGTGGTGGAATCAAAAGACGTACGTATGCCGTCCACACTATTGGACATGTAAATTCCGAAGTTCATAGCTTAAACACATACTTGTGAAGCGTATTTCTACAGTTACATATGACTAACATCAAATGACATTTTCGTAAAAGGAAAGTCAAACTTATAGTCGCTACAAACTTCTACACTTTGAATCGAAGGGGAAGGAATGTCCTCGCTCTCTATCTGTAAAAACGTAATAACAACGCTTTGTATATTTAATGGTTGTTTTAATTTTCGTATAGGTAAAGGGATAATTCATCATTAATCGCATTATGGACAGTGGAAGTCTTACTAGTAGGGCTCTTGTCGACAATCATATTGTCGCATTTGGCGTCTCATTTATGAGATTACGTGCAACAGTTACGACTTATCATTCCGACACTAATACATAAGTGGATTATATATAGAAATTAAATTGTGCACTCGATGATTATTGTCTGCTTGCCAGGGTTACGAGGAGCGGAAGTACGCGGCCGCCAAGTGGGTGAGCACCACGGTGGAGGGTATGTCCGGGAAGAGCGCGGGAACCACGGGCTTTCGGCGGTTATTTAACTACATCGCGGGCGCAAACGAGCTAGGTGAGAAAAAAAAACACAGTCAATTTTCATGCGATTTCGAATGTTTCACTGGAGGGGGGGGGGGGGGGGGCGGTGAACGGGGCCTTACGGGTAAACAACAAATTGAAATTTATCTAAAATTTGACCAGTAGGGATTGCACGGAAAAAAATTCTCGCTAACAAGGGCTGTGGTTTAAACATGGATTGGATTGAACATAGAGGCATTAAACCGCTCAACTGCCATTTTGTTTTATTCTAACAACACAAGATATTATCTTTAAACATACTAAAATCGCATTTAACTTGTTCAGGACATGCAAAGGATTTCGTTTTCTTTATCCTTGCGCGTAATGATTATATGAACGTGCGGTTGATAAGTTCAATGGGTTTTATCAATTAAAATGCCTCATACTTGATTCATGACAAGTCCTCTGCGTTATATGTACAATATAATTTTCTCTAGTGCGATGGTATTATTCCCAGTGCTGTTATGTTAACTTCTCAATAGAAAGGTGAGTTTTTAAGTTACACAAACTCATTAACAAGAGGGCCTGAAAGGCCCAAAGTCGCTCTCCTGAGATAAAAAGAAATGACAAAGAACAGCTGTTCTTTGCAGCCCAAGAAATCAATAGAACAAATGGTCTAACCAAGTTTCATGAAGAATGAACAACAAATGGCCCCCTGGTGGCCATGGTTTTCAACAGACTGGAACCATTTTTGAACTCGTTTCGATATTATTGGGAAAAATCTTCTGACAAAGTTTCATGAAGATCCAACAATAAATGTGGCCTCTACAGTGTAGGCAAATATTCATGGCGCACAACGGAAGACAGACAATTGACAAAAGGTGATCACGAAAGTTCACCATGAGCAAAAAAATAGTATGCTCATAAAGATTGTCACCATGTGTGAAGATCAGCAAGTGTCATTCAGATTGAACTAAAACTGTGACTAAAAGTATTCACAATGTTTCACTATAAACAACTGTGGTAGTGCGGTCTCGTTCGCTTACGCAAGTGAACCGGTCACGGGACGGTTACAAGTTATGTAACTTTGTGAGCACTTATGTAATACGGAAATATTTATCGAGTCTTATTAAAGAACGCTTATTTCCGGTCAGGATGACACCACTGACCGGTTGTAATTCAATTAACTAAAGACGTCCAGTCAGATACGCCTGAATACACTCACAGAATTAATCTATAAGTAAAAACCAAAGCAGCTTTAACGAAAATAACTGACTTTTATTCTAAAACTAGGAAAATGAAGAACAATGACAGAGAAATAAGAACAGGTACAAGCCAAGTCTAAAGAATCTAAGCAGCGTTAAAAATAAACAAATACAGCAAATACCTTAATGAGTGTAAACAGAAGTTCACAATCTGTCCAAAAAAAAACTGATATAAATATTAGTTACTGTTAGTCTAGAAGTTGCTTCAAAAATTTTGTTTATAAAATAAGTCTAACTTAATCTTAAGAACACAATTTATGGAGAGTAGAAAACTCCAGTGACTCAAATGTAAAAAGTAAGAAGAATTTACAAAAGTTATTTCAATCGAAAGGGTCTTTCTAATTTAGAAAATGCCAAATAAAATTAAGCTAAATAATGAGAATAATTTGAAAAATAATGCCAAAATGTCTTGATGCTGGTGTTTCAATAATTAAGAGTTTAATTATTTCAAAATTCACAACTTTTTCAAGAGTTATTACCTTTTGAAGAAAGCATCAAGAAGTGACTGTATGATCCAAAATAGCTTGTATCATACAGTTCTGTGAGCACTGGCAGAACAGTCTATTTTCCCTCAGAACAGTCCATTTACAGACATTTTGATTGGTTAAAAATGTAATCTCTATTCATATACTAAAAACACTCAAATCAACACTATTATTTAAATTAAACATAACCAACATACTTCTACTAAAATATGCAAGCTACACATGCATTCAGCTATCAAAAACACACCAATAATCAATGATCAATATTTTAGCTCTGGGGAACTCGGTAGTTTTTTTTTTCGAAGATGGCTTATCATTAATAGTTCCCATTGTAGATTAATGTGTTACAAACTGATAACAAATGTGACAAAACAATAAGTACAGATTTACACAAGAAATTACAACTTTGCCAAAAATGTCATTAGAAAAATATGCATTTTGAAGTATTTACCCTTTAAGTGTTTTGAAACCAAGGGGTCAAACCAATTCCAGAGCTGAGCTAATAATAGATTCGGGAACCTGAGTCAGCCGGTTAAACAAGGGAGTTAACTATTAGAAAGTATGTACAGGTTATCTTTCTTTAACATTATGGATTATCAGATTCTTGTGAAAAATGACAAAATAAAATAAGTATTATGTAATGATAATCAGCTAAAGCTAAATTTTACCACACAACTTTAGACATACAAAAAACTACCCCACCCCCTGAGAGCCATGTTTTTAAACAAACATGAACTATTTTCAGACTCACCTTACAATTATATTTCCAATTATTTAGAGTGTAAACAAGGTTTTACTTTAGCCATATTAGGAAAAATGCCCCGCCCCCTGGTTCCCATGTTTTTCAACCAACCGGAAACATTTTCGAACTCGTCCAAGATATCATTGAGACCAATCTTCTTACCAATTTTCATGATAATCGGACAATAAATATGGCCTTTAGGGTGAACAAGGTTTTACTATAGCCATATAAGGAAAAATGCCCCGCCCCTTGGCAGCCATGTTTTTCAAGCAAACGTAACCATTTTCAAACTCATTCAAGATATCAACGAGACCAATCTTCTGACAACATTTCATGAAGATTGGACAATAAATGTGGCCTTTAGAGTGTTAACAAGGCAAATGTTGACGCCGCACGACGGACGACGGACAAAATGCGATCACAAAAGCTCACCATGAGCACGTTGTGCTCAGGTGAGCTCAAAATATGTATTTTTAATTTTGTACATGTTTATTTTATTTTTATTCAGGAACCAAGGTAGATATGACGGCGCCCGTTGCAACCCGCATAGTCCCGGGGGCCGGGCCTAATTGCGAGAGCACGTTCACTGTGTCATTTTACGTTCCGTCGAAACACCAGGAGTCACCGCCGGCACCCACGGGCAACGGCGTGTTCATCGAATCCTTCCCGGAAATGACTGTTTACGCCAGCAGTTTCGGAGGTTTCGCTGACGACGAGAAGTGGATCGAACATGCACGGGATTTGTCCGAAAAGCTGAAGCATAAGAACATTCACCAAGAGTTTTATTTCACCGCTGGCTACGACAGTCCCTTTAAGTTGTTTAACCGACTCAACGAGGTCTGGTTTGTGAAAAAGGATTCTTGAGTCATGACGGGCCAAGAATTTGTGTAAGCCGGAACGGAACTGTATCGCAAAAACCTGTATACCATCGGGATATTTATCGGGCGTGAGAATTGGTTTGAGTTAAGTACGTCGTAAGCTGTCTAGGACGGAAGACTCTTGTATTATTTGCAAATACCGTTAACTGGATATTTAAGATGTTCGATTATACCACGCTTCCGTTATGCTTACATTTGCCCATGGAACATCGTTACATTTTTGTAACTACCAAAGTAAATATAGCGATTCAGGTATACTAGTATGCCAACATACGCCTCAAGCTGCCATAACGTATCTGTTTATGAAGCAATTGGTATTATTCTGCCTTGTAATAATGTTTAGTTTAGGTAACTGGGAACACAATTTGATCAATGTGACGTCAAGATGCCGCGTTTATCTCCCTACATCAAAACCCAAGTTCGCACTTTCAAAGTCTAAGGTTGATTTTGGCATGCACAGCTTGTCCGGACTGTGGGTTTGTAATTTATCGTGAAATTTTTAAGTAATTATCCCACAACTGACCAGCATGAGACGGCATGTCGCGTGTTTGATCTGTCTCATAAGTTTATTGTTACTTTTAAGAGATCAATGATCTGAACTGTAACTTTGTCATTCATTATGCACTGAAAAAAATTGGCACAACGAGAGACGGCGTGGCTCAAAGGTCAATGTCACACTTCGATCACATAAAAATGACAGATTTTTACACAGAAAGCTTGTGCGGACTGTTACGCCTTGCTTCATTCTGCAATGTTACATTTACTTCCGACGAATGTCAATCATGAGATTGGCGTTTCGCGCCTAACACTTGTTTCCCAGCGTCAAAGGTCAATGTCACTCATAATTCAATTGAGAAAATACTTTACCGGAAATTTTCACCATGTTACGCGAAGCTCAGAGTGACAATAGAGCTCAAATTTGTGCATGGTTCAGTTTTTTAAATCATTGCAGGCAATTTTTACAAAGTGCTCGACAAGAAAATTTCTAGTTTTTTGTATACGTAAATCATGTTGTGACTGTGTTTTTTTATGATACAATTTCATCTTGCTAAGGATCACTTAAAATAAGATTTCTACAAGACATTCTAGACTGAATTTAAGTGATAAGGGTATAATGGTAGGTCAAAAATGTATAACAATTCTTCACACACAAAAAATAATTAAGTTCGTAGTTTATTCGATGGACTTGCTAGAATAATGGTTTATTTAATCATTATCAGATGACAGCCTAGATTGATTACCTCCCCATATCTATCGCATACTCTCTATATAGTCAACGGAGTCAACGGTTATATTCAACGGGGGGACCAGTTAAATGACAGCGTTAACTTTGTTAACAGTATATTTTTCGGTAAACACTTCAAACCGTTTCATCGAGTCCTCGTCACTACATTTTCATTGTTTATCTAATGCACGTGAAAAACTGCTTTAAAACAGTCTTAAGACATATTGGTATAGTAAGACATTCTTCAGGGAAATTTTAAGATACCAATTCATTAAGACAAGTTATTTATATATTTATTTTAGACAAGAACATGTTAAAACTTTTGTTAAATGAATAATTTAGCTGTTATGATTTCTTTGATTTGGAACCATCTATTGTATATGCACTTGTCTGTTATAATTAAATTTTAGTAATGGTCGTATCTTACGTTGAAATAAAGTTAAAAAATATGTTTCAGAATATTTATATGGAAATCAAAGGGTTTAAAACCTTTTTTCATGTGTTAGTCGCATACCTACCGCATGAAATGTGTGTAATTAAGTGCACGCATATTGAAACAGCACAATAGTGTTCGTAGATACAAATAATATTACGGGCGATCACAGTATATGCGCCTTCACATGACTTGTTATGAGTTTATTTCTTCACCATCGAAATTTATGGTGTGTTATTTTTTATTATCACGCAGTTTTCTTTACAAACATTAAAATCACACTTTCATAGTCGCGTCATGCAAAAAAGGTGCTATTGCGTTTAATTAGGCGTATCTCAAGCCCAGCTTGTGCAATTGCGCAGCCTGGTCACAAGCTATGCTGTCCGCTATCAAATCACGCAAAGTTTCATGGTCTAGCTTAGTTCGCCGCATGTGGCATAAGACCCAGTTTCGCTTGACGCGGTTCTTTAAAAAATCTTATTGCGTCTTGTAAATGGAACATCTTAGCGCAGTACTTTTCTATAGAGAATTGAAATCGAACTGTTTTATTAATTAATTTAAACTTGCAAATTTCGGTAGCCTATTTATGTTTTAGGAACGATTTCCAGACCGGTCGATCGAGTACGGCAAACAGTTGTGGATAGACAACTAAAAGATTTCCCTCTTATCATGACAATATAGTATTTCGGTAGTGTTTGATTTCTAATCTTGAAAGCAATACTGTTTTATCAATGTTTATCAATAGTCAATTACGTCTTCCCCTGACGATTTAGTAACCGAGAACTGACCATTAAATTCTGCGAGATAGATTTTTACGCGTAATTGTAAGAAAGCCAAAATTTGTGGATATGTGTCTCACGAACATGCGTAAAGTAGTCTGGAACTGATTACACTGAACATCTTATATGCTGCACACAGACACAGTGATGTGGCCAAAGTTCTGGGGGATTTCTTTCGAACCAAGCAATACAAGTGTAAGAGGAAAATGTCACTCACTAATCTGCTTTTGACTACTAATCCAATCAAGACTGTGAGAGAGGTTCAGTGTGGGCGATAACTGGTGATGAATGAGTAAGTTAAATTACTAAATTGCATGCTTTTTCCATGATATAAAATTATCCCTAAACATTGGATCAGTTCTTTATGAAACATTGTAAAAGGTAGGGGATGGGCATTTTTAAATTGCCTCATAAGATAATATTCTTTATAAGAGTGTCTAGATCTGGTCACTGACCATCATTTATATCATTATGATAACCTGGAATATAACCCATTGTGTTATTACTACACAAAACCCGGCTACAAAATATTCGAATTTATTCATTCGGGTTTTCTAGCGTTATCAAAACCCATGTCGTTCTTGCTCTCACAAACACCGTCGCGCGAGAGATTGTAGCGTTATATGACACAGATGCTGTGGAAATCGACAATAATGAAAATACAGAATTTATTGATGTATCAGCTTATGAACTTATATGAACCTTTTACCGTAGAAGAAGGTGAACGATCATTGTCCAAATTGATAAACAACACAAGTTGTGGTGTTGATGGTATTCCCGCGGAATTTTATAAGTATACTTCGAGCGATATAACACCGTATCTTTGTGTACTGTTTAACAAAATTCTCGATTCAAGTAATTTTCCAGTATCGTGGGGAACCAGCATTATATGCCCTATCTTTAAATCGGGAACAACTAATGACCCTGGAAATTACAGAGGCATTTCCGTTACTAATACTATGTACAAAGTATTTTCTGATATAAATAATACACGTTTATACTTTTGGGCCGAGAACAATAATAAAATCGACGAATCGCAAGCTGGCTTCCGACATGGGTACTCCACGGTTGATAACGATTTTTGCCTCCAAGCTATGATACAAAAGTACCTATCTAAAAAGAAAAGGCAGATTCTATTGTCTATACGTTGATTTTAAGAAAGCTTTTGACTCTATCAACCATTTTAAATTGTTTAAATGTCTTGAAAGGAAAGGCTTACATGGGAAATTTATGAATGTTCTAAAAGCTATGTATACAAGCTTAAACTCATGTGTAAAATTGCAAAGGAAATCTATATGCTCAAACGATGATAACACACAATCAGTTGAGCACGCTGTTACCAATTGGTTCTCTTGTAACATCGGCACCAGACAAGGAGACAAAACAAGTTCGACAATATTTACCCTCTTTATTGACGAGTTATCTGCCTTTATGCGTGAAAACTGTGGATCGGGTATTTTTGTTACAAATCAAATTCCCGACATTATTTGTTTAATGTTCGCTGATGATATCGCAAATTGCGCGGAAACAAAACAAAAATTACAAGAGGAAATCAATTTAATAGAGATTTTCTGTCAAAACTCAGGGATGAAAGTTAATCTCAATAAAACTGAGATAACTGTATTTCGTAACGATGGAGTATTAAAAGACACCGAACGTTGGTATTTTCGAGGTAAAGAAGTAAACACAACGCCAGTATACAAGTATATGGGTCTAATTTTTACCCGTTCATTATCATGGAAACTGGCACATGATAAGCTAGCTGCCCAAGCACAAAAGGCTATATTTTCAATAAATAACTTTCAAAAGCCATTTGGCTACTTCCAACCTTTCGAAATGTTCAAAATCTTTGATTCCATGATCAAACCTATTCTTTGTTATGGATCTCAAGTATGGGGATATGAATACGTACAAGCAATCGAAACAGTTCACACCACTTTTTGTAAAAAAATTCCTTAAGCTAAATAAAAACACAAATTATTGTATTGTATTGGGAGAATGTGGTAGACATCCATTTGTGTAAATTATTTTACTAACTACATTAGTTATTGGTGTAACCTTCTACAAATGCCCACGCATCGTTATCCGAGAAATTGTTATTTATTGTTAAAATCACTAGATGACGCTGGGCGAATCTGCTGGGCATCGAAAATAAGAAATTAATTGTTTACATACGGATTTGGTTATGCTTGGATACATCAAGATGTTGGTGATAAAAACATATTTATATCATCATTTAAACAACGCGTTATTGATTGCTGCACGCAAAAATGGCATGACGACGTTTCAAACTCGAGTCGTTGTCACCATTATAAACATTACAAAAGCCTACTTAACACAGAAAAATACTTATCAATTGACTTAACACCAAAATATAAGATTGCTCTTTCGAAATTCCGAGCCTCAAACCACAGATTACAAATCGAACTGAGGAGACACACTAATATACAAAAAGAGAACAGAATATATACTACTTGTTCTATAAACGAAGTTCAGTATCTGGATTGCGAATACCACGCTTTCTTCAAGTGTAACAAATACAACGAAATACGATTAAATCATCTTTATAGCTGGTATTCTTCAGGCGATTCACTGCTAGATTTTTATACCTTAATGAGCTCTAATGATGAAGCAGTTTTTCAAAAAGTTATGTATGTATGTATATCACCTACTGAAAAATATCAATATATAATCAAATACTTTTAATATATTAACACCGTATCTACTCTGTTTGTGTTGTTGTTGTTGTTTTTTGTTTGTTTTTTATATGTGTGTGCTTGAATTTAGAAATTGTCTTACCACAACAATGTTAACATCTAAAAATATGAATAACTTAACCACGTGCTTTATACAATTACACAATCCATATATATATTTATAAACATGTTCCAGACGCAACTCTGTAAGGATTTAATAGCCAATTATAATGTATCACTATGTATTTTGGGCCAGAGGCCTTTGTTTACAAAATAAAATGGACTTGACTTGAATAAGGTCACTTCCGGTGACAAACTGAGTTTAACAGGTACGCCGAAAAAAGTTAAGATATTTGTATAGATCTAATGATGACAGACAGACGATTTTAGTTGTACATAACCGGTATCTGTATATTAAATGATGCTGCTAACATATCACAATTTAATTTGATCAATATCAATTGCATCTTTATTTAGTTAAGTGCAATAATGCATACCATACGCGGTTAAAATTCAGAAAAAGTGAATGTGCTGTATCATTCTGCCCGACAGTAATGGTGGTCATTAAATGAACAAGGTAACTAGTTTACAACAACAATCACCAATAAGCTTTGATCCTGCCACGCTGGCCTAAACTTTATATTGCCACTGTAATGAAGTTACTGGATCAAAGCTTATTGATGATTGTTGTTGTAAATTAGTTACCTTGTGAAATGAAATTTGTCTGAGTTGGTGTCTGTAGCTATAGGGTTTCATGCCCGCTTCGAGGTCATATGTACAGTCTGTTCTCAATCCGGCTCATGTAAAACGAGTACTGAAAAGAGACCAATGCAACACTATCATTTCAATAAAAAATATTCTTGATAATACTAACCTGGGACGAAAAATGCTTCTAATCTACATGCCAATGCCAAATCCTATTCATACTTCATGTTCTGGTCACAAACTGTATAGTAATCGGGTCAAATGTTAGCCCACAAACTGTATAGTAATCGGGTCAAATGTTAGCCCACAAACTGTACAGTAATCGGGTCAAATGTTAGCCAACAAACTGTATAGTAATCGGCTCAAATGTTAGCCCACAAACTGTATAGTAATCGGGTCAAATGTTAGCCCACAAACTGTATAGTAATCGGGTCAAATGTTAGCCCACAAACTGTATAGTAATCGGGTCGAATGTGAGCCTTTCTTTGTATGTCCCTTTAGCATGAGACATTATTCTACAAACAATTGAACATGAACTTAATGACAATATCTTGAAGGGATATCTTCAAGCAAAAAACAGCAATCCAAAAAATAATAATAAAACTGTCTGGACGAAAAACAACATTTTCAAATACTCGCAAGCCATAACAAAAAGCAGCTACACCGAAACAGGCTACCAATAAAATTCCTATTGAAAATCAAATTTTGATGATCAAGGTAGCCAATTTTGTATACGAAACTAACATGTACAGTGCCTTTACATTAGATATGTATCGCTACTTGTACCAGATTATGCCAATGCGAGGTTGTTTCAGACTTATTGGGCGGAGAAAACGGTATTCCTTGACATGTGCGTGCTCAATATCAGGTTGTTCAAGAAGAGGTGCCGTGTATAAGGGTCAGGTGCGTGCTCAATATAAATCGTCAAAACTAATCGAAACTCAACTTTACCTTGAAAATACGCCATGAGCAATCGATTTATCCATTTTTTGTCAACCAAAATGCGTCCACATGAACAACTGGTACTTTGTTATTATTATTGTTAGTCCTTGTTCAATTGACGGTTAAGGAAATCGCGAAATATTCTATGACTTATCTCCACACTCAGACCAACCAGAGGGAAAAGGTTGATACTCGCTGAAAACGCTTCCGACTGGCCCTATGATAGGCGTCATCCGATTAAAAACAAGTACGTAAAAAGAAAGATGTACCTGTTTAAAACTCGATTTCTCGATCGAATCGAGGCATCGGCGGCCATTTTTCTCAATTCTGACCACGTGATTCCCCGCATTGAAAGTACAACACAGAAAAATCACGTAAATAATGATGGCTCTGCTACCATAATACAAAGGATATCAAAACAAAACATATTGAGGAGTTTGGGCATTAAGCGTTTGTGTTCTGTGATACAAAATGTTAACCTTTTATTCAAGTAATAATTTGTACTTATCTACCCATTGTCGAGCTATTCGACTTATGTTTGTGAAATTTCAATTTTTCTGTTTAACTATTTGTGTCGATGCCGCTTACGCAATGCTTGATATATAGCAGTCAGAAAGGTCGAGTGTTTGTTCATGCGGGTGAGCGTAACGTCGCCAGAGCTTGACTCTACTGTGGCTTTGTCATTCATCCTGTAAAGTTAATTACTAAGTAACTTACCACTAACTATAAATGTGCATTATTACATAACTGCCCCTACTTCAAATGTCAAGGTCGCCCATAGAGACTTAGTGTAAATGTTGGCAGGTACAACTAGTCCGGAATGTTAATTCGTAGACTAGTCATGCAAAGAAAAATATATTTACTCACAAATAAATGTCATGAGACGGCATGTCGCTTTTAACCTGTCTCCATACATATAAGTTCACACTTGATTTTAAAAAAAGTTAGATTTGGCAGTAAAACAAAGTGTCCGTCAAGGTCACGCTTCTGGACAGGTAACGTGTGATAACTTTAATTTGTTATTCATACACAGATGGAAGAAACGTACCATGGATAGTATATGGCACAGGAGCCCCATATGTTCAAATAAATATATAAAATCATGTTTAATGAGAGACAAATTGACAAAGAGCCATGAAAAAAATCCCCACCCTCTGATATTGGATTTTTTTTCTTCACATTTTTTTCAATTTGTGTGTGCAATATAAATAAATCTTATTAATCATTATTAACTTTCTAGAAAGATACAAATTATATGTGTTATTTGTGCATGAAATTTTATTATAATACTTGTATTATAATAAAATGTATTCTTGTTTCTTGTTGTATGTTGTATGATTTTTACAATGTTTATATGTGTGAGTGTATATATATTAAATAATTTTGAGCTACTAACACATTTACTATTGTAAGGTATGGAGCAGGATGGCCTCGACCTGCACAAACTATGGACGAGGTTAATAAAGACTATATTTTAAAAAAAATTAAAGATATTGGAATCATAACAAGGTAATTAACTAGAATTTATCATAGACCTGTCTTCGCGGGACGCAAAAATGTCAAAAAATGATGTTTCACACTTAATTAGATCTAAATCACCTATTTAAACTCATTTTTCTTCTTTTTTGTACACAACATTTCCCACCAATCACAGACAATCGCTAAATGTTTTAACTTTAGACTCTCTGTCGCCCGGTTTTCTAAGTCAAACTTAGCTTTAGTCCAAAGTATCCCTTGGTCCTCTTATGGGCGATTGGACAATCTTTAAAAAAAATTACTTCAAAGAAATCTGTCCAGCCGTTTACTCACAGTCGGCTGATAACCAATCAATATTTAGAGCTCGTTTGTCCACCCGAATAAATCTTCGACAGACTTTCAAACAATATTTTTTTTTAGTTTTCTCCCCTTAATCGATAGCTCGCGTCCTATTCTTTTAAAACAACGAGGCATGTCACATAATGCATGCATATGCAACCACTTACCCCTAAAAACTTATTCCAATAAAAGCAGAATGAGTAAGTATTTTTCATTTATTTACATTTGTCAAAGCATTCTCCTAGCAGAATTGTCGTTCGTGCCTCAACATACAGCTCTGCAACGGGCTCAACGCCAGGAATCTTGGCAAAACACATCCAAGTAATTGTACGCTCTTTGATGGAAATATCTAGGACCCCAGGCATAATATTAAAAAGCAATTACCTTTAAAAACTGCATATATTGTAAATTTATCGAGATATTTAATAACAATTATGAGAACTATTTTCATGCCTATTTACGCACATAGCATCATTCCGCTAAAATGTAAATAAAGGCCGAACTGGTGATGAAAAGTCTGTCTACAAACACAATAACAGTTTAATATCGTGTGTGTTTATGTTAAATGTGCAATCCAATGAAATAGCTGTCTATGGGAATATATCGTCAGTCTTCATGTTGGAAAAGAATAATCTTTTGAAAAAAAAGTAATTAGAATTTAGATAATAATTTTTTTATGCTCCCCAAAATTTATTTTGGGGGGAGCATATAGTCGCCGCTTCGTCTGTCCGTCCGTCCGTGCGTCCGTCCGTGTGTCCGTTCGTCCGTCCGTGCACAATTTTTGTCCGGGCTATTTCTCAGCAACTAATGACCGGAATTCAATGAAACTTTATGGGAAGCTTCACTACCAAGAGGAGATGTGCATATATTCAGCGGGTTCTGGTCGGATGATTTTTCACAGAGTTATGGCCCTTTGAAATTTTCCATTAACTGTACATAAAGTGCAATTCTTGTCCGGGCGATTTATCAGCAACTAATGACTGGAATTCAATGAAACTTTATGGGAAGCTTCACTACCAAGAGGAGATGTGCATATTATCAGCCGATTCTTGTCGGATGATTTTTCACATAGTTATGGCCCTTTGAAATTTTCCATTAACTGTACATATAGTGCAATTCTTGTTCGGGCGATTTCTCAGCAACTAATGACTGGAATTCAATGAAACTTTATGGGAAGCTTCACTACCAAGAGGAGATGTGCATATTATCAGCCGGTTCTCGTCGGATGATTTTTCACATAGTTATGGCCCTTTGAAATTTTCCATTAACTGTACATATAGTGCAATTCTTGTCCGAGCTATTTCTCAGCACCTTATTACGGGAATTCAATTAAACTTAATGGGAAGCTTTACTATCAACAGGAGATGTGCATATTATCAGCCGGTTATGGTCGGATGATTTTTCACAGAGTTATGGCCCTTTGAAATTTTCTATAAACTGTACATATAGTGCAATTCTTGTCCGGGCTATTTCTCCCAAACTACAGACTGGAATTCAATGAAGTTTTATGGGAAGCTTAACTACCTTGAGGAGATGCGCATGTCGTTTGTGGGTTCTGGTTAGATAATTTATTTAGAGAGTTATGGCCCTTTGAAATTTTTGAAGTTGCTAAACCATCCATCGAATTATTTTGTCCAAAGTTATGCCTCTCAAGACGTTTCCTTTTATCTGAATATATAGTGCAATATTGGGACAAAAAAAAACTTTGGGGAGCATCACTCCTCTACGACGGTTTCTTGTTGATATGCTTACTGTATCATTGTATGTAGATATTTATCACACTTACAACTAATTTGCATGTGTATTACTGAAATATTGCTAGTCAACTTTATTTAATTTGGTTTAAGACTTACCAAGCACTATTAATTATTTTAGAAATGATACTTCTGTGCTTGTTCAATATATTGCTTTTAATGTTTTACAGTAAAAATAATAAACAGTTAATAGTGTGCATAGTAAATATACTAGAGTATCTTATGCTTAGATGACACATGATGAGAAAATTATGCAGCCAGTCTGGGATTTGAACCTGGGACCTCTTGCTCTTCTGATTGAGCTACATGTGATCAGGAAGCCACAAAACATCTCCCCTTTAGTGACAATCACTGACACTGACGTGCACTGACATTCTCCTCTGCCAATCTGGAATTTGTTTAGAATTGAAGTCACAGGGATCATTGTAAACCTGATCCATTCAAACCACAAACAGATTTTGTTGAGAATCGCTTGTGCCATGGTACCACATTGGGCACCAAATGTTGCAGGATGGGTAAATGGTACAGCTGGAACTCGATTCTTTACCCTCGCTTTCAGGGCCAGTGCCTATGATCATGCTGTTAGATACATGTGTACAATAAAACATGTAGTTAATTACTTATTTTATTCACTATTAATGGTTACCGCTAACCTGCTAATTTGGAACTGCCACCATTGTAGGATCGTACTATTGGATCCAGGATATCTGGTTAGGGGGGGGGGGGGGCGGGATATTGAAAGATTTGCTGGTGGGTGCAAGACAAAGCCCTGCTAGAGGGTCCCGGGGGGGGGGGCGAAGCACCCTGAAAGCTCCACGATTTTAGTGATTTTGAAGGATTTTACAATAACTTCTCGAGCATGTCACGCCTTACATCAGAATCGCTAAGTTTAACTTAGAAAACCGGGCGACAGAGAGTCTAAAGTTAAAACATTTAGCGATTGTCTGTGATAGGTGGGAAATGTTGTGTACAAAAAAAAAGAAGAATAATGAGTTTAAATAGGTGATTTAGATCTAGTTAAGTGTGAAACATCAAATGAATTGAATTCACTTTGGCGATTTAGGGGGGGGGGGGTCGTATACTGCTTAAAACTATAAATCTTTAAACTGCAGTTCTATGTCTATTTGCCACTTAAAGATATAAAAAATTATGATAAATGAAATGCTTAACGTTTCTGAATTCTTCATTCCTGCCCTTGTATTTCAAGTCAACCCAATTGGTAAGTAGTCTGGGTTCAAATCCCAGCAGGGGCTCCAGGATATGGTGTAATGGCAACAAAACATTTATTGATAATATTCAATTGGTACTTTCATTTCAATTATTGCAATGGTTTTAAATTGCATTGACTGAAATCAAAGATTTCATTGTAAATACATCAACAAAGCAATGATCCTGAATATTTTATTTGATAATGTCAATATCAGTATCACATTCCCATAACCAGTGTGTACACCATTAAAAACTACTTCTGTTTGTGAAAATATCAACACAATAAACCATAAGAAAATTAAAGATACTGCTGTTTTTACTCATGAAATTGGATTTTCAAGCAGGCTTTAATTCAACCAACGTGGAGAAAATACTACCGGGTATAAGTTTTCTAAATTTTTAAAATTAAAACTATGATATCATTTGGGGTTATTTTTCTGGAACTGGGAAAAAAAGGTATGTTTTTTCCATTGGGAATATGACCGAATAACGGCTATAAAATCAGCAGAAAAGCTTAAAGAAAGCCCTGAGTTACAAGGCAAATAAATAGGCATCTTAAGTCTTAAAAAACATAGATTTTATTCAATACCTGGTGTTAATTTTCATCATGATCTCTTACCAATAATAATTTTACTTGAAACAGTCTAATTTTCTTACACTTTACTTTAAACAGGTTTACTGGGGTACATGTGCTATCTTTGATTTTGATAAATAACTACATGTAAGATTAAATTTAGACACATTCTTAATGTAATATAGATGTATCATGACATTTTTTAAAGTTTTATATTGCCAACCAAGTTGATATTCTGAAACAGCTTGTGGTACAATAGGCCCTATATACAAATTATTCACAATATAAATTAATGTTTTTTAAACAAAAAATACCACCATGCATTATTAGTCTTTACAGCATTTATTATCTAAATTAGTAATTTGTCACAGTCATTATTTGATGCATAAACTTTTTTCTACAATCAATTTTTACATTTATCAGTGCAATATGTACCCATTCATATAGAATTAATAAATGGCATTCCTATAAATAAAATGTTACGATCAAATTGTAATGCTAGAATATTTGTATACTGAAGTGCTTGCATGAACATGTATATCTAGTGTTGTTTAGATTGAAGAGACTCAAAAAATAAGTTATTGGTATGGTACTGTATGTTGAAACATAAATAAAGCTGAGCATGACAGATTAAAATAAAGTCATGTTGTGTTTTCATTTTTATTTTAATGTGATATAAATTATGGAAAAGTATGCAAGTGTATGAAAGAAAAAAAGATAAGACATAAGAATTTACACCCCATTGTCCCTTTTTCTCTTATTGTTTTCTATTGTTAAACTCATCCTCTGCACTTGCGAAGAATATCTAAAAAAAATCCTGTCATATGAAATCATGTTTAAATTTGTGTACTTTGGTGGATTGCTGTACCTTCTGAATATCCTGAATAAATGATATTGACGTCGAACAAAACAAGGACATGCACCACTGTATCAGCAATTCAGGTCTTTCTCCAGAAATTTGCTAATGCACAGGGGCTAATATGTGTGATTCACCAGTTATTGGGTTACCCCTTTGAATTTTTTTAATTTTAGGCACTTAATCAAATGTTACTGTATTTAAGAAAGTGCAATAATTAAAAAAAGATATTTAAACTAATCAGCCTTTAAAAAGCTGTTGAATCTTTTTATTTTAACGTCTTTCATTATATTGAAGAATTATAGCAACACAAAGTAGTGAGAAAATGTAATAAATTAAAGATTTAGGCACGTGGGAGCCCTGGTGCTTAAAGAGCCGGGGGAATGGCATGAGTATTACAAGTATGGTGATTTATTACTTATTTACAAGATCATGTAAAGAATTGAATTAATGTTATAGCAGCTTGATTCTGTGCAGTTTTGATTCTGTACTTTGTTGACAGATTGGCATATTTCTCTTATATAATTTACTTTTATTATAATAATGCTGAACGAAGGTGCGGTGGTTTAGTGGATGAGGTGTCCGCCTAGCGATCGGGAGTTTGTGGGTTCGCTTCCTTCTTGGGGAGCGTTCTCATTATATCCTCCATAGATACCAAGTACGGGTTCTTCCCAGGAAACTGCCTCAACAGTGTTCCTATCTGCCTATAATAGGCCTTCCTGTAATAGTCAGCAGTTTACTGTAGGAAGTACGAAGTAGTAGAAGAAGAAGTGAACTTGTAAGTGTATGATAGATGCTTCCATTTGTCCTCTTTCAGGAAAAGAATCGGGTAATTAAGTGTTTTTTGTTCAAACAACAATAACAAAACAACTGTACTGGTTTTGGCCTGGAATTTATTTTAAGATTTGTCTTTTACCGTATAATTTGTTTAATTGAGTACGGCTAAGTGTACCAAACTGGCATTGCAAACTGGCATTGCATTGGCAAAACATAAACAGACGGTTTACTTTGGTCAATAACCGAAATTCCAATACGGGCTTCGTGGCTTTAGGAACGGGCATCGTGACTTCCGGAACGGTTATCATGACTTCCGACAAGAGCATCATGACTTTCGTAATGGGCACACTGACTTCCGTAATTGGCACCATGATTGTCAGAATGAAAATCGTGACTTCCGGTACGTTCGTCGATACGTCAATCATGAAAACAGTCGACACTGCACGAACTGTGGACGTCAAAATCATGTTACACCTGACTGCAGACTACCCAAAAGACAATAGGATACTTATGACAGACGTACTACATCGTTATATAGCACAAATAAATTTGACATTCTTTCGTCGGTATGTAACCAATGTGACTCGCACAAATGTAAGTGTAGTTTTATTATTGCTAATGATGATAAAAATCAACATAAACCAAATGGCTTAAGATTAAATAATAAAGATGTAGCACAATAAATATTTTAGACACTGATATATCATCCCTGGATAGTAACGTTCTTATGGAATCTCATATACAATCTACTTTAAAATGTAACATAAATAATGATTGTTCTATTTCATTAACACATAAAGGTTTGTATGTTATGCATTTGAATATCCAACATGTATTGCCTAAATTGGATGAAATTCGTGTTTACTTACACGAAAATAGTTCTTTAGATATAGTAGGCTTTTGTGAAACATTTTTAAACGATAAAACGGAGATTACTACAATATCCATTTCCGGTTACAGCATTGTAAGACGTGATAGGGCTATTTCTGCTGGAGGCGGTTTAATAGTTTATATTAAAGACAGCATCTCTTTTGTACGTAGACATGATTTAGAAAGTGAAGATATTGAATCTATTTGGCTACATATCAACAATTTAAAGTACAAACCATATCTAATTAACTTTGTTTATCGCCCACCAAATAGCCCTCAATCTTGGATTGACTCATTTGAGTTACAGAGAAAATAAGGCATACATGGAAGATTTTAATTTGTATTCAACCGGGGATTTTAATTTTCAATGTTTAGGCCAAAACATATTAAACAATAAGAAATGGAAAAAACTTGTCACTGATTTTAATTTAAAACAACATGTGTCCTTTCCAACAAGAGTTACTGAACGTTCTTCGTCAATATTAGACCATTTGTATTCAAAATATGACAACATTTCGGAGGTAATCATACCAAAAATAGGCATAAGTGACCATTACCCAGTAGTTTTTACATTAAGCATCAAAGGTAAAATTGTTAAGACAGATGATCACAAAATTATTAAGTACAGATGTTTTAACAAATTTAATGAAATCAATTTTCAAAACGACTTAGCAAATGCTAATTTTGATATAGTTGAAACAATAGAGGATACTAATGATGCATTTGAAGTATCTTATAACATATTAAACTCAGTTTTTAATAAGAACGCCCCTATCAAGCATAAAAAAGTGAAGTGATTTCAACAACCTGGTTGGTACAACGAAAACGTAACTCAAGCCAGGTCTTAAAGGGATAAATATAAACGTGAATCTAATTGGCCACAATATAAGTTGTGGCGTAATAAATGTACCAGTGCAATCAAGATGGCTAAAAAAGAATATTTTTCGAATGCGGTACAAAACAAAACATGTGCGAAATCGCTCTGGAAAACTATTAAATTAGAATCAAATGAACACGAAGAATCCTCTATTTACCAAACGTAATAAGGAAAGATGATCAGGTAATATCTGGTAAAATTAATGTAGCTAATGCACTTAATGACCACTTTGTTGACATCTCTAAACTTATTAAAAAGACTGAGTTTACTGAACACGATTTCGACTCACTAAAAACATATCTAGAATCTAAGCTAGATTCTAAGCATTTCTCTGTTCAGTTTATTACTTCATTAGAAGTTAGTACTTTAATTGATCAACTACATTCAAACAAATCTGGTGGTGCTGATGGTATAGGGCCCAGCATTATTAAACTTTGCAAAGAATTCATAATTCGACCAATCACTGCTCTTATTAATAACTGTATATCACATGGTACCTTTCCAGACATGCTTAAAATTGCAAACTTTATACCTTTATACAAAGGGAGATCCCAATAATTATAGACCAATATCACTTTTACCTACTATATCTAAAATATTTGAAAATCATATAGCTAAGCAATTGCATATATATCTAGAATCTACAGGTATATTTAACAAAACTCACTCGGGTTTTCGCAAATATCATTCGCGATTTCCTGAACCGTCAATTGTTGTGCGAAATATTCCATGAGTTATCTCCACACTCAGACCAACCAGAGGAAAACGGTTGATACTCGCTGAAACCGCTTGCTGCTGGCCCTATGATAGGCGTCATCCGATAACAAACAATTTAGTAATATGGAAGATGTACCTGTTTGAGAGCTCGATTTCACCATCGAAGCGAGGCATCGGCGGCCACTTTTTCTCAATTCTGTTCACGTGATTCCCCGCCTTGAATTGTTCTTAAACATATGGACAAAACCAAACAATCGGAAATTATTTATGTTGGTTCCTTGTCGCAGTCCTTGCGAGTAGCAATCAGTAGCAATCAGAGGAACTCTCGACCTCTGATTCAACCCGACCTTGGTCGTATTTTTACTAAGATATGCTTGCTTATAAAAATAGCTTTCGCTCAAAAGTCTCTAATCACTTTCAAAATCATCACAGTACCCGTAATTGTTTGCATAAAGCACGTTTTACGGTCTCAAGGTACTGAAGATGAAAACGACTGTGAATCAGGTGTGCGTTAATAACCCCATGTCACTATAAATCAATAATTTTAGGGGCTTTATGGCAGTTTGTTGGCTTTGTTATATTTTATTAAATATTATGGAGAAAATGTATTAAGCAATGGGTCGTTACACCCTAATCCTGAAGCTCAACAACCAAGCATAAAAATATATAAATCCATTACAGAAAATGTCATTTTTTAACTAACAATAATTAACTTAAATAGTACAGGTCTTTGTTCGAGAATTTTGCTATCTGAGATAACAAATGACAACACATATTGAACAACATTCACTTGAACTTCGATCTGAAACCAAACATGAAAGGGGATTTAACAATTTATGGTTAACATGTGTCATAAACCGAAAAATACGGTATATAAAAGTGTCATAGTTTTTGGACTACCTGAATTGTGTTCGGACTCAAAAATTTCAGAAAAACAGAATCCAAGAAACTCATTTCTCAGAAAAGTTCGTGTAGAACACTGATATGAAGCGTCCACGAATCCGATAATTTATGTATAAAATGTGGAACGAGCAAATGTGATAACATCTTTTTCCTTGGCGATTTGAACTTGACATGCTGGACAGTGCAAAATGCCCACCACTTATGAATATCTGTGTTTTGATTTAGATAATATTGTCAATAAACCTACATGTTTTACTGTAAATGGAAAACCATCACTTTTAGATGTCATATTAACAAACTGTAAATCTTTAGTTTTTAAATCATGCATTTTTTCATGTGGTCTTAGTGATGTTCATAACATTATTGGTTGTCAACTTAAACTTGAAAACCAGACAAATAAAACAAAATTATATTATTATAGAAGTTACAAAAACTTTAATTTTGATAAGTTTAATCATGAATTAAATGATAAAATGTCTACTCTTGATATGAATGGAGATGTTAATACTGACTATGAAAAATTTAGCAATGTGCTTCAAAATTTAACAGATAAACATGCCACTTTAAAACAGAAAAAGATGCTCCATAAACCAGTACCTTTTATGAATAAGACACTAAAACAAACTATATTTCAAAAGCGAATGCTGCTCAATATATACAACAAGTACAAGAATGCAAAAAAAAATGGGATAAATATAGAAAACAAAGAAATCTAGTTATTAGCTTAAGGAGAAAATCTGAAACAAATATTTTCTGGACCGATGTATTGGTGGATGTCAATCAAAAGATTTCTGGCCAACAGTAAAACCATTTTTAACGAATAAAGGCTCAATAACCCATAAAGATACTATTTTATATGGAAGTGCCAATTTAGTAAATGATCAAACCGAGGTAAGCGAAATTTTTAATGATTTCTTTGTTAATGTTGCGAAAATCATTGGTAATGACGCAGTTCAAATAGATTCATCACAGCCTAGTATAACTAAAATAGAAGAAAATATATCCTCTTCAGTAAAATTTGATTTTAAACCTGTAAATGAAGAATTCATAAATAAGCAAATAGACAAACTAGGTACTAAAAAAGCTACAGGCCATGACCGCATCTCTTCTAAAATAGTTAAACTTGCCAAACCGTCAATAATTAAACCAATTACAAAGTTAATAAATAAATCATTTACAACAGCAACATTTCCAGATAATCTTAAAATAGCTGAAGTAAGTCCCCTACATAAGAAAAACAGTACATTAGATAAAAGCAACTATAGGCTAGTCAGCTTACTACCAATAATCTCAAAACTGTTTGAAAGGGCAATTAATACACAAATACTAGATTTTTTAACCAACATTTCAACATTTACCTTTCAGCTTTCAGACCAGGATATGGCTGCCAAACTACACTCTTAAAAGTAGTCGAGGATTGGAAATTAGCTTTAGACCAAAATAAATATACAGCTGCAATTTTAATGGACCTGTCCAAGGCGTTTGACTGTCTTCCGCATGACCTTCTTATATTAAAAATTCAATCATGTGGTGTGTCCAAAAATGCTATATCCTTATTATCAAGTTACTTATCAAATCGAAAACAATGTGTCAAATTAGGGACCAATAAAAGTAGTTTCAGAGACATTATAAAAGGAGTTCCACAAGGTTCAATATTAGGCCCTGTACTTTTTAATATATTTATAAATGACATTTTTCATTTTGTAACTGAGTGCAATATTTACAATTATGCTGATGATAACACACTTTCTTGCTCAAACCCAAACCTAGAAAAAGTAAAGGAAAACCTAGAAAAAGACAGCCATAACCTAATTAAATGGTTCGAGAACAATAAAATGCAGGCAAATCTGATAAGTTCCAGGCTATTAAAATAGGAAATAAAACTCATAAAACTAATATCTTTTGAATTGGACAACATAAACATTGAGTTTGAGGATGAAGTAAAATTATTAGGTGTAACAATAGATTTCCAATTGAATTTCAATTCTCACATCTCAAATATCTGTAAAAAAGCATCTAGGCAACTAAATGTACTTAAGCGAATAGGTCACAAGTTATGCAAATTAGGTAAACTTAATATTTACTACTCTTTTATTTTATCGAATTTTAATTATTGTCCATTAACATGGCATTTTTGTGGTGAAGTTAGCATTAAGAAAATTGAAACGATTCAAGAACGTGCACTACGTTTTATCTATAATGATAATAATTCTAATTATAAAACTCTCCTAGAAAAATTCCAAACTACCATCTCTTAAAATAAAACGTATGCGATCAAAGGCCATAGAAACCTTTAAGATAATTAATAAACAATGCCCTGCTTACTTACATGATTTGATTTGATGATATAAAAAATAATACAAATTACTCTTAAAGGTATACAAACACTGCTGAAGTACCACAGGTGAGAACTATTAAATACGGGCTCAGCTCATTCAGCTCAGGAGCAGCCAGACTCTGGAACTCCATGCCACAACATTTTGGAGATGAGGGCAACTACAATCAGTTCCGGAGTTTGGTTGCATCATGGGACGGGGTGGGCTGTGCCTGTTGATCCTGTCAGCAAAGTTGAGCTTACGGTGTGCATGTTTTGATTCCTTTCATTTGTTTTTTGTTTTCATTGTGTTGCCTTTCTGCTTTTTACTTTGTCTGAGAGATTTGCATCGTGATTTCTTGCATTTGCTTTATTAGATTTTCATTATGATACCTTTTTGCTTTTGCTTTCTTTGTTTGCTTTAGCTTAACTGTATGTATATATTACACTAGTGACACTACAGCAGTTTGTTGTTATTGTGTTGCTGTTGTTTTTTTCCCCGTACATTTCACTTGAATTAGTGCTAGTTACACATGCGGTATAATCACTTCAGCATAAGTATTGTATTTGTTTGCTTTTATAGTGATATTTTATTCTTCATTCATCATTGTTGTGTTTTGTTGCTTTTATTGTGTGAAATTTGCTGATCAGTCCCTTAAAATCGGATTTGAGTGATAATTTCCTTTAAGCCCTTTTTATTTTATGGCCCCTTTTTACACCTTTTCTTTTTATGGTAGGTTTGGCCCCTTCCTTGGGTCAAGATCAGCAATCTTTTACACAGCTCTTAATTGTGAATGTATAGTACTGATTTAAATTTCTGCTTAAATTTTAAGGATGTGCTATAAGAATACTGCTTTAGTTATGCGTTTAGTGTGTTTAAGTATTATAATATTTTTTATGTATGCCATGTATTTGCGATGTGTTGAAATTTGCTACTGTTTGTTTATAGGTCGGTCAAAAGCTATACATAGCTTATGTTATATACATGTTGTTCTCATACCGACAATAAATAAATTTTGATTTGATTTGATTTAGTTTAAATGGCCTTTAAAACGCACCAGATACGTTCTAGGTTAAAAAATAATAATTCAGGGGGGGGGCATGCCCCCGGACCCCCCCCCCCCCCCGGACAAACCCCCCCCCCCCCCCCCCCCAACCTAGAATGACCTAAGATACTGCCTCGGCTAAAACTTGAAAATGTATGTTTATTGATATTACGCATGTTTGTGGAAGAATTGTTTTATGAAACAGGGATATTTTTCGTTTAAAATCTCACATTTTTCTTTATTATGCACAAGTTCATTGTACGCATGCGCGAGTTTGAAATCCTTAGTTGGCCGAACCAACAGGACAAGTGGCTAAATTGAGTAACCCTGGGTTATATCGGACATAGATTTGAACATTCCATACTGTTGCATGAAAGCTACTACAGAGCGGGTGCTTCATAATCCGACCATGTTCATGATTCCAAACACAATATAAATTTCTTATCCAATCATGTGCCGTAAAAAATATCAGGAATCTAACGAAATTAGTTTGATATCACTTCCTTTCTCTTTCTTTTCGGTGCAATTTTGAGGTAAAGGTGCAGCCAGTTTTTCTGAAAAATACATTTGCCGATATACACAGCCTTCCGGTAAGTAAAATTATTTGATCGCAATTTTTTACACTTATTTGCTAAGATGATATCAAAACACATAATTTCGTTTCAGTAGCGTTCTATGAAAGATAATAATCTAGAAACATGTTCTGATCATGTGTGACCCTCATCATCAAGATGTAGGGTTGTGTAAAGGAGGAATTGAAAGTGTTCGGAATTACATACCACATTCAAGGACTGATCCAAATACCGAACGATTGACTAAATTTGATCCTTTTTATGTTGCATGTCCGATGACTTATAATAATTGGTTTTGTTTTTCTTTTGCACTAATAAGCCGTCGAGTTGGAGAGAAGAGGCAGTCATACGACCCCTGTATGATGGATCAAACTGCCGAGGTTGTAAGAAGTGGAAGAATGTCTCTTTGTCAATCCTCTAAAACATATTACCTACTTTTCCCTCTTTATTTACTAAAAAACTTTTTCCAAAATTGACTGAGTATGTTAGTGTAAATGATTGGCCTTATATCTTTTTCTATGTACAATGGGTTTTCAAGCTGGACTAATGAAACGGGAAATCACTGGACAATCCAAATGTGTGCATTTAGGCCTGTACCATATTGTGAAAGCGCAATAAGAAATACTTTACAACGATGAACGTGAATATAACCATATTTTATGCGAGGATATATTAAACCATCTTCTTTGGTGTTCAAAAACAAGCATGGATGCCTCAAGAAGTATTTAAACCTTTTGTGCGAAACAAGAAATTTCCTTAGACCAGAGCATTGTGTATTTACTAAATACACAATAACCAGAATGAAAGCTAGATGTTGTATGGTAACATAGATTTAACAAGATACATTGTTACCAGACCACATCCAGCGTTGAAAGTATGGCTATTATATACGGAACACTGATTTTGTATGGGTTAACTTTATTTTTCGAAATATTCGTTGATGTTGAGTGTTAATGGGGCTTTCAAAGGATCTTTCTGGTTATGATGTTTACGCATTGAGTCGCAAAACACATTAACATATCGGGATGATATAACTATTGTGGTAAGTCTACATTAGCGACACGGTAATTCACATGGACCAAAGTAGGGTGCAACGAAGCACTACAACGAAACGAGCACATAATTTTTAAAAACATGTCACAAGATTTATTATCGAATACCGGGTGAATACAGTTTCATGCTTTTGTACATAATTTTACGAAATTTATGATCGAATCCCGGCTGTATTACGTTTGAAGAAATAAAAGTGTGCGTTTTGCAACACTGCGTTTTGCAAGATAGAATCGATATTTTAAATATGAAATGAGTAAAATAGACATAAAATAATTCTTTAGAACGAAATCACTTGCATTGAGTATCAAATTAACTGATGTTTGTATTTAAATAGCTAATATGTATTTAATGCTCATGCGATTAAGCATTAAATATTGGGGACTTAAAATGATACATTCATTCGTTTCAAGTTACCGAAATTATACACGTAACATCACTAAAATTATGTTTCACACTTGTGGATGACATCAACGCGACTTCTGACAATAACGCTGCCTGGTTTGAATAGAGACTGGTTGATTTTCGCCAAAATATTCGTATGTAACTATATCCGTCAGTCCCACAATTTACTATTTAAATGTAATGTTTATTTGTTTAATTTGAATAAATAACAAAAATCCTATTGTGGTAATGGATTACAGTGTTCTTTGCATTTTCACTAATTGACAGTGAGTTTGGTAAATGAAAAGTTCGGTAAAAAGGTAAAAGAGTTGAATATGTCTGGACAAAGGGCGTGAATAACTGTAAATTATCTAAATGCGCGTTAATATCCTTGTTTCGTTGACGTTTTTTAAAATATCAATTTACCGAAACCTCCAGATCTATTGCTCTATATTACTTTTTAACGACCTTTTCATTTATCGACCTTACATGTAATCGTTTTTATTACAAAACTTGTTTCTAAGTTGGTATTTTTCAAACTGTGTCAATTAAATGGAATCATCGGGATTTTTATTTTAAAAAGGTCATCGTGTTCGGAATAACGAACACTTCTGTTCGGAATTACGAACATATGTTCGGAATTAGAAACAGTTGGATGTCCGCATGCTTTGTAAATAATTTCTTTTTGGTTGGACCATTATATAATTCTTTATTGGACTAAAGTATATCATATGCACATATCTAGTTGATTATTGTCTCCCTTTGATTGAAAGTGATCGTAATTCCGAACATCATTATAAGTGGCTTAAGTGTTCGGAAATAGGTACACCCGCTCTTCCAAGAAAATAAACGCATTCCGCTTCGCATAGTGAGTCATCGTGATTACGCTGTCTTTTTCCTGGAGGTGTCCGATATAACCCAGGTTTACTCTTATATGTAAAACAAACCTTAAAGTTAAAACAGTAAATGTGCTGTGTCTTTATGTCCGACATTAATGCGTTAAAGCCATCAACAGGATCACATGACCCGCACGTAAATGGTCTTTTCCATTATTAGTAAACACGGTTACACGGTGAAGATGCATATCGGTAGCCTCTCTGTGAAATGCTGCCTCTCTGTTCATTCTTGGCTTAAAACCCGTAAACACATTTGTGCATACATAGAGGTGGTCCATGAGTTGAAGCGTATATCCAGCTACAGGTTCACAGTATTCAGCAGGTCCAAACACTTACCACAAACTCTATCGAAGATGGAATGATGGCGAGGTTGGTGGAACAATCGTGCATACATACAACGAAAGCGAAAGTAGGCATTTTTTACGTAAAATTGAAGAAAATTATTTCATAGCTGACATATTAGGGAAAAGCTATGTTAAAAAGTCATCAAAGTGGCATTTATGCACGATTGCAGAGAGGCAGCCAAGAATGAACAGAGAGGCAGCATTTTGACGGAGAGGCCACCGATATGCATCTACACCGTGGGTTACGTTATATCCTAAAAGAATTGATTTCGGATAATTACCATTCTCCTAGCAGAGTTGTTGTTCGTGCCTCAAATGAACCGCAGTGTAAAAGTGGATAATTACGTGAAACTAAATCGATAAAATCATATATTGGTTGGATAAGCGATATAATTTTTATGTTGTTTTTACGTAGACCCATATGGTTTATACAAACGTTCATGATACGTCGACTATCTCCGGAATCCACCGTAAGATAGGATTTAAACAATAAATCGTCTGCTGATCCAGAGTGTCGGTCTGAAGTGTACATTTCGCTTGTTGTGAAACGAAAATAACGGGACGATTGAACTTTACCGGTACGCAACACTTAACATCAAACAGCGTACCCTAACCCTTAACACCTAACACATAACAACTAACGCAACATCTTATAGTCCTTTTTATCCTATATATTTCCTTAGTATCGGGGCTACCGCCCCCAAACCCCCGCTTTGTCAATAGTGGTAAACAACTGCGTACCGGTAAAGTTCAATCTAGCCAAAATAACGATGAGTCATCATATTGCAGGTTACATAAGTATGAAAAGTCTTCGGTGACCCTCGCTAAAATACATATAATTATGTAATAACTAATGGGAATTTTATTTTTCGCGGACTTTCACTTTCCGCGAAAAACCAATACCAGTAAAGAGTACGGAATCAACATTTTCGCGGAACTTAACAATTTTTCCGTCGGAACAATTGGCCATTTCCGTCGGAACAATTGGCCAACTGTTCCGGATTTCAAAACAAACATCCGAGGCTATTAAAGAAGTACAAATTGTTCACATAAAAACGAGAGCTTGGATGATATATGGTTAGTTGCAGAGCACATTTGTTCGCAAGTGAGGTCAGACCATTATAACGCCGCAGGTAAGATAAATAGCTTTTTTATGTCCCCCACCACTATAGTGGGGGACATATTGTTTTTGTCCTGTCTGTTGGTCTGTCTGTCTGTTGGTTTGGTCAAACTTTAACATTTGCCATAACTTTTGCATTATTGAAGATAGCAACTTCATATTTGGCATGCATGTGTATCTCATGGAGCTGCACATTTTGAGTGGTGGAAGGTCAATGTCATCCTTCAAGGTCAAAGGTCAAAAAATAAAGTCAAAGCGGCGCAGAAGGGGACAAAGTGTTTCTGACAAACACATTTCTTGTTATAAATGTCGAAATTTCCTTTAACATTTGTATCTTGATTTATTGAGTATTACGAGTTGAATAACGTTGTATGATATTGCTATGTTTGTCAAATTAATTTACCCTCGTATTGTTAGTTCGCTTTAAATGGTAAAGGATATGAGCCGAGGAGAAGGGGTTTAATTCATGTGAGTAAAATGTGTTCCAAGATTGGCTTGTGGAGTCCGCACAGAATAATAAGGGACGGCACCATCTGCTTGAATGTTTTTTTTTCTTTTAATGGAGTCTCTTCTTAGCGAAAATCCAGTGTAATCGGAAAGTGTTATCCATGATTAGCATGGGATGCTGGGACTACATCATACGAATATGCATTAGACCCATTTCCCCCAGAGCGAGGCTCATATGTTACATAAAAGAAATGAAACAAATAGTCTAGACCATTCTGGTTTAAATGACGCAATATTTACGTAAGATCTAGTCAATTCAAATCAACATTATTTGTTTTGACTACGTTGTTGAAGTGTTAACTTAAATTTGAACGGTTAGTTTGGACTTGCATTCGTATATCGATCAGTTTCTGGTACTTAATTTATCTGTTAGAAGGGATCTTTTCACGGTTTGGTAAATTGACAAAATTAAAAAAAAGTTGTTTCAGATTCGCAAATTTTCGTTTTAGTTATGATGTTTGTGAGGAAACAGTATTACTGAACGTTTACCATAGTCCAATATAGCCATTATATGTATCTTTTGACGATTTGAAAACCTAAAAATTATAAAGCGTTGTAACGCGAAACGATTGAATAATTTGGAGAGTTCGGTTGTTGTCGTTTAAATTTACGAAACTACGAAGAATGCTTATATAAGGTATAAAATACTTAAATTGCGTTTACCCGGCGGAATAGCCGAGAGGGCTAATGCGTTTTTACTTCAGACTAACTCCAGGACTTCGGGGGTCACTGGTTCGAGTCCTGGTACCGGCTACTTTTTTTCCTTTTTAATTTTATTCTTGAATTTTACTGGAGCTTTCAAGATCCAATGTTTACATTTATCAATATAAAGCATTTAATGACAAACTTCAAAATATGCCAAAATAAGTGAAAAGGCCCCTTTAAGATGTTTCATTTATGTGTCATTCATAATTGTCTGATTTTATAATTGTCTGATTTAATCATTATTTAATACTTAAAACAATAAAGATACGCCGTCATGTGTCCTTACTAAGAAAACCGTCGATTTATATGTCGAACTTTACATTGACAACAAGTGGTATACGACTACGTCACTTCCGTTCTTAACAAAAACGTCGACTCACGAAGTTCGAAAATTCGGCATAGTTATCGGCTGTATACGCGCTGAATACGTTGGTTTAATCGTTTAATGGCATGGATATGCATGAACACATTACAATGTCACAAAAAATGGTATATTTAATGTTTTTTAAAACCTCGACCGTTGAACTTTAAAGTCGTTGGGCCCATAGGCAGTAGCCTACTCTGCCTAATGGGTAATCCGGGAATTGATACGGATGTCTACCTTGTAATCAGGAAGTCCCTGGTTCGATAATCAGCTGGACGGCGATATCAGGACTGGATAGTGTTTCTCTAAACCAAAATTTTCAATACAATAAAGCTTACATAAATATGGTAAAACGTATGAACTCTTTTTCTCAATTCAACATATCACAATAAATAGGCGGTATAGACGCGGATCGAAACGTCGCACGTCCCAACCCCACCCCCGAAAAATATAGATAAAATAAATATGGCAAAAGTATACAAAAATGCCTCTATTTCTTTCAAATGTTAACCAAATTTAATCTTTTTTTCTGAATTAAGAATTCAGAACGTCATTGTAGGGTGAAATATATACTCTTTTAGCCGAATTTCGGTTCCAAATGAGCCAAAAAAATCACTGTATTTATTTGTTTAATATGAGGGGGTGTAAGTGAGACGCTCTTACGTATTGAGTTCAGTTGGTTCAGTTGGTTTGTTTTTGAACGGTGAGTAATTGATTAATTATGCGCACCTGTAATGAAATTCGAATGCTGACAAATTAGTATGTGTTATTAAAATGAAGTTGATCACGATGGAAGATATTCATATAGTGAATTTACGACATCCCATTTAGAACGGGCAATGATGTTCTATTAATATGCATATCTATATATATATATATTAGAAGAAACACGATTTAAATATCTGCGTCAATAGCTGCAGCTATACTTTAAGTTGAAAGATAGGGGTTTTATAATATATTTTATTGCGTGTTACCAATGCCCCATGGTTGAATGATTCAAGCAAGGTACTTTTACGCCTTTGGCACCTGGCTCTTTGTCTAGCCTACCTATATGACACACCTGGCTCTATGACTAGCCTACCTATATGACACACCTGGCTCTATGACTAGCCTACCTATATGACACACATGGCTCTACGACTAGCCTACCTAAATGGCACACCTGGCTCTACGACTAGCCTACCTATATGACACACCTGGCTCTACGACTAGCCTACCTATATGACACACCTGGCTCTACGACTAGCCTACCTATATGACACACCTGGCTCTATGACTAGCCTACCTAAATGGCACACCTGGCTCTACGACTAGCCTACCTATATGACACACCTGGCTCTATGACTGACCTACCTATATGACACACCTGGCTCTATGACTAGCCTACCTATATGACACACCTGGCTCTACGACTAGCCTACCTAAATGACACTACTGGCTCTACGACTAGCCTACCTAAATGACACTACTGGCTCTACGACTAGCCTACCTATATGACACACCTGGCTCTATGACTAGCCTACCTATATGACACACCTGGCTCTATGACTAGCCTACCTATATGGCACACCTGGCTCACGACTAGCATACCTATATGACACACCTGGCTCTATGACTAGCCTACCTATATGACACACCTGGCTCTATGACTAGCCTACCTATATGGCACACCTGGCTCACGATTAGCCTACCTATATGACACACCTGGCTCTATGACTAGCCTACCTATATGACACACCTGGCTCTACGACTAGCCTACCTATATGAACACCTGGCTCTATGACTAGCCTACCTAAATGGCACACCTGGCTCTACGACTAGCCTACCTATATGACACACCTGGCTCTACGACTAGCCTACCTATATGACACACCTGGCTCTACGACTAGCCTACCTATATGACACACCTGGCTCTATGACTAGCCTACCTAAATGGCACACCTGGCTCTACGACTAGCCTACCTATATGACACACCTGGCTCTATGACTGACCTACCTATATGACACACCTGGCTCTATGACTAGCCTACCTATATGACACACCTGGCTCTACGACTAGCCTACCTAAATGACACTACTGGCTCTACGACTAGCCTACCTATATGACACACCTGGCTCTATGACTAGCCTACCTATATGACACACCTGGCTCTATGACTAGCCTACCTATATGGCACACCTGGCTCACGACTAGCATACCTATATGACACACCTGGCTCTATGACTAGCCTACCTATATGACACACCTGGCTCTATGACTAGCCTACCTATATGACACACCTGGCTCTACGACTAGCCTACCTAAATGACACTACTGGCTCTACGACTAGCCTACCTATATGACACACCTGGCTCTATGACTAGCCTACCTATATGACACACCTGGCTCTATGACTAGCCTACCTATATGGCACACCTGGCTCACGATTAGCCTACCTATATGACACACCTGGCTCTATGACTAGCCTACCTATATGACACACCTGGCTCTACGACTAGCCTACCTAAATGACACTACTTGCTCTACGACTAGCCTACCTATATGACACACCTGGCTCTATGACTGACCTACCTATATGACACACCTGGCTCTATGACTAGCCTACCTATATGACACACCTGGCTCTACGACTAGCCTACCTAAATGACACTACTGGCTCTACGACTAGCCTACCTATATGACACACCTGGCTCTATGACTAGCCTACCTATATGACACACCTGGCTCTATGACTAGCCTACCTATATGGCACACCTGGCTCTATGACTAGCCTACCTATATGGCACACCTGGCTCTATGACTAGCCTACCTATATGACACACCTGGGTCTATGACTAGCCTACCTATATGACACACCTGGCTCTACGAATAGCCTACCTATATGACACACCTGGCTCTACGACTAGCCTACCTATATGACACACCTGGCTCTATGACTAGCCTACCTATATGATACACCTGGCTCTATGAATAGCCTGTCTACTAGTATATGACACACCTGGCTCTATGACTAGCCTACCTAAATGACACACCTGGCTCTACGACTAGCTTACCTATATGGCACACCTGCATCTATGACTAGCCTACCTATATTACACACCTGGCTCTTTGACTTGCCTACCTATATAAAACACCTTGCTCTATGACTAGCCTACCTATATAACACACCTGACTCTATGACTAACCCACCTATATGACACATCTGGCTCTTAGACTAGCCTATCTATATGACACACCTGGCTTTACGACTAGCCCACCTATATGACACACCTGGCTCTACGACTAGCCTACCTATATGACACACCTGACTCTATGACTAGCCTACCTAGTTGACACACCTGGCTCTATGACTAGCCTACCTATATGACACACCTGGCTCTACGACTAGCTTACCTATTTGACACACCTGGCTCTATGACTAGCCTACCTATGTAATACACCTGGCTCTATGACTAGCCTACCTATATGACACACCTGGCTCTACGACTAGCCTACCTATATGACACACCTGACTCTATGACTAGCCTACCTATTTGACACACCTGGCTCTATTACAAGCCTACTTATATGGCACACCTGACTCTATGACTAGCCTTCCTATATGACACACCTGACTCTATGACTAGCCTACCTATTTGACACACCTGACTCCATGACAAGCCTACCTATTTGACACACCTGGCTCTATTACTAGCCTACCTATATGACACACCTGACTCTATGACTAGCCTAACTATTTGACACACCTGGCTCTACGACTAGCCTACCTATATAACACACCTGGCTCTATGACAAGCCTACCTATATGGCACATCTGGCTCTACGACTAGCCTACCTTTATGGCACACCTGGCTCTATGACTAGCATACATATATGACACACCTGGCTCTATGACTAGCCTACCTATATGACACACCTGGCTCTATGACTAGCATACATATATGACACACCTGGCTCTATGACTAGCCTACCTATATGACACACCTGGCTCTATGACTAGCCTACCTATATGACACACCTGGCTCTATGACTAGCCTACCTATATGACACACCTAGCTCTATGACTAGCCTACCTATATGAAACACCTCTAAGACTTTCCCACCTGTATGACGAACCTGGCTCTATGACTAGCCTACATATATGGCACACCTGGCTCTACGACTAGCCTACCTATATGGCACACCTGGCTCTACGACTAGCCTGCCTATATGACACACCTGGCTCTACGACTAGCCTACCTATATGGCACATCTGGCTCTACGACTAGCCTACCTTTATGACACATCTGGCTCGATGACTGACCTACCTATATGGCACACCTGGCTCTATGACTAGCCCACCTATATGGCACACCTGGCTCTATGAATAGCCTACCTATATGACACACCTCGCTCTATTACGAGCCTACCTGTATGACACACCTCGCTCTATTACTAGCCTACCTAAATGACACACCTGGCTCTATGACAAGCCTACCTATATGACACACCTGACTCTATGACTAGCCTACCTAAATTGCACTCCTTACTATATGGCTAGCATATAGCCTACCTATATAACACACCTGGCTCTATGACTAGCCTACCTATATGGCACACCTGGCTCTATTGCAAACTTAGCTCGATGGCACACCTGGCTCTATGGCAAACCTTTCACAACTGATAATTTTCTTTCCATAGTTGTATCACCTTATTCTTGTTTTAGAGGTCAATCTGTAACGAATATGAATTTCCTGAAAACAGTAGGAAGAAGCCTCGGATTGGGACTGAGCGAGAAACCATCCTACACGGTGGTGGAATCAAAAGATGTACGTATGTATGCCGTCCAAACTATTGGACATATAAATTCCGAAGTTCATAGCTAAAACACATACATGTAAAGCTTATTTCTGCAGTTATAGATGACTCATATCAAATGAAATTCTCGTAAAATGTAAGTCAAACTTATACTCGCAACAAACTTCAGCACTTTGAATCGAAGGGGAAGAAATGTCCTCGTTCTTTATCTGTAAAACCCCAATAACAACGATTTGTATATCTAATGCCATGGTTGTTTCTAATTTTCGTATAGGCAATTGAATTAATCATTATAAATCGCATTATGGACAGTAGAAATCCTACTAATAGGGCTCTTATCGACATTCATATTGTGGATAATACATGTATATAGAAATTAAATTGTTTGAACAACGTGGGCATTCGACGATTATTGACTGGTTGCCAGGGTTACGAGGAGCGGAAGTATGCGGCCGCCAAGTGGGTGAGCACCACGGTGGAGGGTATGTCCGTGAATGGCGCGGGAAACACAGGCTTTTGGCGGTTATTCAACTACATCGCGGGGGCAAACGAGCTGGGTGAGAATAAACAGTCGATTTCCTTGTGAAAAAGATGGGTTGATTTCGAATGTTTCACTGGAGGGGGGGGGGGGGGGCTTAACGGAAGCTTACGGGTAAACACAAAATTGAAATTTATGTAAAATTTGACCAGTAGGGATTGCACGGAAAACAATTCTCGCTAACAAGGGCTGTGGTTTAAACATGGATCGGATTGAACATAGAGGCATTAAACCGCTGAACTGCCATTTTGTTTTATTCTAACAACACAAGATATTATCTTTAAACATACTAAAATCGCACTTAACTTGTTCAGGGCATGCAAAGAATTTCGTGTACTTTATCCTTACGCATAATGATTCTATGAAAGTGCGGTTGATAAGTTCAATGGGTTTCATCATTTAAAATGCCTCATACTTGATTCATGACAAGTCTTTTGCGTAATATGTACAATACAATTTTATCCAGTGCGATGGTATTATTTCCAGTGCTGTTTTGTTAACTTCTCAATAGAAAGACGAGTTTGTAAGTTACACAAACTCATTAAAAATATGTATTTTTACATGTTTATTTGTATTATTATTCAGGAACCAAGGTAGATATGACGGCGCCCGTTGCAACCCGCGTAGTCCCGGGGGCCGGGCCTAATTGCGAGAGCACGTTCACCGTGTCATTTTACGTTCCGCCGAAACACCAGGAGTCACCGCCGGCACCCACGGGCAACGATGTGTTCATCGAATCCTTCCCGGAAATGACGGTTTACGCCAGCAGTTTCGGAGGTTTCGCTGACGACGAGAAGTGGATCGAACATGCACGGGTTTTGTCCGAAAAGCTGAAGCATAACAATATTCACCAAGAGTTTTATTTCACCGCTAGGTACGACAGCCCCTTTAAGTTGTTTAACCGACTGAACGAGGTCTGGTTCGTGAAAAAGGATTAATGAGTCATGGCGGACCAAGAAGTAAAATAAGGCGAAACGGAAGTATATCGCAAAAACATGTGTCACATCGAGATATTTCTCGGGCGGGAGAAGCATTGTTTGAGTAAAATACGTCGTAAGCTGTCTTGGACCGAAGACTCAAATATTGATTTCAAATACCGTTACTTGGATATTAAAGATGTTCTATTATTCAGTATATCACTTTGTGCATCACAAAAAGGTCACACTTCATAAAACCTACTGTTAAATTTGACTTTTCCGCGAATACGCTTGACTTGTTAATATACTGTTGATACATATTGATTATTTCTTCCTTAAACTTTGCTTTGTGGTACATACAATTTTGACATATGCATTGAACAAATGCAATGATGTATGGTTAATATTGTTGTTATATCTGGATAAATTAAATATGTATTCATTCTAATTTCTCTTGTATATGCATTTTCTTCGCTACGTCAAGCAAATTTTACAAAATTATTTTTACCACTCTTGAGGCAACAATTATGTTTTAATTTTGATAAAAATTTGGTGATAATGTTCATTTTGGCAATACATCCCCGGAAGGCTGCATTCTAAAGTGGATCATATGTATAAAACTATGTCACAAGGAAAACTGTTAGAAAAACCGTGAAGTCAATCTAGTGTCAAGCTGGATGACTCGAGCTTGATGAAACTTGGTCAGATTGTAGTCAGGCCAACCGTGAAGTCAATCTAGTGTCAAGCAGGATGACTCGAGCTTGATGAAACTTGGTCAGATTGTAGTCAGGCCAACCGTGAAGTCAATCTAGTGTCAAGCAGGATGACTCGAGCTTTATGAAACTTGGTCAGATTGTTGTCAGGCCAACCGTGAAGTCAATCTAGTGTCAAGCAGGATGACTCGAGCCTGATGAAACTTGGTCAGATTGTAATCAGGCTAACCGTGAAGTCAATCTAGTGTCAAGCTTGATGACTCGAGCTTGATGAAACTTGGTCAGATTGTATTCAGGCCAACCGTGAAGTCAATCTAGTGTCAAGCTTGATGACTCGAGCTTGATGAAACTTGGTAAGATTGTTGTCAGGCCAACCTTGAAGTCAATCTAGTGTCAAGCAGGATGACTCGAGCTTGATGAAACTTGGTCAGATTGTAGTCAGGCCAACCGTGAAGTCAATCTAGTGTCAAGCAGGATGACTCGAGCTTGATGAAACTTGGTCAGATTGTTGTCAGGCCAACCGTGAAGTCAATCTAGTGTCAAGCTTGATGACTCGAGCTTGATGAAACTTGGTCAGATTGTTGTCAGGCCAACCGTGAAGTCAATCTAGTGTCACGCAGGATGACTCGAGTTTGATGAAACTTGGTCAGATTGTTGTCAGGCCAACCGTGAAGTCAATCTAGTGTCACGCAGGATGACTCGAGCTTGATGAAACTTGGTCAGATTGTTATCAGGCCAACCGTGAAGTCAATCGAGTGTCAAGCTTGATGACTCAAGCTTGATGAAACTTGGTCAGATTGTTGTCAGGCCAATATCTATGCTAGTCCTGGAGTACCGGGTAGATTCGTTTAAAAGCTAGGTCACCAGGTCATATATTTAATATGATTTAATCTTGATGAAACTTGGTCAGCATTTTTATCCAGATATTATGAATACCATGTTTGAATCTGGGTTAAGTTTGATTATCGTGTCAGGTCTGCGGTTTTTAGTGTCCTTGAACTGTTCAGGGCCACCATGGGCCTCTTGTACTTATTCCAGAACGCACGAATATTTCGTTCTGCTGTCAGATCATCATTTTAGCAGAATAATACTGGATGAGTATAGATAATGAATACTGCGTTGCTAAAATAGCATCAACGTCTAAAACCGTTCTAAGAGTTGGATAGAAATTGCTATACAAAAACAAAATAGTCGAAAAAACACGCTCTTAAGAAGTTCATGTTCATGACGGTAGTAAATGTATCGTCTTTAAACAAAATCATTATTTTCACCCAAGCACGCGGGCGCGCTGGACGTCTACTTGACACGCCGTATCTTCATCTCTGATTTCTTGAGCACGTAAATCTGCCAGTCCTTGAAGGAGCCATAGACAATGCCCTGCTCTCCGGGCACGCCCCACTTGCCGTTCAGGTTGCTCTTGAAGCAGGCCGAGTACCAGTAGCCGCCATGATGTTTCTCGGCGCACTTAACGCTGTCAGTGCCGTCGTTGTCCTGGTCGGCCGTGGAGAACTTGTGGCCGTCGTGGTCGAACTTGAGCGAGTCTCCTGAAAAGAAAGACGCCATCAATCACATCAACGCCCTTTTTCAATCAATGTACCGTAAACAGCAAAAATACAATTATTTGAATTACATGAACACTGAATGTGCGAAGTTAGTAATTACGCAAGTGATTTAGCTACTAGTATTCAAATAGCGTTGTAAGGCAGATTTGTTTCCTTAAACATTGCATTTTGTCGGAGATTGACCTTATCATCCGTACTATTAAAACGTTAATTGTTTCTTTATCCGTGAGGGTATACTGCTCGTACAGGGCATCTTAAGTGCATAAGTAGTAATTACTGGTATGCAGGGGATCGAACTTTATGCCTACTACTTACATTACTCATACTGAAATATTGTCTTCACAAAACGTTACAACGACGCCGAAACAGCTGCAGATGTGTCAAGTATAGGTCGAAGCTTCAGGTAAAATAGAAAAATTTCGTATTGCTTTTACCGAACCTTTCCCCCAGTCCAGTTATTTTACCTTACCTTACCCGCGGTTTCGTTGTTTCACCGAACTTTACCCGCGATCCCGTTGTTTTACTAAAACCTTACCCGCGTTCCGTTGTTTTACCGAACCTTACCCGCGGTCCCGTTGTAGCCGTCCACGTGCAGGGTGTATTTGCTGGCACTGTCGCCCACGGAGAACGAGCTGTAGTGGGCGAACTTAGAGACGCCCTTGAAGTCCTCTAGTTCCACTCGCAACTCGTAGTGTCCCTGCCGCGTGAGGGCGCTGATATGGCGGTTGCCTAGGAGAAGATGACGTCAGTAGTATGGCGAATTGTGAACGATATGATATTTGTCACAATGGTGGGAATTAGATCTGCCGCGTGAGGGCGCTCATGTTACGGTTGCCTGACGAATTATGGCATTATTCAGTCTGAATAGCTTCAATAAGGAAAGTTTTGCTTAATAGAGTCTTTTTATTTAAGATTATAATCAACAATAAGTATCTAGCACTACAAGGCTGCCTCAGTAAGTTTTTCGATGTGAGTGTTCATAATATTGAAGATCAGTTGAGTGCTCCTTATATCGCAAGTAACACCTTAGTTAAAGCCAGTCAGGAAGCATACCTAGATAGAATTCTCCAGTGAGGTTACCGAAGCCCTGTTCATACTCAGCATATGATTTGTAGAAGTCCTGTGATCCGTCCTGACGCCGCTGGATCACCTGAAAAACGTATTGGACACACGTTAATCGATTCTATGAGATAACTGAATTATTTTCCGAACTAAACGACACGCATATGTAAGTGTATGACAATTCATTACGTGATCAAGTGTAAACGGCATATCTTGTACACGAGTATATAATCTATGAACTCTTCAGAGTCTTATAATTGCAATGCACGCGTATGTCAAGGAAATATAAACATAACAAAGCATTCCCTAGTTTGCATCTGAATTTTTTAAATGGCTAGAATTACCATCAAAGCATTTAATCGTTCCGTAAAAATACAGAATAAAGTTTCATCAGCGATCAATGCGTTACCAGCCAGCCACCACCGTCAGTCGTCATGTCGCAGTAAACCGGAAGTTTCGACTCTCCGTTCGGCTTCACCACATAGACGCCCGAGGTGCTGTTTCCTTGCTCCTTCACATCCACGCAGTCAATGGGATCCGCGGGACCTGCAATGCATGGCGCAAATAAAAAGTATCGCTGTTCATTCGAGATTCAGGGTAACTCTTAACGAGCGATTTTTGGTATAGTTGTCTCAACTATAAAAAAACAGGGAAATTTAATTACAGTACATCGTTTGAATAAACAAGAGACCATGATTGCCCTAAAGAGCATAATGTGGACCATTGTTCGCAAACTTTACCTGGGGACTTTGTTTACTTGACCGAGATTATATGTTTTATAACGATTTTGTCATAAATATGGCTTCGGTAGTGCCAATATGTTTTATCTAAGATTCGATGACCTAGCTTTCGGACACACTCGAGTCAAATTCGATCTTGGTCTATATATTGTTAAAATAAAAATTCTGACAAAGTTTTATAAAGATTGAGCCATTAATGCATGAGGTTTTCAGAGAAGCAAAAATTTGTCCTAAGATATAACCTGGTGACCTAGTTGTTTAAAGCAGAAGATACAAACAAGTATTTGGCCGATAAAATCTCAATATAACAATTCTGACGAATTTCATCAAGATAAATTGGCCTTTAGAGTGGTAACGAGCTGAAGATTGATAAATTTGATATCACACGACATACGACGACTTACGCCGGGCATAGACTGACAATTGCTCAACCTGAATACTTCTTGCTCAGGCGGATTAAAAAGGGACGGTATATTATGTATTGGCATGCGAAAACGTTTCGAGTTACTAGTACTATAAAAATATTAAATTACATGTATGGCAACGAATTTTATGTTACAAACACCAAGGATTTTGAAATTATATTTATTGTGTACTTCGTTGGGCTGATTATATGTGTGTGTGTTGTAACGATATCTTTGAATCATGTTCCATAAAGAACACTTAATGGAGTAAAATGAGACCCAGTACGCTTGTATTGTTATAGGCCCATGTCTATTTAACCCATTTATGCCTAGCGTCTAGAAAGAAGGCCTTGGCAAATAGCGTAGACCTAGATGAGACGCCGCATAATTGCTTAAAGGAATTTCTGTAAGACCTATTTTAAATATAGAAATAAATATACTAGACATCCATAATTTTAGAAATAAATTGATCCAATTAAGAAGGATGGAATAGTCCACTAGGCATAAATGGGCTAACAAATATGTGGAGCAGCTCAGACTCGTACCTTGTATGGCTGTTGCGCCTCCTATCACTCTGCAGACGTCACTGATACTCATGGTCTGTTGGGTTAGCAACGTGCTGTGAATGGCGGCAACCTAGCAAAGAGCCGATGGTTGCATAAAAATATATGAGTCTCGCTCAGGGAAAATGGAGCTTAATGCATGTTCATTAAGTGTCATCCCAGATTAGCCTTTTCAGTTCAAACAGACTTATCAAGGACTACACTCCGCTGTTATGACATTTTTTGTTTAATACAAATATCTTCGAAGCAAAAATCCCTTTTAGGCGGAAAATGTAGTCCAAAATAGGCCTGTGCGGACTGCAAATGTAAATATGTGGCGACACGCACGTAGATCTGTACGGATCCCAGGTCGGACAACAAAAAGCCTATACAGATTGCACTCTATGAACTCGAATATTATTCTAAATTTGACACTGTTTATTGTGTGCCCCCTTTCAACGCTACAGATTAAATGCACAGCTAAATTCATGTATAAACATTTAAATAGTTACGATAAAATAATTACTACTGAAAAATGGTAAATAGAAGTAATGATTTAGTTTACATGTTACAAGTACCATTGTTCCGTTTATAACTACATTCTCGTGCAATAATTATTCAACCAAATACATAACAAAGCATCGTTTGGGATCATGACTATAAGCACTGACCTGGTTCTGTAACCCTAGCAACATATTCTTCAGTTCGTCCACGGAAGAGGCCTGTGTAGTCTGGGCTGCCATCGGCCGCAGCAGAAGACCAACAAAACACAGCAGTACGGTCCGCATGTCGTAATGAAAAACACAACCTTAGAAATAAAAAAAAATATGTAAAAAAAACTTGGATGTTTTGTTTTTTTCGCTTATTTTTTTGAAAATTTATTCTTCGACTCAATTGCTCCGTATATGTGTAAATGTGAAGAGAGTTTATGGTCTTTATCGGTATCTGTCACAGAAAGGTTCGTTCATTCTTTTGTTTCTATGGACCGGTGCGATATTTAACCCACAGGGTGACAAGATAACCACCTTCAAATGTGCTGGTGGTCCATTTATGTCAGTTCACAGACCTGACGAGATTAAATGCAGACGTGAAATTGTTTGTTTTAGCATGGAACAGTGTGTGATTACATTTTTATCACGAATATTAACACTCAACTTTGTATATTGTGACAAGATAATCAACGAAAGTTCACCAGCCTTTTTATGATATAATATACACACTCAACAATCGGAAACATAAAATGCAACTTGTTCAGTCATCGTTTATACACTTCAAGTCGGTGGAATCTCTGCTCACGTTTATATACAGTAGTCACGTGTTGGCCCCTTAAAGCTATCCCATACTCACACTTGTAATATCCCAACGCCTGAACGCATTTACGTACTATTTTAAAATAGTTATGTTATCCATTCTTGCTAGACACTGTGCAGTTGTAAGACATACCAAGAAAAATGTACTAATTCGTGGAGTGCCTTTTATCAAGAATACAGAGTTTATTGTGTTCTATCTTGTGAGGACACAAGTTGCTCACGGAACACATACGCACAGCATTTGTATCAGAGTCAAGTAATGCACACCTTTATACGTGACACTAATGTCTAATTGCCTTCCTGTGCATAAAAATCCATGCTAGTAAAATCTTAATTATGAATGTTCGAAGTAAAAATGGTGCATTTCTCCAACAAATAAATGTGTGTTCAATACACGTCCCGATGGTTACAATACACAATTATCCACATGTATATGTCTAACGGAATGCCACAATCAATGAAAATAATGCCACAATTAATGAAAAAGAATGGTATTGCATATTTGAGTTACCTTTTTTAATAACTAATGATGTAAAGGTTCAGTGGTTCCAATACAGAATAATATAGATGATACTTTGGACAAATAGTCTTTTGAATAAAAGGAAAATTACTGATGATCCATTATGTTCTTTTTGCAAACGAAGAGGAAAATTGAGAACACTTATTCTGGCAATTGCATCTATCTAAAGGAATTATAAATGAAAAGTTACCTGGACAATCTTTTCCTTACATTTATAAGAAAAAAAATCCTATATTTAACAAAATCTGCTATAGATAAATAATGTTATTTTGTTTATAAAGCTATACTTAATAAACTTATAAATGCATTCCAAGCATAGCAGATGCCAAGAAATACATCAAGTACGAATATGATAACTTCTATCAATTTCAAACATTTAATGTCATTATCTCACAAACTTGGAATTTAAACTTATGATTGGTGTTTGGTTTGGTGTTGTTTTAAGAACCTTTTACAAATATTATTCATAGCGTACCGTTACTTAAATGCAATAAAACGCATTACCTTTGTGTCATAAAATTAATCATACATACCTTCTATAGTTGCTCTATTTTTCTAGAATTTTCTTTGCCTTTTACATCTGTCATTACAATTTATACATCATCGATTGTTTATATGCATTGAAAAATGTCTACATAGTTACATTATTTATCGTATTATATAAACCTTTGCTTGACGTTTTTCACATTCATCTTTGTCGTGGGCATCAGGGAAGAACAATACACACAAAACAAATTGTGTTTCACATGTTGCTAAATATTTTAATAACACACTTGCAATTTTATGCAGAATCAGCTGCCAGATAACACTCAGAAAGAGGCTTGTGAATTATTTCATTTTGTATCGAAGTTTTCATTTTTTTCTCGGCAGGGGGCGACTTCTTACAGAGTACGCAATTAAATACTGGAAATGGCACTTAAAGCGGGTATATACGATTTAGTCAAATATTTATGAATTTATATAAACTGTGTAAAAAACTTATTATATATATATTTCAATATAAATTAACATAAAAGTTAAGAAGAACATGTGTCAAAAAATGCGAAATAAGCCAGATATTTAATTCTGAAATTGAAAACGGCTGTACAGCCGAATTCGCCAGCATGTATACCATACATGTACGATGTGCATCTAAACTTAGTTTAACGGTTTATTTGAAATTCTGCAACGGTATCTATTCATACGACACACGAACACTATCTCCGATCCTAATACAAAGACGAATGCTTCGGTTATTGTAGGAAAATATGTACGTCACTATCGGCTCGGGGCACTAATTTGTCTTTGCTGCATTTTATGAAATTCGGCTTTAATGTATAATTTTTCTTGCCTATTTTGTGTTATTGTAACATATTTTATCAATATATTACAATTAAACACATATAAAAAATCGTATATACCCGCTTTAATAAAAGTACAAAAAGCAATAGTTTCAATTTGTCTGAAGATGTTAGGAACAAATTAATATTCAAAGAATCGTTGTTGACCACTCATTGAGAGAGAAGGTACACAATAAATACTGGACATGGCATCAATCGTTTCAAGAGAGTGAGAGGAGAGAACAAATAGGGTGAACAAGTTTAAGTTATTATTTCTGAATTTAGTAGATATTATCAACTAACATAAGAATTAAAATCTGCACATTTAAAAACAAGAAATCCAGGTAATATGCAGAGGTAATATTTAAGGTTACTGGTATGTCGTGCTTGAAGAAGAAACGTCATCTTGTATTTCAACTGTTGACACGAGGAAATACCAACAAAAACACGTTGTTGCATATTTATTTCAGTTATTCAAATAACTAACAGATCAAAAAGTGCCATTTTATATCAACATATATAAAAAGTACATCTAACTCTGTTTTCAGAAAAGACATGTTTTTTAAATAAACCATGATTCTAAGTCTCAAACAATCTGTTCCCACTCATAAAATCAATTACAAATTATAATAAACACAATTCTATATACATACAGTTATACTGTAACATAACACATTTACAAGAACATTCAGCATAAAAACACATGCAATGTCAGTGTAACACTCCACAAACTCTGAGGGCATTAGACTTCATACTAGATGGACAGCTGTGATACTTTTTTGTTTTGTCCTCAACTTTAAAAGAGGTGTCTAAAATGTCAAGTTATCAGTCAAAACTAAAAAGGGTGCCTTACAAATCATTATTAGAAAATTAAACATAGTGCTGGTGTTAACAACATTACAAGCCTATTAAGATAACTCAAAATTAACTCATTGAAGTTCCTTTTCAACAAGACAAAACTAATAATTTCCTTTAATCCTTCAACAAACTCCTATTGTCCCTCACAGACCAGATCAGCTCTTGCTATTGGTCCATCACGAATCATACAGGGTTAGGTCTTGACACCTATTTTACCTTTGACAGAGCAGAAAAGTATTTCATGCTCCCTATACACTATAGCCATTGTTCTTGGTATTGATGACATCTGCTGTTCTTGAATACAGTAGGTGATATCTTCGGCACAAGGTTTGTTGAACCATCACATCACGGTCCTTCGTAACAGCAATTCTAACATGTCAATGTATCAAGACCAGAAAGTAACAAATCCTACAGTGATAGATGTGTGTTCATTCCAGTTCGCTGTATCTTGCAAAAAGTGTTTTCTTCAGTGCAGACTTGTAGTTATCAGTGTCCTCAATCTGCACCTTGGCCCCTCGCATCCCTAGTCCAGCACTCTGACTCCTTCTTTCAGCCTGAATGTCAGAATTAACTTATTAAACTAAATGGAACCTTGCTCTGGTCAAACGGACTTAATGCATGTGTGTAGTGTTGTTCTTGATTAGAGCTGTAACGATTCACCCATCGTTCGATTCGATTTCGATACCAAATGGTCCGATTCGATTATTTTCGATTCCATTCAAATTAAACTATTTGCTGCTTATTTTGCAAACTGTTTCATGTTTGGTTTGTCAAGGGCATGAATTAATATATTTGGTATTTGTTATTAACTACCTGTTGAGTTATTCTTAAATAACACCAAACGCACAATGTATCGTATGTGTTTAACAGAAAAAACAACAAAAAACCCATGTAAGTATATAAACAACTTCCAGTTGACTTCTTAACAGAATGCACCCAATTTAGTAAAACACACCATGTATTGAGGGAAAAAATGAGATCAAAACATCACATGGGTATAATTAAGTAACAGTAACTTTCTGTTATCAAAATGTAGGTTATTCAAATCACATCTGAAATATCAACCAAGCGTTTTCTCTTTAAATGTTGCTTCAAATTTGTAGTGCTTCCAGATTTAGGGTAACTTACGTCGATAAAACACATCAGAACCTTCGCCAAATCCGAAATGATCCCATACTTTTAATTTTGACGGTGCGTCTTTCAGCATGGTTGAAGAAGTAATTTTACCGGCTGATGTAAAGCTCAGCATGATATTCATTCATTTATTGGATGCCATATTGGCTATTGACAAGACGTATTACAAATGGCAAGAAAGTTTAGACGACGGATTTGAAAAGTAAGGTTTAAAATGCGGATCAATTGGGATTGCAGTGAATCGAATCTAAATTTGCTGTATTGGTATCGAAAACGAATCGGCAGCGTTGAACCGTTTTTTTTAACATTCAACCGAATCGTTACAGCTAAATTCTTGATTAACCTAAGAAGTTCACACAGACTTGGACATTTTCATTGAAAGGAAGTTTGTTTTTAAGCAAAAAATCCAGTTTAGGCAAAGCGTCGTTCCTGATTAGCCTATGTGGACTGTACAGGCTTATCTGGAATGTCACTTAACCCACATGCATTAAGCAAAGTTCTTCCTGAACAAGTCTCTTTATAGACATATAAGAAAACAATTGTTATTACATGTATTATATTGTGGTTATCTCAGCCATCTGTCCGTCCGTCCGTCCTGGCCACTATCTCCTCCTACACTATAAGCACTAGAACCTTGAAACTTACACACATGGTAGCTATGAGCATATGTGCGACCTTGCAGTATTTGGAATTTTGATCTGACCTCTGGGTCAAAAGTTATGGGGGTTGGGGTGGGGCCAGGTCAGAGATTTTCACTCATTTTTTAATGTTATTTTACATTAACTTCTTCATTTCTTCACCCATTTACTTCAAATTGATACTGAACATCTCTTATGACACAATACGGTCAATCTCAACTATGTATGGCCCCATTACCAACCCTGGGGCGCCCCCGCCCACATAGACAACGCCCACCCAAAATTGCCTTTTACTATAACTTCTAAATTTCTACACTGATTTACTTCAAAGTGATACTGAACATTTCTTATGACAAAACAGTCAATCTCAATTATGCATGGCCCCATAACCAACCCTGGGGCGCACTTGCCCACATAAAAACCACGCCCTCCCAAAATTGCCTTTTACTATAAATTCTTCATTTCTACACCGACTTACTTCAAATTGATACTGAACATATCTTATGACAAAACGGTCAATCTCAACTATGCATGGTCCCATTATCAACCCTGGGGTGCCCCCTGGGTCAAACATGCGGCGTGGGGATACGCGTCGGCCTCTGCCGCGCCATTTCCAGTTTACTTAGATTTGACCATCATTTTTGGTTAAAGCATTATTTCATTAAACATTAAGAACCATACGCTGTAATATTGATACAAAACATTCGCTGATTCATAAACTTCTAATTGAAACAAACTTTAATTTGAAATGGTATTTTAAAAATCTGTCGAACACAATTAACTCTGCCATTTTAATTATTAATTTATCAATGCACTAATTATACACACACAACAATACAATTATATTACCTAGAAGTATTCTCAAAATTTAACTGTGGGTTTACTTAAGAATTGTGCAAGTAGCAGTACAACAGTGTCCTGATGGGGTTCATTATCAACTTAACATAAAACCTGTCACACAGAACACAAGGGCTCTACAGGATACTACATACCTCTATAGGGCTGACAATGCCCTGTCCCCCCTTGCCCAGTCCCTGGCCTGCAGACCAGCCCATCTTCTGTAGCAGCTTGTTGCCAATATTGTCCTCTGTAATACCTGCCCTCGTGGGCTGCTCCACCCTACAATGTTAATGTACACAACCTTATGAAACTTTCTCACTTCAAAAACACCAACTGCTAGATGAACAAGATAGACCGAGCCAGTAAGATCGTCCTAACATAAACCCAGTGACATGAAGTGATGCACATGTTTTTTACTCGTACTTATGATCCATTTGTATTACATTCATAGGGCCATTGAGAAAAAAACATGTACAAATGTCAAATAATTAACAGGATGATTGCTCAAAAGATAAAATTAAGACTTGATTGTTTTCCTCAAGACAACTTATTTCCTATAAAGCTTTCAGTAACCATTACACCATATATTGCTTACTTCTTATATTTTAAACTAAAGCAGAACAAGACTATTGCCAAGCAATATGGTCCCCTACCGGTGAAACTCCACCATTTCCAGCAATATTTCTAGTCTACTTGTTGCCAGAGCAACCAGAATTCTTGACTTAGGAACAAAATGAAATAACGTGCATAATCTCCATTTTGCCATCTATCCATGTTTCAAGTTTCAAAAAGAAATATGAAAAGGCTAATCTGGGATTGGAATTACACCCATGCATTAAGCCCAGTTTGTTTTAGTAGGAGGCTCATATCATAGTAATTGATAACAATGGCGTACGGTTCAGCGGGTGGTGGTGGTCGTTTCTTAGCGGGTGGGGCCTGGGATCCTATCTTCTCTCGTCTCTCCTTTGCCCTGTCCCTATACTGCATACCCGAGGTGCCTCCTGGGGACGACTGGCCACGACTTTGACGGAGCTTCTCAAGATTTTGCTGAAAAACAAATGAAAATTATATATCTGTTTTATTGTGTACATGTGCTTGATGTCAGTATTCTACCATTGAACATAATTGAACCTTCTTTTTTTGCATTAACCTAGATTAAGCCTGTTGTGATATATATAATATACTTTAAATCATTACTGTACCACAAAATGTATATGGATCAAATAAATACAAATGTGAACATCAATTGTTTTTTAACACTAGTTACTTATACATTGACTGCAACAGACCTATTCTTACTTTTGTGTGTTGTGACGAAATATTATGTGCATTTACATGTTCATGTCCTAGCAATTAGTTAAATTGATTGGTTTTCACCACTCAACCAGCATTTTCAATGCATTTCCTAACGGCATATAGACTCAATAAAAAATCACATCTTCTACAAGTCCTTGGCCCATACCTTGTTCATGCATATTCAAAGACAAAATTCCTATATTCTGTTGATCTTTTCCCCATACCTTATGCAGGTCTGACATCTGTGAGTGCCTCATGAGCAGGTCGGTGCTGTGGAACTGTCTCTTACACAGCAGACAGGCCATCTTGTTGGTGTCCAGCAGTTTGGTCTCATCCAGGGCCCCTGACCCCCCGTCCTCCTCTTCCTCGTCGTCTGAGTCCCCTCCATACGAGGCCACCAGGCCCAGACGGGACTTCTCACCTGCCTTCATCGACTCACTGCCTCCCTGGGGGTACGAAATGGACAAGACTCTTCAATATTGATTGGCCAAAAGGTTTATCAATATTCATATTCATTATAAAATATTTGACAATATACAATCAGTATTTAAAGCCAATTTTAACAATAAAATACTCTAAATTGGTCAATACAAATTTTAGATTGTTATCAAGTATGACTATTAATGTATGACTTATATAATGTTACTCTAACCAACTATATACTCAACAAGTCAAATGAAACAAGTTCTAACACCTTAGATTTTAACAAGAACACCGCATAACGGGTGCCAGCTCTGCTGCTAAAGCTTGTCAGAAAAAATATTTTTTTTTTAGAGGTCACAGTGACCTTTACCTTTGACCTAGTGACCCCAAATGGGTGTGGCGTAGTAGAACTCATCAAGGTGCATCTACATAAGAAGTTTCAAAGTTGTAGGTGGAAGCACTTTGATTTTAGAGGCAATGTAAAGGTTTTTGTTAAAGTTTTATATTAGAGGTCACAGTGACCTTGACCTTTGACCTAGTGACCCAAAAATGGATGTGGCATGTAGAACTCATCACAGTGATTTTTTTTGTTTTTATTTGTTACAGCCGGTGCCATTTGAATTGGGAAAATTAGCGCGATAAACTGTGAAATTGGGAAATATAACGCAATAAACCATGATATTGGGAAAAATTAAGCATTAAAATATTATTATAAGTAACATAATTAATATTGTTTTTAAGAGCATGTTCAAAGGGTTTTCTAGCCATTTTGGGAAAAGGAGTCTAATCAAACTGGGATTTTTTTTAAATCAATAAAAGTGGCAAATTTGGGAATTATTTATGACAAAAAAGACTAAATTAAAGTGTATATTTTGTAGGATGTTTAAAAAAATAAAGTTGAGATCTAGAGTTGAGAAATCATAATTAAGTAATAAGAGACTTAAAAAAAAAAAAAAATTTTTTTGGGGGGGGGGGGGGGGGGGGGGGGGGGGAAATTGGGCTTTTTTTGGGAAATTTTGGTCAGATTTTTGGGAAAAAAACATGGAAATTTGCGATTGGGAAGCAGCTGAAAATCGGTGGTAATTTTTGGCAAAAAAAAATCACTGCATCAAGGTGCAACTACATATAAAGTTTCAAAGTTGTAGGTGGAAGAACTTTGATTTTAGAGCCTATGTTAAAGTTTGATATTAGAGGTCACAGTGACCTTGACCTTTGACCTAGTGACCCAAAAATGGGTGTGGCATGTAGAACTCATCAAGGTGCATCTACATATGAAGTTTCAAAGTTGTAGGTGGAAGCACTTTGATTTTAGAGCCAATGTTAAGGTTTTAGCAGGACGCCTACGGCGGACAAGCTGGCTATGACAATAGCTCGGGTTTTCTCCGAAAACAGCCTCGCTACAAATATTAAACCCATACCACTCAGATACACATTTTGACCCATTCCAAGTCCGTTTTCTTAAAAGATTCAAATTTTAAGGCTCAAGTTCCAACCCTAAGCTATTGATCAGCAGCAAAAGCACAACACCTGAACTGTTCTGGTTTTATGCTGGTTGCCATTTTTATTTTGGTTAAACAATACTGACATGGAAAGGCAATACAAAAGTTTCAGAAAAACCACCCAGCAACTGTCCAATACTTACAATTGGGGGAGGAGGAGGCATGAGTTTCTTGTCCTCAGGGAAACTTTGTTTCTGTAAACATGAAAATTATTAAAGTTTTTTTTTTAACTTGCTACAAACAAGAAAGACAAAATAATTTTAGACCTTAACATGTACAGGCATCGTAAAATGCAAGACAACATAAAATATCTTTTTTCTTTTTCTTACAGGGACATTTTTGTCTCTAACATCAATACAAATTTAGTAGATTGGAAGAATAAACCACCAAAAGAAAATAGGGTGATTAATGGATTCCTATTTTTAAAACACAGTGCTTATTTATTTTCATTCCCAGTATCAATTTACTTGTGTTTGTATGTTCGCTTTCGCTTTCACTTACTTGAACTTATGTCATGAATACCACTGTCAATTTACATGTGTTTGTATACTCACTTTCACTTACAGACATAGTCCTCCTTAAGCCATTTTTACATAAATCAAGTAAATAGTATTTGTTACAATCCAATTAGTTTCATTCATTGCCCGTCAGTGCACTTACAGCTTTTTCCAGGATGGCAAAGCCTGCGTCAGCTGCCGCAGACTCCTTTCTGCCCATGAGATTCTGCATGTTGATCTTCCTGGAGCCGTCCTTCAATGCCTCCTTCTGGGCGTTCATGGACTTGGCCCACTTCTCCATGTCCTATAGAACAGGGGTCAGAATCTCTCATCCAGGGACAATATCAGCCTCATTATAAGAACATTTGGCTTCATGCATGTACTTTAAGTATTGTCCCTCATAAGCCTGTGCAGTCCCAAAACAACAAGATATGTGTTTGTCAGAAACACAATGTCCCCTGCACCGCTTTGAAGCTATATATTTGACCTTTGACCTTTCACCACACAAAATGTGCAGCTCCATGAGATACACATGGATGCCAAATATCAAGTTGCTATCTTCAATATTGCAAAAGTTATTGCAAAAGGTTAAAGTTGGAGCAAACAAACAAACAATCCAACCAACCAACAGACAGGGCAAAAGCAATATGTCACTATAGTGGTGGGGGACACAAATATCCAGTTTATGTGGATGACGTTGCCCTGATTCATTAAGCCCAGTTTTTCCAGAGCAATGCACATATTCACATACCACTTTTGGGAACAACAAACTCTTTAGGGCAAAATAATGTTTACATCTAGTTATTTATGCTTTCATATTTTGTACTTAAGCCAAATATTAACTGAAATACTGATATGTGTATACAGTCCAACCCCTCTTAAGCAGCCAGTCAAGGGAAACGGCCAAATTGGCTGCTTAAGCGGGGTGGACTCTTAAGAGGGGGTTGGGTCATAGGGAGTCTGGAGTTAATGAGTGCATGCCCAACTGTTCAATTTTTGTACAAACAAAATAGTAAATATGTGTACATGTACTGAACATTGTATAGACTTAAAATATTGTTATTTCTTCCTTTCTAAAATCAGCTATAAAACAACATTTTCATTCAAAAAAATATTCTATTCATCTTTCTAATCATCATCAATATCATCATCATCAGAATCAAGTCAATGAAAAAGAATCATTCTCATGATTCATTGTTTACAAAATGCGCGTTGTATGGCCCCAATGCACTTAAGATAGGAACAGTTGTGAATCAGTTATGCGTGAATAACTCCCGTGTAACTATCAATCGATATTTAATTGGTTTGTTGCAGTTTTATGGCTTTGTAATACCTACCGCACGAATTGGTCCCGACAGTGATATCCTCCACGATAAAATTGTGGCCAGTTACTTAAGAGACTGATAATAACAACCGGGTGTAATCCTCCTGGTAATCGTGCTTTTCATGCATATTTTAAAAACATTTTTTCGCCGCGTAAAGGGTTTTATCACAATCAATATTGAAATCATTGTAAATATAAAACAAATATAAATGTTTTGTTTAATTCCCAAATGAGAATAAAAATTTGTAATCCAAAACACTCTCCCAATTGTTTTATGATAACGAGACGTTTACAAATTCCAGCATCAACAAGATGTGTTTGTGAAACACTATGTCCCCGTATATGACGTTTGACCTTGACCACTCAAAATGTGCAGCTCCATAGGATACACATGCATGTCAAATATAAAATTGCTAGCTTCAATATTGCAGAAGTGACATTACATGAGCAATTTTGACCAATATATTTTACCTTGAAGGATGACCTTGACCTTTCACCACTCAAAATGTGCAGCACCATGAGATACACATGCATGGCAAATATAAAGTTGCTATCTTCAATATTGCAAAAGTACTCATCAAATGAGCGATTTTGGCCACATATATTTGACCTCTGACCTTAATGGATGACCTTGACCTTTCACCACTCAAAATGTGCAGCTCCATGAGATACACATGCATGCCAAATATCAAGTTGCTATCTTCAATATTGCAAAAGTACTCATCAAATGAGCGATTTTGGCCACATATATTTGACCTCTGACCTTGAAGGATGACCTTGACCTTTCACCACTCAAAATGTGCAGCTCCATGAGATACACATGCATGCCAAATATCAAGTTGCTATCTTTAATATTGAAATATTGCAAAAGTGTACATTAAATGAGCGATTTTGACCCATATATTTGACCTTTGACCTTGAAGGATGACCTTGATCTTGACCTATCACCACTCAAAATGTGCAGCTTCATGAGATACATATGCATGCCAAATATCAAGTTGCTATCTTCAATATTGCAAAAGTTATTGCAAATGTTAATGTCAGCGCAAACCAACAGACCAACCAACCAACAGACCAACCAACCAACAGACAGGGCAAAAACCAATATGTCCCCCACTACTATAGTGGGGGACATAAGAATGTCCTCATGTATTTCCTTTGTCCCGACAAAAGCGCGCGAAAATTATGCACCAATGTACAATGTCATGCCATACCCATGGAAAGCGTGCGTGTATTGATTTTTGGATAAAAACTTTGTAGCACAGAGAACATGTAGATCAGTTGATTTTGGTTAAAGGTTCTGTTGTTCTTTTTAACTTTTAATTAGCCGATAATTGTCATAAATGTGTGCTTGAAATAGAATGATTCAACAGCTACAAATAATAAATTATAAATTAAGAATCTCTTATCTAGTAATAAAAGGTGATATTCGCACGTGCGGAAACAAAAAGATCAAACGGTCGCATATTGCTTTTAACCCGATAATAGCCGCTAATAAATTGCAATTCGAAATTGTCTGTCAAAATGTTTATCACACATCATGCATCAGTACTACAGAGCCTAAACCGCAGACTGGAAGTATGTATCGATTTTTTCGCCGTTGCATCTGTGTTATTTTGCCAATGTTCATGACTGACTTACTCGCATGTGACCACTCATATGGGGGAAATTTAACATTTGGGATGCAAAATTGCTGGCCGCTGGCCGGAAAAACGGGGTTACCGCTTAAGAGGGGTGCATTATATAATGTTTATCGACTGTCGCGGCACAGACTGGCCGCCTACACGGGGCAACCAGCTATGAGGGGCGACCGAAAGTAGGGGTTGGACTGTATGTACAGATCTTCCTTCCTATGCTGATAACAGCTATGGGACATTTTCAAATGTTTCTGTACAAAGCACTTGATAAAAAGCATTTTGTAAAACATCAATTGTGGTTAAGACCTTGCGAAAACTAATGTACCTTAAGAAAAGCAACTAATGCAGTCTAAAGACCGACCTTCTGTCAACAAGCTAATAATCCAAATTTAATTTTCACTGCCTTCTTCAAAAGGAGCCTTAATAATAAAACAAATATTTCCATCATAGTGAGCAAAACTAACACAAGCTCTACATGGAAAATATTTGACCAGGCTTTAATTCTTGGCATAATACATAACAACTTTTTTCATTATCTTGTTCCAGGCATTTATAACAAAACAGCAAAAAAGCTTATTTGCCGACTAGCCCAGTGGCTGACCTTTGCTATTTTCTTGGCGACCTTGACCTTCTCCTTCTCTTTTTTTCCCTCCTTCTTGCCACCCTCGCCAGGCTTGCCATCGCCTGTGTCCTGTCCGTCTGTGGGGGCTGGCAGGTAGGTGGCTTGCTCAGCATCCCAGTACATGAACTGCTGGCTAATACTGTTGTAGTAATACTGAAACAACAACAGGGGCAGCCCATTGGTTTTTGGGTTAAATTTTAGTGCGTTTTTAAGCCCCATTCCCAATGCCAAAAAGTATAATATTCCCTTACATTCCCAAAAGAAGGTGTCCGAAAACCAATAGATACATAATAAATAATTTTAAAATGCAAAATGTAATAAATTACCCTATGAAGCTCTATGGGTTGAACCTTAGTAAATATAATATTAAACACTAATTCTGAAGTATTTTTTATTTAAAACAAGATGTGTTTGTGAAACACTATGTCCCCAATATATTTGACCTTTGACCTTGAAGGATGACCTTGACTTTTCACCACTCAAAATGTGCAGCTCCATGAGATACACATGCAGTTTGTTTTTTTGTTTTTTACCTTTGACCTTGATGGATAACATTGACCTTAACCTTTCACCACTCAAAATGTGCAGCTCCATGAGATAAACATGCATGTCTTTTTTCTTTTTTTTTTACCTTTTACCTTGAAGGATGACCTTGACCTTTTACCACTCAAAATGTGCAGCTCCATGAGAAAAAAAACACCGGACAGACAGATGGACACACGGACAGACAAAGCGGCAACTATATTGGGGGAGCATAAAAATGAGCGATTTGGCCACATATATTTGACCTCTGACCTTGAAGGATGACATTGACCTTTCACCACTCAAAATGTGCGGCTCCATGAGATACACATGCATGCCAAATATCAAGTTGCTATATTCAATATTGCAAAAGTATTCATAAATGAGCGATTTTGACTACATATATTTGACCTCTTACCTTTAAGGATGACCTTGACCTTTCACCACTCAAAATGTGCAGCTGCATGAGATACACATTCATGCCAAATATCTAGTTGCTATCTTGAATATTGAAAAAGTTATTGCAAATGTTTAAGTTGGAGCAAACAGACCAACAGACAAACGTACAGATCAACAGACAGGGCAAAAACAATATGTCTCCCACTATAGTGGGTGGGGGACATAAAAAGACCAATTTCCAAATAAAAGTAAAAACAATACAATATTTCCCAATACCCATGGGGCCCCAGCGCCATTCCCAAAATGGTGATTTTAAAAACAAAACTACTTCATCAATCATTCATCCAATGCAGTGCTTGCAGTCAGTCGGGGTTTCACCATGTACACAGGGGGCTACACACATTTCACACAAAATAAAAAAACATACCAAAGCAACTTTAACATTTACTCGCTGTTTTCAACTTGATATTTTTATTTAAAAACAAAGGGCACATCACAAACTTAGACCCTGACAAAAGGCAATGAGAATTGTAATCCTAACAATTGTGTTCAGCATGACAGAGATTTCCCATTCAACTTAACTTCAAAGTAACTCAAAAGTACCGTCATATTCCATTTATGCACAAACCAATTACATTATTCTTCCCTAATCTTCCCCATTCAGGCTAATAAAACATTAAAAAAAAACAATAACTTTCTGACCACAATATGTTCAAACATAACTTCAACACGAGCCTACCTGTGAGTTTGCATCATAGTAGAGCCCTGTGACAGGGTCATAGTAGTAACCAGACGACTCGTCAAACTGGTACAGGGATACATCAGGGGTGGCTGAAAACAGAGGCAGAAACTAAAGAAGTGCAAAAGGAAACTCATTTACAGGAGAGATTACACTGAAATACTCTGCCAATATTTGACTCGATCTCACACAAAAACTTGTTGTTTCTACTGCCATATGGCAAAATATATCATGTTCATTCTCTAAATTTGCCCAAAGAAAAAATTCAACAGGTCATGGTACAATAATTAATAACTACACAATAAAAGCAGTTCCCGACAACAGCAGCCCTTATTCTTTTACTTTTAACAACAAAACACTTTGAAAACAACTTTCATCTAAACCCACGGAACACTAGGAGAGCTATACTCACGATATTTCACGCCTTCACTGCCCTCTGACCCTGGAAGCGGGTACTGGTCCCCAGTCTTCTGCTTCCAGGCCTGAGCTTGATGGGCCAGCCTCTCCTCTGAGGACATCTCAGCTATCTTCTGTTGCTGTTGTACCTGCCGTGAACCAGAACACACACTCTCCGACATGAAAACATTTCTCAGATGATCAGCTTGTTGATGCTTAATTTAAAGTAATAGTATTCTATCCATGTTCACTTTTGCATTTATTTGACTAAGTGAAATCTGTTGATGTACTTACAGAACAGTGTTACAAGGGCAAACAGAAGGAATGGAAACGCACATCCATCCATAGTACAAAGTATTCTAGTATTTTGTAAATCATAAAATCCAAGTAATAACAAGCAAAATCGTTGACTTGATATCCCCCGCCAATATGCTTCTGGACACAAAAGTGTTATATTTTGACACTCGGCTAAAAAAGCATTTTTTTAAGATACAAAGGGCCATAACTCTGTTATTAACAGATGGTGTATAATGCCATTTGGCCTGCATCATCCTCTTATCCATATATATATATACTCATACCAAGTTTCAATGAAATCCGCCAAAGTTCTTCCAAGATATGGCTCCGGACACAAAAGTGCCGGACGAACGGACAGAAAGACGGATGGATGGAAGGACGGACGGACAACGCCAAAACAATATCCCTCCACCTATGGCGGGGGATAATAAAAATACTGAACTTGCTGTTTCATTATAATTAATGATGGATAGAAACTTTATAAATACTAAAAACTTTGCCCCATGTACTTAAACTGTCCTAGGCATGAGTCAAGAAGACTTGAGAGTCTTAAAGAAGCTGACATTGTGCATTGAATTGCAGACCTAACAATGTTTATCCAGCATACAGTATGTCTGTGACGTGTGAGCTGCATACCTGTTTCTGATAGTGTTTTGCAGCCTGTGCCTGCTGTATGGCTGCCTGTGCAACTGCTGCTGCTGTATTGGTAGTGTCTGAAGGTAACACATCAATAGATCACACTGATTCCAGGAGCAAAGACTTAACATGCACACAACCAGGCAGTATTAATTCATCGCAGTAGTATAAAAGGTATTTATAAGTATTGACTTATTATCATTATGGACTTAATTGACTTTTCACAACTACAAAACTAAAAACATTAACTCAATATAATTGTTTAACTACAAAACTTAGCAACATGTTTTTTTTAAATTAAATACACCCTTCCGAAATCCTAATGCTCTTTACCAGGTTTAGCCCCAGAGACTGCAGGCGGGACGCTAGCTGCTGTGGCATCCTCCCCTGCATAGTAAGTGGAGTAGTCATAGCCCGACTGATCGTAGCCCGAGTAGTCATATCCCTGGTAGTACTCCCCAGCCTCCTGCTCCCAGCTCTAGCAGGAAAACGTAGCACACATTCAGTTATTAGAGCTGTGGGTCTGTGAACACTGGGCTTTATGCATGTGCTTTAACTGTCCTCCAAATTAAGTATGTGCAGTCCACAAGTTAATTAGGGACAACACTTTCTGATTTAAGTCATTTTTCATTCAAAGGAAGTCTCTTCTAAGCGAAAATTCCATTTAGGCTGACCATGTGTTCCCTGATTTATCTCTGCCAGCAGCACAAGCTTATGCTGATATGGGGCAACAATTTAGCCCAGTTTTCCCATAACAAGGCTATTTGAGTCTTACACTAATTTCTAGGGATGGCAAAATTATTCGAATAATCGAATATTCGATTGAATGGTCAGCATTCGAATAATAAAAATGATATTCGCATATTCGCATTTTTTTTCCAAACGTAATTTCACCAATATTTAATGAACTGCGAACCGCTTACTAAAAAGCAACCGAAATCACTTGGGAGTAACATGTTTGAAGTGACATTCTTCGTGTCAAACTGATAACGCGGCTCGTATCAGTGTTGATTGCGCAATGCAATTTACACGCTCTGAGAAAGGCCCCGACTGTTGTTTGCCAATGGGGTGCCAATTCACGGTTTCAATTGACTGGCGAATAATAATTAAGTTTTGTGATCACAGTATGTACAGCCATTAAAATGTGTGAATTACTCAAAAGTAACAGATGATATAAATTAAACAATCATCAAGGAATCATAATTCAAATCTGAAAATGCCACCAGCCCCTTCTGCAGTATGGAATACTTTACACGGTCTGTGGATAAGAAGACCGCAACGTGTAATGTGTGTAAACTTAGTTTTACATATGCGCGGTCTGCTACAAATCTGTGGAATCATTAAAAAATAAAATTCTATGACACGATGTTTTTCATTCTATTTGTGCCCGATCACAGTATCGGTCATAGTATTAGTCGACAGTAAGGGTATCACGTTTAAACGATGGCGTTTCGTGTTTTGCTCAAACACGTTTACAAAAACAATAAACGTTTAAACGACAGCCAATGTTAACAGAATTCATTTAATTCATTACATTACGATGTTGCAAAACTCATTAAAAGCTGCTGAAAAAGACTCGTTTTTGTATCACGTGCGCCAGATGGCCCTTATTCACAGTACCGTAGACATAACAATATACCTGTACGACCTAGACGTCTTGAATATTTAACCCGCATCGGCACGAAGTGCTCGGGAAAAGTTTCCCGCTATTTCTTGCATGATCATGCCCCTAATCGTCTTGAACATTCAACGCGCGTCGGCATGAAGTGCATGAGGAAAATTTCCCGCAGTTTATTCATCGGCATTCATTTTTAATTTAATGAACAGATACTCGTTTTAATGTACATCTTGTTAAGTAAAACTTTAAAAACAATTAACACCGGTGCACTCTTATTGAAGAAATGTGGGTTAAATATTAATTCATCTTTGTTACAAAATATAACGGCATGTAAGTAGAAAACGCGTAACCCAATGGTTAGAAAACGACGAGAACAGTTGGTTTTAATATGACGTCATTGTGCAACTGGGATATGAACTAAATATAACTTCCGGAAATAATCACTACTTTCAGTTTGGAAATGTGATGGCACTGATGCTTTTAAAACGGACGTATGGATACCGTTTGAACGGTATCGTTTCGTTTATTTCATTTCGTTTAAACGTTTAGAAAAATCTGTAAACGTGATACCCTTAGTCGACAGCGATACAATTATTCGATAGCAACGTTAATAAACAGCCGCGTATTTAGCAAACGGATATAACTTACAAACCAATGGAAATTATTACATAACAAGGTTAAATCAATCCAGCCGTTTTATGCGAATATTCGATTGAATGAATTTGCGAACATTCCAATACCGATATTGGTATTCGATGCCATCCCTACTAATTTCATAAAGTAGTTTTTTAATAACTGATATACTTCCTTGTTTAGGATAATTTTGTGGAATTGATCACAACAGTTAATGAAAAGAAAGTTATTTCCAAAAACAAATTATACAGTGTAGTTGTACTTTTCAAATGAAATCGACCAAATCAAACAAATAAGCAGCATTGTGGTGAAACCTGGCTTAATAAGTGTGCGTAAAGTGTCATCCAAAATTAAGTTAATCTGTGACGCTACTTTCTGCAGTTGCATTAAGCCCATTTGTCCATAGACCAGTTCAATTCTAGGACTTCCTCTGTAACAAATCTTATTAAAATCAGTCATTAACATTATATTTATATTAATGATCATACACAAAACTATACACAAACGGCAAACAGTATATATTTTATTTGATCTTATTGCTACCTTTTTTACAACCTGGCATTTTCAATTACTAATACAATCAAACTACCATGAAGGAAAAAGGATAAATCATCCATACCTGTTGTAAAGCTGCTATTGTGGCAATCCTGAAAAGTGTAAATGGTATGGCAAATGCATATTATGTTCACAAGATTATTTTTTTTAGATCAGTTCAACTTCATGTTTGACAACAATCTTATTTGAAAATGGTTATATTTACTTGTGAGTCTTGTTAACACTAAACAATTTAATGCACTCAAAGCAATGTAAAAATCACCAATGAAAAAACACACATGTTGACAAAAAAGGGTGTTTTGACAATGGATACTATTAAACATGACAAACAAAATTTAGCAATTCACTCAGTGTGCTTACAAGAACATCTTTAGTTTTATTTCTATTAGAAAGTTGAGCTGAGTGCTCCTAAAATTACTACTATTAGCATCTCGTTGTGGGAATACTGAGTTTTATGCATGTGTGGGAAGTGTTGTCACTTTTTAGCCTGTGCATTATCAGGGATGACACTTTCCATTTTAACAGGATGTTTCTATAGAAAACTTAAGAGACTTAAATTAAACAAAGAATTCCATAAAGACGGAAAGTGTTGTCCCTGATTAGCGTAAAGAACAGGTTTATCTGGAAAGATACTTTACGCACATTAATGAAACTCCGTTTTTACAGAACAAGGCTCATTATTTCCTTCATCACAACTTACGATGTTGTGAAGGTGTTCTTAGCAAAAGTCACAAGCACTTGTTTGCCGTCCACTTCCAGCTGTGGAATCATGTTCTTCAATGTCTCCAGAACCATCACAGACTCTGCCACTGACAGAAGTTCTATAAAGGCAAAGCCCTTTGAGATCTGTGTGCTAGGGTCCCTCACAACCTGCCAACAGACCAGTATGCATTAAGTGGTGGAAGAAGAAAAGAAGATGTCATTCTTAATCAACCAAGAGTTTCTGTTATAAGCCATAATTTACAACAGTTTATCTTAATATATGCATCATTTAACCAAGTTGTAACATAAACTTTTAAAGCTTTTTGCTTTATTTCTTTTTTTTGGGTGGGTGGGGGGGATAAAATGATTACATGATGACATTGCAGAAATCATAAAAGATCATGAAATAGGTAAACTGCAAAACAACATCAGCAGCTTTGTTCTACACTACAATTTAACACAGTTCAATACATCCCAACCCCTGCCTGTTGTGTGATTGGCCCAGCTATACCTGTATATTTTTGCATGTGATCTGGATGTGTGGGTTGAGTGCTGTAAGCAGGCTCTCCTCACTGGTCAGGGCATCCAGGCCTCGAAACAGCAGGGCTGTAAGAGGCGCACAAAGGGTTACCACGCGTTATCATGATAACATGACATAAATGAAAATGGTATATAGCAGTTAAATCAATGGTAACCAGCTCTCTAAAGTCACAACACAATATGGCTATCATAACTAACATCATTTATAAACTTGTATGAAAGGAATAGTTCAAGACATATTTGGCCATGATTATCATTTTTCTAAGCAGCTGTCTATTTAATGTTTGAATGTGCAGATTTCTATAACTCTTAGCAGGGTGTATCACAAGTAATACAGCCACTTACTGTTACAAGGGTTTGTTCCAACATGATCATACCCATCCAACTGCTGTTTATCTGATTCTGCAAAAGAGAAAGTCCAAGTACAATTTGGTCTTTCATATAGTGAATGCCAAACCTTGTCAGGTCATAAATCATCTCTTCCAAACTCTCATCTTGATCATAACCGCCCCCCTCTCCCCCAAAAAAATATTTAAAGAAAAAATGACCAGAAAAAGAGGTCAAGCGCACATCTCTTCTTAGTATAAACAAGTTGTAAGTCAAGACGAAAAACCTCCCATCAACCATAAGCAAAACCCTTCCCTAGCTTTCTATGACTATGGGACTTGTGATCAGGTTGTTCCTAAAAGATGATGCTCAGGAAATCTGTTATATATGAAGATGTTACCATTTTTTGATGCAGTAGAGAAGTATAATTTTAAGAAATATGTTGGTCTAATACTGGTACATTTAAAATTTCAAAATTTTAGACCGGCAAAAAGTTTGTGTAATAAAAGGAATCAAACCAGTTCTTTCACTTTGGGACATCCAATCTAATGTGTTTTTGTTAATAAAATGGATACATCCATGAGTAATTTATTTTGTAACATGAATATCAATTGAAATATGTATGAAAATGTAGAGTGTAATTACTGACATCCTATGGGATCTGCATTAGGGCTCATATTTCTTGACAATTAAAGACCGACTTCGGATTTTTGACAATTAGAAAAAACAGCTCATTTCACGTATAACAAAAAACACTTTGTCATCCCAGTTGATATCATTTATCTTACCATATCTGGACATATGACACTTGAAACAGTAATCTCGCCTCTTGAAATTATGAACACCGCACTGTAAGGTACAAACATTTACACAATAAATCTTGATTTTGTATTGAGACCATCAACCTACATAATGCCTTCATTCCGAAATGAACCAAATTTTTGCACTTAGCACTTTAAGAAGCTGTTATTACTTGTGAATTATTTAAAAGACAATGTGTACATCACTTTTTATTTTAACTTTGAACTTATTGCATATAACTTTTTTTTTAATCAGCACCCTCTTAAATTTGATGGTCAATATCAAGGGACCAATTTTCAGAAGACAAACTAACATCTAACATGACAACAGGGCACAAACCTTAACACAAGTCCAGTCCATTCTGAAGTTCTGCTGTTTATCTTTGGTGTCCTTTGGCGTGCTGTAGTTCATCATACAGGTGTACTGGTTCTGCAGCACCAGTTTACCCTGCAATCAACAACAGCGTGTCACTCAAGAGTGTCCAAGTAATCATTGCCAATGAAAACTGTGAAGAAATACCACCAAGAGGCTACCAGGTTGATTGATTGTTCAAAATGCAGTATATAATATAATGATACAAGCATTCAATAATAGTCAGTGTGTCATTTCCCTCCCACATGTGCCCAATACACACAGGACCTGACAAAATCCAAGAGAAAACAAAATCAAGCATTGAAATTACAACCTTTTTCAGATGCCACAGAATTACAAGAAAATTCACTACAGCAATGACTGAACTGAATTTTCTAATTTCTAACAAAAAAACACCTTTAACCAAAAGTAAGTTTAGGTTCATTTATCTTTCTATCCTTTCCCGTGGGTATGTGTCTGGTGCACAAATGAATAGTAAAAACATGTAACTCTTAGGCGATAAATAAATGCAACATAAGAGTCAACATGTTGACTTTCACTTAAAATACCATCCAATTTTTTCTCCCAAACCTGACCCGAACTGTCTTTGGCTTTGACAACAATGTCACACACTTTCATATGTTTACTGTACCGTAGTTCTCAGGACATTAACATTATGTGTGAGTATGGTTTGATGTGAAAACCTGATTGCTATCCATCCAGCGTAGGGCATCGTCTCTATTATGAAACTCGACGAATGCAAAGCCTCTGGATGCACCTGTACATAATATCAATGGGTCATATTAAACAACATGGTTCACGAGTGACAAACAGCAATGACAGAAACACAGTCGCGCAAGCTCGCAATTTAACAAAACAAATTTCAAAGCACATCTTCTGTGTATTGACCTCTTCTGTCATTGCGTACTAAACCTATGTACCTCACTGACTGTTTTGCTATACTCTTACTTACCTAGAACCATGTGGAATTGTGTGCATGTCATGGCATGTTCATTCAAGCAAATCAACAATTATTTTTATGATAAATAAAAATACCTGCTTGAAAGACAAATTTATAAGGTAAGGATTTAAATTCTGGTCGAATTATGAACCAATCTTTTAAACACATAGTACCTGTTTGACTTATGCTTACTAAGCCTTACTTGGGAACGTATTAAAATAACACAAACATGTTCCAATACTTACACAATTTAACAAGACTTTTGCCACGCTCCACCATTATCAGATTTTTAAAAATATTTGTTGCCATAGCAACCAGAATTGTTGACGTAGGAACAAAATGAAATGATGTGCATAATGTCCATATTGCCATCTATTCATGTTTCAAGTTTCATGAAAAAAATATGAAGAACTTTTAAAGTTAACCCAGGATCCAGAAAAGTGTGACTGACAGACTCACAGAGGCACACAGCGCAAACTATAAGTCCCCTCAGGTGAAACCGGTAGGGGACAAAAATGGTGTTTATACCTATTTGTACACGTAGCTTATGTATGTTAACATTGATCATTTCAACAGAATAAAACATTGTAGAAAATAAATTATTTTAGTCGCAGGAAGAACGCTTATTCACCACTGATTTCTTAACAATGAAAATATTTGCTTTCTGGTATCGTGTACATTATGTAACGCAAAACATTAAAACCACGAACACATGAAAATGTCTCTTTGAATATAATGCCAAATATAAACCCAAATGTCAATAAATTGCAAATGGATATTTCAGTGAGGTACGTTTATATCCTAACCCATGCATGTCTGAAAACTTCTGTCAAACCAAAATGATGTGTCAGGGCAATGATCACACACACACACGATTTCTTCGGTGGTCAGAACAGAATACACACCTGAACTTTTCCTCATCAGTCTTACATCTCTGATGGGTGCACCAAACATCTGCAGTTCTGCCTTGATCTGAAATAACAAGACACTTTTGGATGAAACAGAGTAATGGTTAAAACATGTCATGAATCACTTGAATTTCAAGAATGTTACTGAGAAATATTTTTGAAAAGAAAATGATTAAAACTGAATTTTACCATGAAAGCTATTATTAATTACTAAAGCTTAAATTAAAACAAACCTTGTGTAACAATCATAAATTTTTTCAAACACTTAATTATGTAAGAAAATGATTCCAATTACAGAAAAATAAAGAAGTTATGCTTCCCAGAAAGAGCTCAGTAATAATTGCAGTAGAAATCAGATGTTAAGAAGCCGCCACTTTATTTAATAGGCTTAACAAAATTTGGACAAGTCAAATATACAAAAGAATGATATTTAGTTGGGCTTGAAGAATCTTCCCATGATTTCTATGATTAAATAAGATAAATTGCAAACAGCAGTTCAAACTGCATTAATTACTTATATTACTGCTCCAAACCAAGTAAATGAATACAATAATCTGAGCAGGCCCAGTTCAAAATTTACCAGAGCAAGCATTCTATCTAGAGATAGTATTCTATCACCAAATTACGAATTTATGCTAGCGATTAAGATACAAGTTTTTATAGAATATTCTTCTAAACAAAAATCAAGTCTAGGAGGAACATGTCTTTCAAGATGCATTAAGCCTATGCATAAAACCTGTTTTTTATCAGAGAGGAGCAAATATTTTAATGTGTGAACTGGCTACACAAGACTGAATGTAGATTCTTACATCCTGCACATCAATAAGTTCAGGGAGGCCTCTCAGCATGATGGTGTTGGTCGGACTGTCAGTGAGCCACTTCTCCCCTGCACGATCATCCCTCATTTCACGGTACTCTCTGTCTCTCTGCAACGCACCAGTACAATAGTTATCAACTTTAAATCTACTTGGTTATTTCTTTATCTGTCCTCGACACACAGCAACTTGACAATAATTTTATTTTCTATTTCAAACGCAGAAGGACAATGACAGGGAATAATCTAGAATTTACTATTTATGGGTCCCTGAACTCGCAGACTTTAGACCAATAAGTCCCAGGCCAAAATAAATGAGTCCACCTTGAAAAAGAATGGGTCCCAAATTTTGATAGATACCAAGTAGTGAAGAAAATGAGTCTAAATCACACTAGCTCAAATACTATATTTTGCAATAAACTTTTATTAATCTCAAAAACATGTTGAAACCAAAAAAGCAAATTCAGGGTCATCACTATCTTGTTTGCCTTCACATAGGCTATAAAATTATCTGTTACATGAATGTAACCTGTTACAACATTTCAACTTGATTCAAATCGATGATAATATTATTGTTAACGTCCGAATTGCGAGCCGTTGGCCTACCATTATTAAAGTTTAGAGTTGTTTGTTTTGGATTTAGCTTCAACAACTTATTTCGGAGGCATTTTTTCTGTATTATTTATGACTAAGTTACAAAAAGTTAAAGCAGGTTTTCATCCAGGGACTCTAGAAAATATCATAACACACTCTATTTAAATGGTCGATTCTAATTGGTTTGTATTATACAGCAGCGGCTTGACTAGAGCCAATCAAAAGACTTGTTGCAGTCTTCAAGCCTCATTTGGTTAAACTCAGCGTTCATCGCTACACTTTAGACTCATACCCAAGATGGTTCGTACCTATCGTGATTCGCATATGCTTTAACGGATTCGTTTGAGCAATGCGTCTGAGTAGACGCACATATTTCAAAAACTATGCGTCTATTTCGATATTTGTGCGTCATAGACGTGGGACGCACATGTAGATTATTCCCTGCAATGAATATTTTTCTATCTATTCAATATGTGAACGCTAAACTACAGAAAGGTTGAAAATAGTTCTTTCTATCTGAAACACACAAGTTGAACACAATTACAACATCCTTCAAGTAGTCAAAAGTAGCCACAGATGTCTGAAATACAAAGAGGCATTAGTCAATTGTTGTTTATAATGCCATATGCCAGTGGTTTGAAAATATATAAATTAGCCATGCTTTGTGGAAACCCGGCTTATTACACGTGCATTAAATGATAGCCCAAATTAGACGGTAGGTACAGGCTAATCTGGAACGATACTTTGCAAAGAAGCATAAAGCCCAGTTTTCAATGACTGCTGCTCAAATATGTTTGAATGTCACACCGCCGACAGTGTCTGACATGTGAATCTTACATCGTGTCTTTCATGATCTCTGTCTCTGCTCACTCTGTCACGAGACCTCTCTCTTTCATAACCACCACTACCGTGTCTCAAATCTCTCCGACGGCTGGAGCGATTCCTCCTCTGAAGTCTGAAAAAAATGTTGATAATTGATACAAACTCATTCACTATGATGGAAAAATCTACATGCAATAAAAATCAAGAAATAAGCAAACAAATAACACAACAAAACAGGATTGTTTTTAAAGATAATTTGTGAGATAATAGTTCGAGCAAATAATCATACCAAGATGATATTGGGGAACAAAACATATCCAAAATACATGTTATTTTCATGGAGAAAAACCCTCTTAAAGGCTCTATAAAGGTGAAGATCTGTAATTATTTACCGATTTTTAAATATTTTTTTCATATTTTCATTATAAAGGTTATCAAAAAACAATATATATATATATGCTATTGGACATTACCATAAAAAATGAGCAATACAACTAGTTTTGAGCTCAAAATAAAGCGTCCTCCAAGTAAATTGTGTTTACAAACAATCAGTTTATTTACATCGCTGTTTACTCGGAAAAGAGAAAGTGGAAGTGATTCAGGTCACCAAAAATATAACTATGATTTTTAACGTTTTCCGATATCACCCACAAAGAAGGTCTCTTCTAAATGGTTAAAACGTTTGTAGTGATCTAATAAGTTACTTTCTGATGGTTAAAAGTTGTTTAAAATAGAATTAAAATTGAATTTTCTTTCGGCTATTTTTAGCATATGCCACCGCTCTGAGGCTACACATCACGTTAGTTGCAAAAATGTAAACATTTCTTCCAATTATGAAACGGGTTTATCTTCCATAAATATTGAAAACGTTGTACCTGAGCTGTTTTATTAGCAGTTTTAATGCAAGAGTAACTGAAATCCGGTAAAAATCAGAGCAGTTGATATGCATAATAATTGGATTTGTCACCTTTACAGGGGTTCTGAAATATGCTGTCCGAGTTGTCCGAGTCGTCAATTTCCCCTTCCGGACAAGCAGTTTTTGAAAGCTGACTTGTCCGGGGACAAGTAAAATTTCCGTGGTAATTTTTATTCGAGAACGAAACTACTCTATTTTCCGAAAATCAAAAACGAAAGTTTATATAAATAGCTTATGATTAATCTGCGGACTGGCACACTTTTTCAACTGGAGGTAGGTTATTTTCCAATAATAATTATTTAATGTAGTAAACCAGTCTTGGAGTATATATAGCAACAGCCAATCACGCATAAGAAAACAAGTTTAATAGAGAAACTAGCACACATGTGTATAGCAACAGCCAATCACGCATTAGATAACACTTTTCGTACATTGCAAATGGCCGCATACATGTTCTAACGACCTGCATTCGATTTTTATATAATAAAACCACTTCAACGCCAAGCCATGACGCTAATCAGACCAATGATAAAATCAGTTCGGCGTCGGAAAAGAAGAGAAAAGCCAAGTATGAATATGATAAACATACGACGCCAAGCGGAAACAAGAATTTGTTGAGGTTTGGCTAATTGATATTCCTTGGCTTGAAAATGTTGCCGATGTGTGTAAATGTTAACTTTGGAAGGAGTTTCCTTTATTAGTGGATAATATTTATTAATTATATACTTATAATTAACGGAGATTATTTTATTTCAAGTGAATTGTCTAGTCATGTTGAGATTATTAAATATCCAAGATGGTATCATGTGTGACTTAAACGTGATCTTATTTTATGCACATCTTGCTTGTATTTTTTGTTCATGTGAATTTTCTAGTTAACTGTTTAAAATTTAAAATAGAAGTTAACAAAAGTGTATGCTTGTATTATTTGCTTAATAAGTAATGACCTTTTCCTATATCTATCTTAAAAGTACGGACAAGTACTTCTTTGGTACGGAAAGTGAATTTGTGGGTCCAACTTGTCCGTGGACAAGTAGACTTAAAATATTTCAGAACCCCTGCTTTATAGAGCCTTTAAACAAAATGCAGTGCATGCCTGTACCTGTCTCTCTCTTCCTGTGTGCCATTTCTGTCTCCATGGCTTTCATATGACCCATAACTGTCCTCAGAACCATATTGATCCTGCTCAGTGTATTCATTGCCATAGGCGCCCTCAGTGAAGTCAGACTGGTTGCTGTAGTCATAGTCACCAACTGAGCTTCCACCACCCCTTGAATATGGGTCCTGGTAGTTGCCATAATCTGACTGCTCATAAGGGTTTGGATAATCCATATCCATCATTCTGAAATATCATAAAGAAGAAAATTGTAGTAAAAGTCACATCATCTTTAAATAGCAAAGCAAATTTGTTATATATTCCTAGGTTTGTCTGCATCAGGGCTCGACATTAACTGTAGTCCGACTGTCTGGGACAAATTGTTAGTCCGGACAAGTAAATAAGGAATTTGCTAGTCCGACAGGACAAGTGGGCGTTATAATGTAAATACTTAAATGCCTTTAAATACGTTATTTACGTGGAGGTACCTCAAAACTTTTTCGATTTTATTTTGTTTACGTTTGAACGACAAAGCGCCAGATATTCCAATATTTCCATGTGATACTACACCGTACTGTTCACAAGGGAAGCAACCCTTATTATTTTTCTTTGCCAATATAACAAGAATATTCTCCCTTGTATATATACATCACTTTGAACATTTTCTGCTTTATGGTGGCAAAACACAAGTTTTTGTCAGGCATTAAGGCTTTGTATAATGTTTAAAAATCAATATCTTGAGTTTTCCTGTATTCTTGTCAGTTCTTTTTGTATTGAAATTGCCTACAATTATGTTAACATGTATTTTGAACGATTAAAGTCTTTATGATTTGAGCATTTTGTATTATTTCATTATTTTGCAAAGTACTGAGCAGAATAAGATATAATGGTCAGGACAAGTTGCGTTTTGTTCAGGACAAGTGAAATTTTGGTCTACTTGTCTGACCGGACAAGAGGCTTCACAATGTCGAGCCCTGCTGCATGCAAATGACGAAATCATAATTTGTTTAAATTATCCAGTTTGAGGAAGAGGAGGAAGAATATTCTGATGATGAAGAACGACGTCTATTTCTGTTTCTGATCGGACTGGTGCCCGGTTCCATGGACCAGTGACCGGACCGGTCCCCGGTGGACTTGACCGGTCCCCGTGACAGATGACCAGACCGGTCCCCAGTGCCATGGACTGGTCAGGGGTTTCGCTGTCCATCGCCATTGTCTCTGCTTTTTTCTTTTGTAATTATGACTGCTTGACGTCAGCAAGGGGCCCCGTGTGTTATCGGTAACAATCAATGGTAATATAAACAATAGAGATATTTATTATGCAACTGTCATAACAACAGCACTATAACACATCCCCATCAATAAACCGGGGTATTACTGTGAAACAGATAGTTGACAACACCATATTGATTGCTATTTTCACAACACAAAAATATATTGACACATTTTTTCGGAAATGGCTGATTTTGGACACTGATTTTTTTAGTGCGTATTTTTAATTGGATTTTCAATTTTTACCGATAAATTATAACCAAACTAGGGAGTGCATATCATGCACGAGGGCAAATTATATTCGTGGATTTACGGTAACTGTTTAACAATTTGAAGTGACAATAGATGCTTTATTTTTTGATGTTTTATATTTCTTTTACCCTTTCAAATGATGTACATTGGTGCGATTCGATGTTAAAATAATAAATTTTGAAACATTTATGCAGCATACTGTTTAATACATTGATGTTAAAATTATTATATTATTTTGGTTATCTGTGTTGTTTATCAAGTTGAAAAAATGTTATTTATATACAAATAAAGCTTATTAAGACAAGGTATGACTTATGAAGGCACTTGTTTTTTATGTAATAACATACTTTTTAAAGTGATAATATAGTCAATGACATTAATGTAGTAAAGTTTCTTTAAATGATTGTTCTTATTAATAAGGTTGGAAAAAGCGACAGCTTTCGCGCCGCGAAAAAGTGGCGACAACTTTTTTTGGGCCAGTGAAACCCATGACTGGTGACAGCTGAACCAACCAAACTCTATCAAACAAACAAATGCCCAAGATATCTAAGTATGCAGCATATTTGAACAGAAATGTTTATTTTGAGGCAGAAGAGTGAATATATAATAAAACAAGGTTGACGGATGAATAGAATCGAAACAATGGGTATTGGACTCAGGGAATAATCTAGAATTTACTATGGGTCCCTGAACTCGCAGATTTTAGACCAATACCGTAAATCTACGAATATAATACGCACTTTTTTACCTGCCGATTTTTTCTTCAAGTAGGGGGTGCGTATAATATACGAGTTTAGAGCAGAACAAAATTTTTCCTGTGCAAATTTTCAACTTACCGTATTTTACCATGTATAGCGCGCTCCCATGTATAACGCGCATGCGATTTTTTAAAGCAAAAATGGAGAAAAAAAAAGAATTCAAGATCAAAAACCTGAAAATTGGGCCGAAAATGGCCGCCATTCTTATATTGCGCAATCATTTAATCTGAGTTTTTCGGGTGCTTAATGTTTTGTTTTAAAGTAGGGAGCGTTTATACGATCAGGAGCATGGGTTGCAAAGCACTATATTTTCGACAATTTTTAAGATTATTCTCTCGAGAACACCGTATATGTCCTTATTGTCGCGCACTGCGCGTGTTTTTTCAAGACCCCTGCGCGTTAAATTCGAACCACTATTACCTATTCCTCACATTTGAACAGTGTAACATTTTCATTACCTGCCGCTCACAACATCGTATGACATAGTCTTCTGCAGACCCGCAACATCGCAATGTCCAATTTTACGCAAATCGTCCGTGGATCCCATTTTATTTTTCATCGACTTAAATATTTCCCCATTAAGAGATGCTCCCGATTTAATCCAGTTTGACCCGGTATTTCGCGCCGTCACTGCGTCTAGTTGATCGGTATTTATAGTGAGTCAAACAATACACCCGAACGCTCAATTCCATACAGTTGGTGTTATCGGCGTAAAGCCATTAGACAAATATCATTTGTTTGTCTCTATTGAAAGAAACTAAAATGAGTCTATATCTCTATTGTTGGTTTGTAACCTACGTAGTATACTCGCACGGTAGCATATTTATGCAGAGATCGGAAAATCATTGATAAATGTATTCGTCGTTTCAATGCTTAGGGCCGAGAAATTTCGGCAAATCGGAACTCAACTAACGTATAACACTTGCTCAATTAACCGTTTAACTCCACCTCCGTTCTCTGCAAAAAGGTTCGAAGGCGGAGCTTTGCACGTGCTATTATTTAATTGGACATTTGCCATTGAGGAACAAACACACGATTGGTTCGGCATGTTGATTGCTAGACAAAGGAAGCCAATTTTGTCGGCGAGAAACTTGTCGCTTTATTGCTTCAGACAGGAAGCGGCTTTCCTTTGATGACGTCAAACTGTCAATTCACATACAGTGCAAATTTTCGGAATTGCTAACATTAAAATTTGGATTAAATTATCAAAATAAAGCAAAAGCGAAGTTGAGAAATATGATTGAAATAATTAGCGTCAGTTCAAATAAGACGTTTTGCGTTGTAAATCAACGAGTTTTCAACAAAAACTTAAACAAACAATACCGCGACGACGCGGGGATTGATATACCTCGATTTTTTTAATGAACAATCAATAAAGAAGTGTGAAAACACCAACAAAGACATTTTTCATCTTTTAATTTTTGTCAAAACTGTTACTTCCCCGTTAATTCCTACCCTTTCCCGCTTTTTGTTGTTTCGACAACGGCCCTTTCAGTCTATAACATTATAGGGTGTAGTTTTCTGCAATAAAAAAATGGCGGCAATTGTGAAGATTTACGATTACGAAATGGATTTTTTGCAATTTAGCAACCAGGAAAGCGTTGTGTCAATGTATTACGCGCACTGAATTTTTATTTTAAAATTTGAAGGTAAAAAACTGCGCGCTATGCATGGTAAAATACGGTAATCGCTGTTATTCGCTTCGCGGCAGCCATTTTGAATTACACTGTTACATCAAAGGGGGGCAACTGTGCTTATGGAAATTGTCCTGGCTACACCGTTTATTACTATACATGCTAACCAACTATCGGTATATTAGATTTATAATAATAATAGTTATTATTTTATTATTATAACTATAATTGTTCTGAATATTGTCAAATGGAATTAAATGTTATAATAAACAGCGTTTCTGTTGTTTCTTTTGCAATTATGACTGCTTGACCCAGGTGTCAGCAGGTGGCCCGTGTACGTGTTATCGGTAAAGTACGTGCATCTTACACTGCCAAGGAAAAGCTAGCTGCTATTTCCTATGCAGAGGCACATGGCAACAGAGCAGCCGGACGTGAGTTTGGCTGTAATGAAGCCTGTGTTCGTCTGTGGCGCAAGCAAAAACCCAGTCTGCTTCGCCAGAAAAAAAACCAACGGGCTGAGCGAGGGCAGTCAGCCAAGTTCCCTCAACTAGAATTGAGGCTTCTTGATTTTGTCAACGACCGGCGTCGACAAGGGATATCCGTGTCAACCATGGAACTGGGCTTCGAAGCCAGAAAACTCGCCAAAGGGATGGAAGGGACGGAAACATTCAAGGCCTCACGCATGTGGGTGTGGAGATTCATGCAGCGCCACAGCCTTTCAGTACGACGGCGCACCCACATAGGACAGAAGCTGCCAGAAGATTATGAAGACAAACTGATTGAATTTCAGCGTTACATCATCCGACAACGAAAGCTGCTTAACTTCCCATTGAGCCAGATTGGCAATGCCGATCAAACGCCACTGACGTTTGATTTACCAACAAATACTAGTGTATCAGCAAAAGGGCAGAAGTCGGTCTCGATAACAACAACGGGTAACGAAAAAAAACGCTTCACCGTTATGCTGGCCTGTACAGCTGACGGGGGCAAGTTACCGCCCTATGTCGTTTTCAAACGCAAGACCATGCCCAAAGGCCTCAAGTGGCCGAAGGGCGTAGAAGTGCGGGTACATGCGAAAGGATGGATGGACACCAACCTTGTCCATGACTGGATTAAGACTGTGTGGGGCCGTCGTCCAGGTGGTTTCTCTCGGCGTTCCCTACTTGTACTCGATGCCTTCAGGGCACATAAGTCAGATGATGTAAAGACGTCACTATTGTCCGAATACAAGACACATCTGGCCGTCATACCCGGAGGGATGACCTGCATGCTGCAGCCACTAGACGTCGGCGTCAACAAACCCATGAAACAAATGCTGCAGTTGAAGTGGAATGAGTGGTACTGCAGCGGTCCACAGTCATACACTGCCGGGGGGCGACGAAGAAAGCCGGAACTGGAGGAGATCTGCCAGTGGATAGTTGACTGCTGGCAGCAACTAGATCCTGCAATCATCCAGCGTGCTTTTAAGAAGTGCTGCATCAGCAACAGTCTTGATGGCACAGAGGACGTACTTTTCGAGGATCACGTTGCCACCAGATCCCCAGTTTCGGACCTCGCCGCAGATGAAGAGAACGATCCAACCGGAGAGGAGAATTACTACACGGATGTTGATCCGCCGCAAGGCATGTCATCGGAAGAAATTGCCCGCTTTTTCGAAAGCGACGATGACGAGAGCGATTTCGAGGGATTCGATGAAAGTGACCTCTGATCGACTCGTCACTCGAAACAACAAAACAGCCCTTTTCAGGGCACCCATTTATCTAAGAAAGAATGGTCTTAAAATTGTCAAATTTTTATCAAATCAACCATAAATTATATTTGCGTAAATAAAACAATCAACGGTAATATAAACCGCAACGATATCTATTGATATGACACATGAACACTTATATGGTACCATTTTAGTGTTTGTGTGTCGTATGAATATATACTCGCGGGAAATAAAAATGGAATTAATTGTGTTACAAGTAAAGAATTTTGTATCTGCAAAAATGTATGACTGTAATCATATCAAATCATCCATAAATTATATTTGCGTAAATAAATCAATCAGCGGTAATATAAACAATAGACATAGATATTAATTATGCAATTACCACGACAACGGCCCGATAACACATCACGATCAATATGCCGAGGTATAACTGTGGGACAGATTGTCGATTGCTATTTCCACAACACAAAAATATATCGAAACATGTTTTCGGAAATGACAGCGTAATGGTCGATTTCGGACACGATTTTTTTGTGCGTATTATATTCGGATTTTCAATTTTTACCCATGAATTTGGACCAAAATCGGGGGTGCGTATTGTACACGATGGCGTATTATATTCGTGGATTTACGGTAAGTCCCAGGCCAAAATTAATGAGTCCACCTTAAAAAAGAATGGGTCCCAAATTTTGAAAGATACCAAGTAGTGAAGAAAATGAGTCTAAATCACACTAGCTCAAATACTATATTTTGCAATAAACTTTTATTAATCTCAAAAACAAGGTCGCCGTGGTGTAATGGATATGGTGTCCGCCTAGCGACTGGGAGGTCACGGGTTCGATCCCCGCTGTGGGAGCGTTCTTTCGATTTCCCATGTAGACACCAAGTACTGGTTCTAGGCCCAGGAAACGGACTCGAGAGCATTTCAAATAAGTAGGAATTACTTTCTATGCAATCGAGCTAAAATAAATAGGTTTACACTAAACTAATCTCAAAAACATGTTGAAACCAAGAAAGCAAACTCAGGGTCATCACTATCTTGTTTGCCTTCACATAGGCTATAAAATTATCTGTTACATGAATGTAACCTGTTACAACATTTCAACTTGATTCAAATCGATGATAATATTATTGTTAACATCCGAATTGCGAGCTTGATAATATTATTGTAAATGTCTGAATTGCGAGCCGTTAGCCTACCATTATTAAAGTTTAGAGTTGTTTGTTTTGGATTTAGCTTCAACACCTTATTTCGGAGGCATTTTATCTGTATTATGTATGACTAAGTTACAAAAAGTTAAAGCAGGTTTTTATCCAGGGTCTCTAGAAAATATCATAACACACTCTATTTAAATGGCCGATTCTAATTGGTTTGTACAAGCCTCATTTGGTTACACTCAGAGTTCATCGCTACACTTTAGACTCATACCCAGGGATTTCAAGAAATTTTAAAAACCAGGAGTCAATGATCCCTGGACTGAAATTTTGAGGAGTCAAATTGAAAAATGCTGGGGTCAATTTTGAAGCGCGTTAATTGTGTTTTTGTCTGTATTATTCAATTTTTTAGATAAAAATATGCTCTAAGAGTAACATACCGTATTTTACCACGTATAGCGCGCAGTTTTTTACCTTCAAATTTCAAAATAAAAATTCAGTGCGCGTAATACATTGACACAACACTTTCCTGGTTGCTAAATTGCGAAAAATCCATTTCGAAATCGTTAATCTTCACAATTGCCGCCATTTTTTTTACTATTGCAGAAAAACTACACCCTACAATGTTATAGACTGAAGGGGCCGTTGTCGAAACAACAAATAGCGGGAAGGGTAGGTATGAACGGCAAAAATTAAAAATTAAAAGATGAAAAAATTGTCTTTGTTGGTGTTTTCACACTTCTTCATTGATCGCATTTTTAGGGGCTGTTTCGACATAAAATGAATGCAGATAAAGGTAGGTGCGAAGGAGTTGTGTTTCGCAGGATAAGGTAGGTGTGAACGGGGTCTTTGCACTTCGTAATTGACATTTTCATCTAGCAATGTACGAACTAACTTGTTGAGTAATTTGAGACGCTAATTGGCATTTGAGACCTTAATTGACACTTGAGAACGTGAAAATATGCATTGGCACCGCATTGTGTATAAATATTGAGCGTTCAACAGTGCAGTTTCAAACGTTCAATTGCTATTGCTTATACGACATCACAGAAAGAATATTTGAAATTGTCAGCCCCAACTTTATCTTGAAATTGTCAGCCCCGTTATATCTTGAAATTGTCAATCAAGATATTTACAAGATACATCTTGTAAATTGCCCCTGAACATCCTTGTTCAAAATGGGTCGTGTACGTCAATCGTACACAGTAAGAGAGAAACTTGATGTAATCAAGTACGCCGAAGCTCACGGCAATCGGGCAGCTGGCCGCGAGTTTAATGTCGGCGAGTCCTCTGTGCGAGAATGGCGTAGGGACAAGGCCAGCCTGATGAAACTGCCGCGAACGAAGCTGGCGAAGCGGGGGTCCGCTGCACACTACCCGGAAATCGAGAAGCAGCTGCTCTCCTGGGTAGAAAAGCGACGCGACAGGGGCATAGCCGTATCAACTGTTGAGCTGCGAATGGAGGGTCGACGACTGGCCGGTCTCCTTGAAGCCAAAGATTTCAAAGGGTCAGCTCGTTGGGTTTATGCTTTCCTAAATAGACATAACCTGTCCATTCGAAGACGGACCCACATTGCTCAGAAGCTGCCAAGCGACTATGAAGAAAAGTTGCTTGAATTCCAGAGATTCGTCATCAAACAAAGAGTCAAATATGAGTTTGATCTCTCGCAGATTGGAAACGCCGATCAGACGCCTCTGACATTCGACATGCCAGCCAACACCACCATTGCGACGAAAGGTGGCACAACCGTATCTATAAACACAACGGGGAACGAAAAGAACAGGTTCACCGTCATGCTGGCATGTACAGCAGATGGTGGAAAGCTCCCCCCGTTTGTTGTTTTTAAGAGAAAAACACTGCCAAAGGGCGTCAAGTTTCCGGCCGGGATAGTAGTCAGAACGCAGGCAAAGGGATGGATGGATGACCACCTGGTCAATGATTGGGTTAAGACCGTCTGGGGTAGACGACCAGGTGGTTTTTCGAAACGCAGCCTTCTTGTTCTCGATGCCTTCCGGTGCCATCGCTCCCCGGCTTTGCTGCGCCTCCTTAAAGAGGAATACATGACCACCCTGACGATCATCCCTGGTGGCTTGACCAGCGTCCTGCAGCCTCTTGATGTGTCGATTAACAAACCGATGAAGGTCTTGCTGCAGAGACGCTGGAACCAGTGGTACAGCGAGGGTGACCACTCCTTCACTGCTACGGGGCGCATGAGGAAACCAGAATTAGAGGACATATGCCAGTGGATCGTTGATGCTTGGCACGAACTTGACCCCAACATCATTGTCAAGGCATTTAAGAAATGCTGCATCTCAAACAATCTCGACGGGACCGAGGACGACGCTATCTGGGAAGACCTGGCAAAGAAGACTTCAGACACCCCTGCGGAAGAGGACGAGGACACCACAGAAGACTATTACGAGGCAACGCCAACCGGGATGACCGACGATGACATGAGGAAGTTTTTCGACAGCGACAACGACACCGATGATGAAGATTTCGAAGGTTTTGACGCATCAGACATCGACGGACGACCACTATAGACAACGCCTAGCCCATCACGATGACAACGGCCCTTTTTAGGGCCACCATATTCTCGAGAGAATAATCTTTAAAATTGTCGAAAATATAGTGCTATGCAACCCATGCTCCATATCGTTTAAACGCTCCCTTCTTTAAAACACAAAATTAAGCTCCCGAAAAACTCCGATTAAATGACTGCAGGTCATAATACACCAAATAGTTTCCCTATATAATTCAATGTAAAAGCGACAACTTTGAGCGAAAATAAATTCAACATTTTGCACATAGAGACCCCCATAACCATACCTTTTCTTAAAGGCCATTCTAAGCGGAATCGATTTATGCAATAAAAAAGATATGTCATGTACAATGCAAGAAAGAACTTGACACAAATCAAAATCGACTGTTTTTGCAACTTTTTTTTTCGGCCGTTTCCTAGTGGAATGTAACCTTTTCTAGTGCAATGGTTTACTATAGTCTTCAAGTGTATCATATTTCAGGGATTCAGTAGTGAACACCTATTCATGCCCTACCATTATCTCCGCAAGATAACACCTGAATAATGGTAAAAAGTGTAAAACATGCCTTCCTGTCAACTATGATATTTTTTTAGAGAGTACAGCCCTACATGAAGCGATCATTTAGTGTATTGTAACCTATAAGACAACGTTTACTGTTAACATCGCGAAAAATAAGCACTTCTCGATACTTATAAACCTATTTTCTATGTGCATGCCAATTTTCAGACCGATCTTTCACGTAGAAATGCTTGAAAATGCATTTTATTATAACGCCTGATAAGCCATGTGGCTTTCGCGTTCGGAGCTTTGATTTATTACGGGCGTTCAGGCGTAAAACGATTACCCTAAATAATTACAATCGGTCAAAATACTGGAATATTGTTACAAGCTATGTAGAAAAAGAAGTAAACAACTATTAAAACGTGTTCATGAGCTCTTTCAGCACAAATTGTTGCGATTTGAGATGCTCAAGACGAGTTTTTGTACAATGTTTTTCTTATTTTCCTCTGAAAACGTATTTTTTTCTTAAAATCTCACGATGCTCCTTAAATTCGTGAAACAAACGCATTTATTCCGTGAAATTTGCCAACACGCATCATATCTCACTAAAAAAATGATGATTTTCTGTAAATACAGCTTCTTTGTGACTAGGCCTGGTTTTGCGTTTAGGTCATAATACACCAAATAGTTTCCCTATATAATTCAATGTAAAAGCGACAACTTTGAGCGAAAATAAATTCAACATTTTGCACATAGAGACCCCCATAACCATACCTTTTCTTAAAGGCCATTCTAAGCGGAATCGATTTATGCAATAAAAAAGATATGTCATGTACAATGCAAGAAAGAACTTGACACAAATCAAAATCGACTGTTTTTGCAACTTTTTTTTTCGGCCGTTTCTTAGTGGAATGTAACCTTTTCTAGTGCAATGGTTTACTATAGTCTTCAAGTGTATCATATTTCAGGGATTCAGTAGTGAACACCTATTCATGCCCTACCATTATCTCCGCAAGATAACACCTGAATAATGGTAAAAAGTGTAAAACATGCCTTCCTGTCAACTATGATATTTTTTTAGAGAGTACAGCCCTACATGAAGCGATCATTTAGTGTATTGTAACCTGCACAATATAAAAATGGCGGCCATTTTCGGCCCGATTTTCAGGCTTTTTGGTCTTGAATTCTTTTTTTTCCCCATTTTGGCTTTAAAAAATCGCATGCGCGTTATACATGGTAGCGCGCTATACGTGGTAAAATACGGTAATATCTTAAAAAGTTATATTGCTTTATTAAATAACAATACCATGATAAAAAACACAACATATTTTAATGAATTGGTACATTAAAATCTACTTCCTTTTAAAACATTTAAGTCTTTTAACACATTTAAGTAATTTAAGATATGTACCGGTAGCACCTTTTCATCACATATTTATCGTCATTATATTATCATCATCCCTATGATAGCTTTTCTAACAAAACACTATCAAAATGCATGGAACATCTAGTATATCTATTACTGTTTATCCGAATACTACACATGTCCGAAATATGTTAGTATACAAAATGAACTGTGATTCCAGTTTATATAAGATGGATGTTACTCGTAATTATCGGTGGAAACTGACAAAACTCGCTGGACTTACTAGTGGATCTACGTAATTAATAGACCTTTGATCAATTTTGTTTTTTCTTTAATTACTTTTGCCTACTTACTTTAACGTGCTGTCTGCAAGTCTGCAAAAAACTCTGCAATTATCGGATGGTCAATCAATTATCACGTAATTGCTGCTGCTAATTACCAAGTTAGTGCGCACGCACTATTTAGAAGGTGACATGTGTATTGAAGGAGATGAGATAAGATAAACAACGCCCGGGGTATTCCCTCATAGACCGAGTTTCAAATACTGAAACATTAATTTCAATTAGGAGAACAGTGGGATTTATTACCATGAAACTCGAGATGTTTACTTACTGACGCACGGGTCAAATTTTCAATATGTCAAAATGACGCACGGCAGAAAAAAGGGTTGCATAAAAAACGAGTCATTTTTAATTTGCTGGCGTCAAAACGCAGTATTCTGCGTCTATTGAAATCCCTGTCATGGTTCGTACTTATCGTGATTCACGTATGCGTTAACGGATTCGTTTCAGCAATGCGTCTGAGTGGACGCACATATTTCACAACTATGCGTCAATTTCGATATTTGTGCGTCATAGACGCGGGAGGCACATGTAGATTATTCCCTGATTGGACTGTCTGAAACCAAAATTTGGTCCAAATCGAGCTGTTGGTGAATCATTGCAGCTCTAACGGTGACACAACACAATTAGGAGTTCAAGGGGGTTAATGATAAAGAAGTGGAAACATATATGATTTTCCTTAATACTATATAAAACATGTAAAATAATAGTTATTGTTTTAAACGAACCTCTTATTTTTCATATTTTCTACAAAACGATAATGGTCGCCTTTGAAAACTAAAACGAGGCTGCAATGGGGAATACATTAAAACTGACTTACGAACATAAATATACAGAACACAAAACGAATTATCAATAACAACATTCTGTGTGATATTTCTGATGAAAAAATGCCAAAAATTTCATTTACTTTTGTCTTATACGGTGGAATCTGCCGATTCTTTTTTATGTCGGTTGATCTTAATCTTTTAACAGGAAGTTTAAGAATTATGGGTGTTATTTTTTGGAGGTTAGTTACCACTAATTCCTTTACAAAAACTGCCAACTCTCTGTCATTTTTTTCTTTAATAAAAATACTCTATTTCAGATTATGCAAGCCTGATATAAATGAAACGATGAATAATGATCTTTCAAAAAAGTCAAATAAAAAGACACGTCATGAGTTACTAGAAAAAGCATAAACCACATAAACATCCCCAAAAAATCATCTTTCGAATTATTCTCCAATTAAATAAACCAATATGTTGCAGACACACAAATACTATATGAAGAGACCACAAAATACTTGTTTGCAAGACATAAACCGCTATTATAAAAGAAGAGAACAGGAACTTTTTGAAATTGGGAACTACTTCAGAATTGATCACGGAGGGACGCACGATAGTTTAGTGGATCGAAACCATCAAATCATCATATAAATAATCGATTATTATTATAGGCTATAAAGACCCACACAATATAAAGTTCAATAACTTTTTTCGTGTCTTTTTTATATCAAAAATAAAATTCAATTATTAAACAACAATTAAACGTTTTGGGAATGGATGAGTGAATTTCAACACAATATAATGTAATATTAATTTTGAATTGAATAAAGCATACCATCATCTGAAGTAAGAAATATAGCATAATAAGCCACAGTGACATCAGAAGCATTGCTGTCAACTGAACTTTACAAACATATTTAGGCGTGACTGGTCATTGTCGGCACGGGTACAACTTGCATGTTCCCTGGGTACTCTTAAATTAAGTAAATGTACCCGGGGTGCGGAAAATATACTAAATAATACCTGGGAATTCTAATGCTGAATTGGTCGTTGTCGGCTATATTTTCAAAATTAATTATGTTCATATTTATGTCAATATTCTGTAAAAAAGCCTCTTTATTATCGAAACTCCTGCTTAACAAAGCATTTTGAGGAAGTCTTTTTAAAAAAGAGAAATTTGTTTCGTATTGCGTAGCGCTCTTTACGACATCGAATTTTAGGCGGAATAAAACTCGGGTACAGTTTTATTTGGCCGGGTACGTGTTAGTATATTTTCCGTACCGGGGTACATTTAAGTACACTAAGAGTACCCGGGGAACATGCAAGTAGTACCCGAGCCGACAATTGCCAGTTGAGCGTTTATCTTTGTAAAGTTCAGTTGACAGACATGCTTTTGTGGTCGTTGTACAAAAGTTAAAAAAAGGGTTTTAATTTTTTTTAAAGTGCATAACTCCGGTATTGCAGAACATGTACCAAAATATAGAGGTGCGCGAGTTTCGTATGTTTGCAAAGTTTCATATCTCTAGTATCAATATGTAACAGTACATGCGACATCAGACAATTTTTTCATTTTTGGTAAGAATTGGCCATAATTCAATACAAAATAATTAAACCTGAAAACTCTATATTATCCCTAATTCATTTGCAGGTATGTAGTTGTGGCCCTATACACGCATCGGATCTTCAAATAGTTAAGCATTACCACAATAACCAATAGATATACATGTATGTCAATTATTTCTTAAATTTACAAATCCGAACCTTACCACAAACTTATTTACTCGCAGCACAATATAGCACAACTACATGTTTTTAGTGACATTGCTTTTTTTCTAAACCTATTTATTTAAGCTCGATTGCATAACAAGCCTAAGCTTATATGAAACGCTCTCGATGTCCGTATTTCCTTGGTGTCTATGGGGAAGATCTAAAGAACGCTCCCATAGTGGGGATCGAACCCATGACCTCCCGATCGCTAGGCGGACACCATATTCACTACACCACGGCGCCATTGTAGTGTTTTCACGGTTAGCTCTTTGTGGGGTTCGTCAACAACTACAGCAATTAATTGTAAGGACACTAAATATAATACTCACGTTGGCATTGACTGGAATGCTCGTCAGAATGGCACCAATTGTCCTCGTCGTCTTCGAGGGAACTTGTCGGCTCGTCTCGTCGGCTCGTCGGTTGCACATCACAGAATGGAACTTATACCTTCTGGGAATGGCCCTTCAGAGAAATACGTATTATTGACACGGTCACAGAATGGCACATATACCTTCTGGGAATGGCCCTCCAGAGAAAAATGTGTTCACACACAGCCACAGGCTAACATAAGCAATCACAGGCTCACAATTACTCCTAGCAATACTCAGCTAGGAAACCACGTCCACTCGCATCAATCACCCGTGCACAGTTATTGCCAGTTCCCAGTTTTAATAGCTCGTTTGTCATTTGGCTGCCTCGAAATTAATACGGGTTTCAACTATGACATTGTGAACTGCTTCATTGTCCACTAACTAATAATCAGTCGTTTTTTTCATGCGATTTATTTCTGATGTCGGTGTTTCTGTTTTTTGTATTACATTACTTTTGATTTTGTCTTTCACATATTTACTGTACATGTGTATATTTTAATGTCGAGATTTTTAAACCACTGCCATCAAACTATCTTTTTGATTGAGATACAACAGAAACTACAGGAGGACACATATAATTTTGTCTTATTCTTCTTCCAATAATTTATATATCCCTCTCTGGGAAACATCGGACAATATACTAGTTAAAGTCCCCGTTCGCGGAATAGATAGTTGTTTTGCATATAAATCGTACAGCGAGAAATAAACTTTACATAAATTCATTGAAATACGTTTTTATCGAGGATGACATCGAAAACCTGGTCAAAATGGGCGAAAATCATTGCAACGTAGCGAGTTATGCAAAATATATCTATATTTGGCTTTTGCTAAACATTATTAGCATATGGAAGATAAATACATAGATTTAGCAAAAACGTAGCGTTGCAACTCAGTTTCCGTCTGCAACAGATGTATTTGCTTTTGTTCTTACATTCACTTCAATAAATTCGCCCGTATCCGCAATTTTGTTTGTTTAGGGTTTGAATTAACGTGTCGAATTATGAATATTTATTACATGTAGATCGTTTTTGTACTTTACCGTACTCGACCCCAACATAAAAATCGCTATATTGTTTGTTTTCAACCGATTTCAACCGGATTTTAGTGATGTATCCTCAATAAAAACACGTTTTTTTACGATTCTGTCCATATATATATATATATATATATATATATATATATATATATATATATATATATATATATATATATATATATATATATATATATATATATATATATATATATATATATATATATATATATATATATATATAGATATGACCGGGTACTTTAAAGTGAATGTAGTGTGCGCAAGCATTTACAGGGACGTTAACATAAAAATATACATTGTACAGGGGTCTAACTACATGTGTACGCACACAATGTCACGATGCCACTCTTAAGTCTACGCAAGTTTTGCTGAAAGTTGACTCCACGGTCTGATGTCATTGGGTGGCGTAATTAAACAAGTGTAATGTCTACATCACCATTGATATTACTGTAAAGCATCCGTATCTCATATGTTAATAATCTGGCTGGTGCTATTTCATGTGTAGTAAGCGCCCATAACCAATTTTGGAACAAGACGCTCAATTTACTTGAGTTAGAAAATGCTGTTGGCAGTTCTATGGTCCTAAGCAGACGTTGAATATTCACTCACGGGTAAAGTATCACTATGCTTTGATGTTCTGTGGGCAGCATTTTACGCTCCTATGCTGGAATGCCATACGTTTGATTGCTTGTATAGCTGTAACTGTTCTGAGAGTGCTCAATGGCAGTTTTTGTCGAGGAATCTGCCACGCTTGACCATAAGTTAAAACATCATTTTGAAAAAAAAAATCAAATTGTAACGAAAAATCAACTTCTCTGAAAAGAAAATCGCCTTTGGACAGCCATAACTTCACCAATTGTGCAGCGATTTTCATTAACTCGGTCTTATTCAACGCAGAAATGAATTTACTGTCTGGAAATGTACATATCTTGTCAATATTTTTACCAATGCTTGGTCAAATTTTAAGAAATGACACGATACATAACTCGTGTGACATACTAGTCATCGAATACCGTTGTTCATAGAAAATTTAGTGTTACAAAACTGCAGGGTGACGAAACATCAAGAATTGCTTTAAATAGACGCCAAAAACGGACCACAAGTGAATCGCAAATGGTGTACAGATCCCTGTAAAAATCACACTGTTACTCACTTTGTACAAGTGTAAATTATGTTAAATAGATTTTCATTAAAAAGAATTTGTTTAAACGCAAATAACCAGGATATTAAATGAATCATGTTAAGGAAATACAAACTTAACCTGTTAAGCCGGCCACGTATTAACCGGCCTCATAATCGTCAACCAAACACTACTGGATGTGACGTGTTCGGGTTTGTGTCTACTGGGAACATAATTAGCTAACTCGTTCTTTGCATTTACATTCAAATATAAACATCAAAATGCATATGCTGAGGAGAGATAAGAAAGAAGAGGAAGAGGGTATTTTTTTATTAATAAATGAGTTTAATCTTGAAATTGAAATGTGTCAACCACAATACATTATTCGGATGCCATTTTTCGGATAAATCTCTTGAACACAATATTAGCATAATCTACCTACAATTTTTACTTGAAATGTATTTATCTTTGTTCAGGTGGTGGAAATCCGTTTCATAACCTTGACAAAACAAGTGTGCTTCAAGAGGTAAATATGTTGTTATGGCTCAGTTATAGATCTGTCACAATTCTGTAATTTAAGCCTGTATTCATTACCATCTCAGCCCTTTCAAGTCCAGGGCTTTCCACAGGCCATTTAACAATCCCTCGCTGGGGCGCTTGAATTTCAAAATCAGAGTCGTTGGGGTGCTTGAAAATTTCCGATAAGTGTATTTTGCAGTAAAAGAAAGTGGAGATTGTCAACAAAATCAAGGTTTCTCTATCAGTGTATCAATATTCCCTGTTTTAAAAGGAAGCGAGACAATTCACCCCCAAGACAATTCACCCCCAGTCTTGTAAATGTTTCATCCAATAATCGATAGCTAGAAGACTGATGATGGCAACCGGCCGTAATCCTCGTGGACACAGCGTTTTTTTTCACCTGTTGGGAACAGCAGGGGACAAAAATTCCACTCGTCCGCTCGTATTGACGAGTGAAATCTTGAAAGGACGAGTGAATTTCCCTAAAGCTCTCGTCCTACAGGACGAGTGAAAAAAAACTGATGTTAAAATATGTATTTTCTGACCAGTAAGACTCTTTTTCATTAAATAAAATCATTTCTTAAAGCATATCTATTCCGAAAGTAGAACGCGAATGAACCGGAAATCGTTATTGTAAATTTCATACAGCAGGTGCGCGTTGTTATGCGAGACTATGTCCCGAGTAAATATTGGCTTTTTGGTGTAAACTTTGCGCGTCCATGTTGACAGGGAACCATCTGACTTCATTCACTGTAAGTATAGATTTTTTTTAAGAATTATTTTACTGCGAAGTACGGTTTTAAACCAGTCTGAATTTCATCTGAAAAATGTCTGACATACGAGCGTTCTTTAAAGGAGGCAGGAGCGATGTTCAACCATCCGAAATGGAAAGCACGCAAGCATTAGAAAAAGGAAAAAACAAATTTGTCTTCATTTATTTATTTTGTGTTCCTCATAAATAAAGTAAGTTAACATTTCTTCTGACTGTGATCAGCTGGCATGAATAACTAAGTAAGCAGCATTTTAGCAGTGATATAGGATTGTTAGTCATATCAGTCCTTTGCAATCTTTCTTTCACACATATTTGAACGACAAGTGCATGTGTTTGCAGGACGAGTGAAAATTTTAATGCACTTGTCCTGCAGGACGAGTGCAATTTATAAATATTTTTGTCCCCTGAACAGGTCCTGTCCCCTAGAAATTGGGAATTTTTGAGTCGCGAAATCCTTCAAATTGGGAATTTTCGCGTCGTGAAATCCATCAAATTGGGAAATATCAAAAATTATACAAATACATCAACTGGAATCTATTTTATGTAGTAAACAATGCTTTTATACACCATCAATGGCATTCTGGGATAGGGTAGATCATAAGTCTGTATAACAAATACCAGTTTATTTAAAAAAAAATTAAGAACTGGTTGTCCAGATAGAATTAATGGGTATTGCCGCAATATAACTGAAAATTGTTTAAAATGGCATAAAGCCCAATTGAACAATTACTTTGTGTGGCAATTTGAGATAACTTGTCTAAATTAAAAGGACCAGCAGATGACCATTGTTATAATGGAAAACAGAAATTTAGGTGGCTAAATTTATGCTTGGCTGATTTCGTTTTGTTCACTTTTTTCAAGTAGTATTTTGAATTGTGACTCATTTTCTGGCTATTTATATAAAAACCACGATGCGAGTGTGCAAAATCGTCGGAAGTAGTTGACTTTTTTAAATTCGCCGCGAGTATTTGAAGAGTAAAACAAGATTTTGGATTTCCATTTTTGGGTTTGTTTACTACATAAAGACGTCGCTACGAATAAAACCAAAACCCGGGAAAATATTTTGTCAAAGTCGGCATTTCAAAATATCTATCATTCTTTTCGGATAAGGGTTTTATTTTGTATATTGAAGCTGTATTTAACGAGAACGTTCAATAAACAACTGTCACGAACATGTGAAACATTGTTATCGAAGTGTACAAAACAAGGTCAATTTTACTACTATTGCCTTATTTGGTTGACTGTTTCCCCGCCAGCATTCAATAATGCAGCATTATGTATGCCGGCCGGGGAACAGTCAACTTGGTAACTAGGTGGCTCCACCTATCAGAAGTTGCGTTGGCCTAATTCTAAAAGAACAACAACAACAACCGTTTCCTTTTCATACTTGTTTACTAACTTCTGAAGTCGTTTTGAGACAAAAAAGATAGTCTATTTGGGATTTTCGAATCGATACGAGGCCGTTTTTATATAAACTATTTGGGATAAGACCGTTTTCTAAATTGGGAAGGGTCTGTCGGCGATTTTGGGACCAGGTCCGGTCCCGATTGGAAACAGGGCCGTTTACCATACCCGTTCAAAGAAGGAAAAAAAACGCTGGGACAACTAAATTTCATGCATAATACCGTCAAAACATTTATTCGACTCGTAAAGTGTTTAAACAAATTATCTTTAAATTCATAACACAACTGTTAATATTTGTTGAAATCTCAAATGGAAATAATTAAATTTGTAATCCGAAACCCATTCCCGTAAGTCGATGTTAACGCGTTTTTAATTCGAAACACACTTCCGAATGTAAATGTTACCGCAACGTTAAACATTTTTGCTTCAAATTAGCAGTGCAAATTTATTTTGTGTCGAATCTTTTTCTCAGTTAAAAAGAGCGCGAAAATTATGCAGCATGTAAAACGTTGCGTCATTTGCATAGAAAAGCGTGCGTGTATTGAGCGTTTTAACAAGCACACAACAGGTCAGGGGATTGATGCATGTTCAGAGGCAATATTTCATCATATCTATAAATAGTCACTTTAAATTTATTTGATACTATAGAAAAATGGCAAGGTTTGTGTTAAAGAAATATTTGAGAGCTTTTATTGTAAATATTTACCAGAAAGTAATTTATAAAAATGGAACAAACTGGATTATCGGGTAATAAATAGAAACTTGAAAAGTAGTAAGTATACAGTAATAGAGTTGGGTTGAAACGGATGTATTGGGGAATCATTCGAGTTGGAATTTTACTATCTGTGCGGGAATGTTTTAAAACAATTAAACAATATAAAAAATTATATATATTTTTAAATGACTGGGGGATTTTTAACCAGGTTTTCCGAAGGAAAAAACTGGTTATTAGATTGGCGAATGCGGGCGGGCTGGCTGGCTGGCTGGCTGGCTGGCGGGCTGGCGGAATAAGCTTGTCCGGGCCATAACTATGTCGTTCATTGTCAGATTTTAAAATCATTTGGCACATTTGTTCACCATCATTGGACGGTGTGTCGCGCGAAATAATTACGTCAATATCTCCAAGGTCAAGGTCACACTTTGAGTTCAAAGGTCAAAAATGGCCATAAATGAGCTTGTCCGAGCCATAACTATGTCGTTCATCGTCAGATTTTAAAATCATTTGGCACATTTGTTCACCATCATTGGACGGTGTGTCGCGCGAAATAATTACGTCGATATCTCCAAGGTCAAGGTCACACTTTGAGTTCAAAGGTCAAAAATGGCCATAAATGAGCTTGTCCTGGCCATAACTATGTCGTTCATCGTCAGATTTTAAAATCATTTGGCACATTTGTTCACCATCATGGGACGGTGTGTCTCACGAAAGAATCACGTCAATATCTCCAATGTCAAGGTCGCCACGACTAAAAATAGATTTAAAAAAAAAAAAAAACTTACAAAGGGGGTTAATTTTTTTTGGTCATTTCAAAAGTTCAGTTTGAGTTTTCTCCCTTTATCAGATTTTTTTTTCACAATGAAAACCTGGTTTTGTGACAATTTTGTCCCTTGTCTTGAAGAGTCATAGCGCACCAAATGACGTCTTTTGACGCTGTTTTTAGCTTACCTGAGCACAACGTGCTCATGGTGAGCTTTTGTGATCGCCTTTTGTCCGTTGTGCATTGTCCGTTGTGCATTGTCCGTTGTGCGACGTCAACATTTGCCTTGTTCCCTCTCTAGAGGCCACATTTATTATGCCCCCCTTCGAAGAAGAGGGGGTATATTGCTTTGCTCATGTCGGTCGGTCGGTAGGTCGGTCGGTCGGTTCGTCCGTCCACCAGGTGGTTGTCAGACGATAACTCAAGAACGCTTGGGCCTAGGATCATGAAACTTCATAGGTACATTGATCATGGCTTGCAGATGACCCCTATTGATTTTGAGGTCACTAGGTCAAAGGTCAAGGTCACGGTGACCCGAAATAGTAAAATGGTTTCCAGATGATAACTCAAGAACGCATACGCCTAGGATCATGAAACTTCATGGGTAGATTGATCATGACTCGCAGATGACCCCTAAAGATTTTGAGGTCACTAGGTCAAAGGTCAAGGTCACGGTGACCCAAAATAGTAAAATGGTTTCCGGATGATAACTCAAGAACGCATACGCCTAGGATCATGAAACTTCATGGGTAGATTGATCATGACTCGCAGATGACCCCTATTGATTTTGAGGTCACTAGGTCAAAGGTCAAGGTCACGGTGACCCGAAATAGTAAAATGATTTTCGGATGATAATTCAAGAACGCATATGCCTAGGATCATGAAACTTTAAAGGTAGATTGATCATGACTCGCAGATGACCCCTATTGATTTTCAGGTCACTAGGTCAAAGGTCAAGGTCACGGTGACCCGAAATAGTAAAATGATTTTCGGATGATAACTCAAGAACGCATACCGGTATGTCAGGATCATGAAACTTCATAGGTAGATTGATCATGACTTGCAGATGACCCCTATTGATTTTGAGGTCACAAGTTCAAAGGTCAAGGTCACCGTGACCCGAAATAGTAAAATGATTTTCGGATGATAACTCAAGAACGCTTTTGCCTAGGATCATGACACTTCATAGGTACATTGATCTTGACTTGCAGATGACCCCTATTGATTTTCAGGTCACTAGGTCAAAGGTCAAGGTCACAGTGACAAAAGTCGTATTCACACAATGGCTGCCAGTACAACGGACAGCCCATATGGGGGGCATGCATGTTTTACAAACAGCCCTTGTTGTCCAATCTTCATGAAATTTGGTCAGAAGATTGGTTTCAATGATATCTTGGATGAGTTTGAAAATGGTAACGTTTGCTTGAAAAACATGGCTGCCAAGGGGCGGGGCATTTTTCCTAATATGGCTATATATGGCTATAGCAAAATCTTGTTTACTCTCTAGTGGCCACATTTATTGTCCGATCCTCATGAAACTTGGTCAGAAGACTCATCCCAATGATATCTTGGACGAGTTCCAAAATGATGCCGGTTGGTTGAAAAACATGGCCGCCAGGGGGTGGGGCATTTTTCCTTATATGGCTATAGTAAAACCTTGTTAACACTCTAGAGGCCACATATATTGTCCAATCTTCATGAAATTTGGTCAGAAGATTGGTTTTAATGATATCTTGGATGAGTTCGAAAATGGTAACGTTTGTTTGAAAAACATGGCCGCCAAGGGGCGGGGCATTTTTCATTATATGGCTATATATGGCTATAGAAAAATCTTGTTAACTCTCTAGAGGCCACATTTATTGTCCGATCTTCATGAAACTTGGTCAGAAGAATTATCCTAATAATATCTTGGACGAATTCGAAAATGATGCTGGTTGGTTGAAAAACATGGCCGCCAAGGGGCGGGACATTTTTCCTTAAATGGAAATAGTAAAACCTTGTTAACACTCTAGAGGCCACATTTATTGTCCAATCTTCATGAAATTTAGTCAGAAGATTGCTATCAATGATATCTTGGATGAGTTCGAAAATGGTAACGTTTGCTTGAAAAACATGGCTGCAAAGGGGCGGGGAATTTTTCCTGATATGGCTATATGTGGCTATAGTAAAATCTTGTTAACTCTCAAGAGGCCACATTTATTGTCCGATCTTCATGAAACTTGGTCAGAAAATTCATTCCAATAATATCTTGGACGAGTTCGAAAATGATGCTGGTTGGTTGAAAAACATGGCCGCCAGGGGACGGGGCATTTTTTTCTTATATGGCTGTAGTAAAACCTTGTTAACACTCTAGAGGCCACATTATATTCCAATCTTCATGAAATTTGCTCAGAAGATTTGTCTCAATGATATCTTAGATGATTTAAAAAATGGTAACCTTTGCTTGAAAAACATGTCTGCCATGGGGCGGGGCATTTTTCCTTATATGACTATATATGGCTATAGTAAAATCTTGTTAACACTCTAGAGGCCACATTTATTGTCCAATCTTCATGAAACTTGGTCAGAAGATTTATCCCAATAATATCTTGGACGAGTTCGAAAATGATGCCAGGTGATTGAAAAACATGGCCGCCAGGGGGCGGGGCATTTTTCCTTATATGGCTATAGTGAAACCTTGTTAACACTCTAGAGGCCACATTTATTTTCCGATCTTAATGAAACTTGGTAAGAAGATTTGTCCTAATAATATCTTGTTATCTCAGGTGAGCGACTTTGGGCCTTTCCGGTCTTCTTGTTCTTTGAGTTATAACGCACCACAGAACGTGAATTGACACGTTAAATTAAAAAAAAATCAACGTCATGAGAACACCCCTCCAGAACCACCCCTATCAGCCTCGGGGTGCCTGACAAAAATCCTGTGGAAAGCACTAAAGTCTGGTGCTTTCAGTTTAGTGTTCACGCTTTTAAGCTTTTAATTATGCTCACTCGGTTATGTAAGTACACTTTTAAGAACACATTATATTTATTCTGTCAAGTCAGCTCAGAAATGTACAGGTAGACACTAACAACATGGAATCTGTTTTATGCTGCCACTTGGAACCCCAGTCTAGCTCTGACTTACTGTCAAAATTTTACATTTTAAGAAACCAAGACATCAGTGATCAAAGATAATAAGATAATTGATTTTGCCACACATGGGCTTTTAACTTTGGGTTTTGCTTAAATAGTTTGTTTACATTTTTCTTTATTTTGTGATTTTTTATAGGCAAGGACATTCAACGAGACACCTATCAACCCTCGGAAATGTGGACTTATACTTACCAAGCTGCTCTACATGATCAACCAGGGCGACCAAACCATTGGAAGCACTGAAGCCACTGAGGCATTCTTTGCTATGACAAAGCTGTTCCAGTCAAAGGATGTGAGAATTGACACTTGTCATTTTGGTTTCAACCCTAGCTGCCATTCTTCTAATTCATTGTTTTAAATTCTAATTGGATACTGTATATTCCCTTATAAATGCCTCCAGACCTTGCATTCTAGATGCTGGTTTACCAAAGGTCAAAATAATGGCTTTATTTTATACAAATCACTTTAAGAAATCGTCATATTGTGATTGTGTAGCTTATAATGCAAACATTTCTGTCAAACATCTAACTAAAATTATATTATTTATTTGCCATTAGTGTTCAAGAAAAGTAAATCATTATAATGAGTCAGCTGTTATTTTCTAATAATTGATGTGTGCTGTACATGTTTCTTTGTTTTAAACATGTTTGGTATTCTTATCTTTGTTAGGCTACGCTGCGTCGACTGATGTACATGGGAATTAAAGACATGTCAAAGATTGCTAATGACGTCATAATTGTTACAAGCAGGTAATAAATAAAAAATTTGGACCTTGAAACTGTATTTATAGCCACTGATCAGCATGTTATTGTTACAATTATCTCATAGTTTATTTTAAAAAGGAAAAAAAAGTATTGCAATAATATGTATATCATTTGAATGTACTGCAGTATACCAATGTACTGTTGAACCCCATCTTTAAACTATACTTAAGACAATCAACTTCTTAATGTAAATAATAATCAGGTGTTTTCGTAAATGTGGAATGTACAATGTAAGCACTTGTTTGACGCAGATGGCATGTTAATTCCAGTTTGATGAAGGACATGACAGGCAAGGATGATCAGTTTCGAGGTCCAGCCATCCGTGCTCTCTGCTCCATTACTGATGTAAGAACCAGACAAACAGGATGTGTTTATAGTTGGTTATCATATGATATGAATTGGACCGCAGTCTTGAGATCCTTCACAAGTTTTGTTATGTTTTATCAAAAGTCAAAAATAGCGATGTCTTCAATCATGATTGTAATCATTAGGTGCTCTACATAATTGGTGCCACCATTTGTTATATTATAAATGGGCCTTGCTCTGTGAAAAGGGGGTTTAATGCATGCGTGTAAAATGTTGCCAAAGATTAGCCTGTGAAGTCCGCACAAGCTAATCAGGGACAATACTTAACGCTTTTATAATATTTTCCGTTTAATGAAAGTCTCTTCTTTGCAAAAATCCAGCTGCAGACAGCACTGGTTAATCTGGAATGACACTACGCATATGCATTAAATAATTTTTCACAGAGCACAGCCCAAATATAATAAGGCATACAAGTATTATGTAATAAAATAGTTCCACCTTTGTTTTTAAAATGCATCAGTGTGATGAAAGATCAAGACAATGGACCAATCAAGACCACCGTACAATCTTTCTTTGAAGACTGCCTTGTTATGTTCTATTCTTTACTGGCTTTATATTGCTATCTAAATACCTTTGTCAGTAAAAGTTGGGTTTTCACACCATCATGGGTCACTCAAAATCTAAAATACCAACAAGTGTTAAACTTACTTTCTTATAACCAATGCTTTACTGTACTAAACTACTGGACATTGTTAACACATTTGAGCCAGGTGGCAGTCAAATGTTTTAATACAGAACTAGTGTTTAAAGCTCCTTATCCATTGATAAAGTAGTTGTTGTTGATGCAATGTTGCTGTTAATGATACCTCCACTTCGCTTTGTGAATGTGGTTTTATTTAACCCTAAAACATCCCCCCAAAAAAACATTAAATAATATTGGCATTTACAATTAAATGTTTACTTTCTGTTTCAGACAACCATGTTGCAGAGCATTGAGCGCTACATGAAGCAAGCCATTGTGGACAAGTGTCACGCTGTAGCCAGTGCTGCCCTAGTGTCTTCTCTGGTATATAAGCTATAGTCCATTGGGCTTATAAAATGAATGACACATTGTTTTATACATACCATTTAAGCTTTTACTTAGACTTAGAGTTATATGATTTTGTGTTTTGACAATATGAATGTAATGGAATGGCATGGATGGATGTCTCAATAGTCAAACCTTACTCGCTCTAATTTAATTTGGGTTAAAATATGATAAACAAAGATCGTAATTAAAAAAAGAAGGCTAAATCTGTTTGTTGGTAAAGGGCTGGACTTAAAACAAAGATCACAGGTTTAATAACAACCGACCTGAAAACATTTAAGGGCATGATTCATGAAGCAATGTTGTTGGTCCTTCTCCCCTTACCTCTTAATCAAATAGGGCATTTTTCAGTTTCTAGCATAAGTATGTATTTAGTTAAACCACCTTACCCATATATTGGTGAGCAGTTTAATGGCCGTCATGTTATGACTTAAATACTGTTGATAACTGTTAACCTTAGAAAATCAACTACACTTACACAGACACACTCTTTATCAACAACTCGACTGCAAACCTCAACATGTTGTTTTCAGCATCTCAGCAAGGGCAGCCAGGATGTGACAAAGCGCTGGGTCAACGAGGCCCAGGAGGCTGTATCCAGTGACAACATCATGGTGCAGGTAGGCACACACTTCACGCTTTCCTGCTCAAAAGCAAAGTGAAACTGGCTATATGCAACCAGCAAAAAAACAGAACTGTCTACTTGTAACTGGCAGTCTCTTCAGGTTTTATGCTGGTTGCAGCTCAGTAAAGAAGTGTTGAACATGAAGCCTTTAAAATTTGAATCTTGTTATAAAGGTCTAAAAATTACCTTTATTTTTCAAGGGACTACAAAGGCATGAAAATATGTATCTGAGTGGTTAAGAGTTTAAGGGCAGAGCAGATGAGATGTCATTGTTTAAATAAACGACAGTTTAAAATGCTGATGCATACAAATAATGACTCGAAATGTCCACACCCATTTCAAAAGGAACGTATATATTTCAAGCATACCAGTTATTATTGTCTGTATGTTATGACAGTTTGTGCGTATGTTACTCATTTCAGTACCATGCCCTGGGCCTGTTGTACCACATCAAGAAGCATGACAAGCTGGCCGTCACAAAACTCGTGAGCAAGTTCAGCAAGCATTCACTCAAGTCTCCATACGCTTACTGTTTGCTGGTATGTGGTCCTTACTTGCCTTAGCAAGCATTCACTCAAGTCTCCATATGCTTACTGTTTGCTGGTATGTGGTCCTTACTTGCCTTAGCAAGCATTCACTCAAGTCTCCATATGCATACTGTTTGCTGGTATGTGGTCCTTCCTTCATTCACTCAAGTCTCCATATGCTTACTGTTTGCTGGTATGTGGTCCTTACTTGCCTTAGCAAGCATTCACTCAAGTCTCCATATGCTTACTGTTTGCTGGTATGTGGTCCTTACTTGCCTTAGCAAGCATTCACTCAAGTCTCCATACGCTTACTGTTTGCTGGTATGTGGTCCTTACTTGCCTTAGCAAGCATTCACTCAAGTCTCCATACGCTTACTGTTTGCTGGTATGTGGTCCTTCCTTGCCTACATTCACTCAAGTCTCCATATGCATACTGTTTGCTGGTATGTGGTCCTTACTTGCCTTAGTTTCAGCAAGCATTCACTCAAGTCTCCATATGCATACTGTTTGCTGGTATGTGGTCCTTCCTTTCTCATTCACTCAAGTCTCCATATGCATACTGTTTGCTGGTATGTGGTCCTTCCTGGCCTCAGTTTCTTTTTTGTACCTCAGGAATTTAATTTATTTAAGAACAAACTATGGGTACTGTGCATATTCTAATAACAAGATATTGCTTCAATTACCAGCACTTATAATGCTTGTTTGGAGTTGTGTTGTTTAAAAATGTAAGCAATGGAGACATCAAAATGTTTAAAGGAAAAGCAGGTTTTTTATACATAGATTTTCATCTTAGAACATGTCTAACTTTCCTCATATTAAGCTTGCATCTGTACTGCATATTAAGCTTCAGCCCTTATTTTTCAAGACCTTCAAATTATTTTCCCCAGATCCGCATTGCCAGCAAACTGATTGCGGATGAGGACGCAGGCTCAGACAGCCCAATGTATGAGTTCATTGAGAACTGCCTGCGACACAAGAACGAGATTGTCATCTACGAGGCCGCCCATGCCATGGTGAACATGAAGGGGATCACCACGAAAGAGCTCGCGCCCGCAGTGTCTGTCCTACAGCTGTTTTGTAGCTCCCCTAAACCCACCCTTCGCTTTGCTGCTGTGAGAACTTTGAACAGGGTACAGACATGTTGTTATAGAAATAGTTTAGTTATAACCTATTTTTCTTAAAGCTCAATTGCAGCTCATTGAAACATACTAGTGAATTTCCTGCGAAGAACCAGTTTTTTTGTCTTTGGGGGAGATCTAAAGAATGCTCCTACAGTTTGGGATCAAACCTGTGACCTCCTTGTCGCAAGGCGGACACCATATCCCGAACGCCAAGGCGACCTTTTAAAAAATAGATTTACGGTTTTGTGAGGACTCTGAACAGGGTACAGAAAAGCTGTTAAAGATTTAAGCTGCAATTAGGAATCTGAACAGGTACAGACATGTTGTTCTATGTTTTTCCTTTTGTTTGGACTTTGAACAGCCTACAGACAAGTTGTTATAAAGTTGTTATAGAAAAAACTGTTGTTTTTTTGCCAAATAAGGGGTCAAAATTTGAATCCATACCCGATGTTAAAGACTGTATATTTTTCTCAAATGACAACCTATAATGCCCTATTGAAAGTTAAAAAAAATAATTGTTTAATTAATTTTTGTAAAATAAATTGCAATTTTAGTTCATATCCCATTCCCCTCTATAAGTTAAACATAAGTAAGTGAAGTGGTTTTTTTTCCATTTAAATTCTGGGCTGGTATTCTACTCCATTCCCAATCGAAAAAAGAATATAATTTTCCCAAAAAGGACCGAAGTTCCCAATGGAAGATTCCCCCCCAAAAAGATTTTTTTTGGATTTCAACATTAAGTAGAGTTGTTTAGAGCTAAATAAGTTTAAGCTTAGTAAATAACATATTGAAAACACTTTTACTCTTAATTTTGTAGCATTTGTTAGCAAAAATGCAACAATACTTATTTCCAAATTTTAGTCAAAAGGTCTGGATTTTTCCCAATCCAAAGTGTCCTGGCCCCATTCCCCAAATGGGGAAATAAACATTGAAGTATAATATTTGAAACTATTTTTCTTAAGTTACAGTATTTGTAAGCGAAGAAAGAAGATACCAATTTCCCAAAACTATGCAATTTTTCTCTATCCATAGGGCCCTTGCCCGATTCATAAAATGATGAAAAATAATCACCGTACATTTTATCTGCCATTAGGATTCTGAACAGGGTATGCACAAGTTGGTGGGAATTTGACTTAATAGTATGCATAGTGAAAGGGCTGACTATTCTTTCACAAGGGGCACATGGGTGTTGAATGCAGCATCTTGATTTTTATCAAACTTTGATACTACAAAAGTGAAAATGTATTCTTTGTACAACTTTTTATATGCATTGTTATTCATAATAATTTGCTAGGTGGCCATGAAGCACCCTGCTGCAGTGACAACATGCAACCTTGACCTTGAGAACTTGATCACGGACACCAACCGTAGCATAGCAACCCTTGCTATTACCACTCTTCTCAAGGTACAGGATTTTGTAACTGAAATATGTCTTTTAATTTAACTCATATTTCTCAAGATCAGTTGGATGTGACAAAGTATACAAATATGCTCTGTACTAAAAATGTTGTGAAAAATGTCCGATATAAAGTGAGAAAATGCACTTAACACTGAATATTGCAAGTACTATACAGTATTTATAGTTTACATTATTGATTTATGCTATGTTGATTTTACTTGAGTGGATTTATTAATAATGATTTATCAAAATTGTCAAACAGTGCTTAATTTTAGCTTAATTTATGTAAGAAGACACAGTGAGGTAGGGTTGATACTTGTATCTGCAAACAAACTACTGTTCATACATGTTGGGCATGCCTTTGAACTATGTTTCTTTATTATAACAGGACTGTGCAAACACAGGCTAATCAGGGATGACACTTTACGCCCATGCATTAAACCCTGTTATCCCAGAACCAGGCTCATACATTTATATTTCATTTCATGTCCCCACAGACCGGCAGTGAGAGCAGCGTGGACCGGCTTATGAAGCAGATCTCCACGTTCATGTCCGAGATATCAGACGAGTTCAAGATCGTCGTCGTGCAGGCTATCCAGTCACTGTGCCTCAAGTACCCGCGCAAGCACAACGTCATGATGAACTTCCTGTCGTCAATGCTACGAGATGAAGGTGGATTCGAGTACAAGAAGGCCATCGTGGACAGGTTTGTGTATAGATAACACACGATGTGGGTTTATTTCACAGTTCAATTTATTTCAATTATATAAATGATGACTTGAAAACACAAAAAACCTTTTTAGCTCATCTGATTGCTCAGGTGAGCTTTTGTGACCGGTCTTTGTCCGTCGTATGTCCGTCCGTCTGTCCGTCCGTCCATTAACATTTGCTCGTAAACACTCTAGAGGCCACATTTCTTGTCCCATCTTCATGAAACTTGGTTAGAAGCTTTGTCCCAATGAAATCTCGGCCGAGTTCGAAACTGGGTTGTGCCGGGTCAAAAACTAGGTCACTAGGTCAAAAAAAAGAAAAACCTTGTAAACACTGTAGAAGTCACATTTCATGCCCAATCTTCATGTAACTTTGTCAAAATGTTTGTCTTAATGATATCTTGGTTGAGTTCAAAAGTGGTTCCGATCCGTTGAAAAACATGGCCGCCAGTGGGGGGGGGGCAGTTTTCCTTATTTGGCTATAGAGAAACCTTGTAAACACTCTAGAAGTCACAATTTTTGCCCAATAATCATGAAAGTTGGTCAAAATATTGGTTCAATTGATGTCTCGAACGAGTTTGAAAATGGTCCAGATCGGTGAAAAAACATGGCCGCCAGTGGGCGGGGCATTTTTCTCTATATGTATATAGTGGTAGTTTTCCCAATTTGGCTATAGAGAAACCTTGTAAACACTCTAGAAGTCAGAATTTTTGCCCAATCATCATGAAAGTTGGTCAAAACATTGGTTTTATTGATATCTCTGACGAGTTTGAAAATGGTCGGGATCGGTGAAAAAACATGGCCGCCAGTGGGCGGGGCATTTTTCTCAATATGTATATAGTGAAAACATGTGAACACAGTAGAAGTCACATTTTTGGCCCAATTTTCATGAAATTTGCTCAGTACATTTGTTTCCTTGATACGAGAGTTGAGTTAAAAATGGTTCCGGTTAGTTGAATAACATGGCTGATGGGAGGGGAGAAGCTTTCTCATTATGCCCTCCCCCACTTTCGAAGAAGAGGGGGTATATTGTTTTGCTCATGTCGGTCCGACCGTCCACCAGATGGTTTCCGGATGATAGCTCAGGAGCGCTTATGCCAAGAATCATGAAACTTCATGAGTACATTGATCATGACTCACAGATGACCCCTATTGATTTTCAGGTCACTAGGTCAAAGGTCAAGGTCACGATTACCCGAAATAGTAAAATGGTTTCCGGATGATAACTCAGGAACACTTATGCCTATGATCATGAAACTTTATAGATTCATTGATCATGACTCGCAGATGACCAGTATTGATTTTAAGGTCAAAGGTCAAGGTCACTGTGACCAAAAGCAGTAAAATGGTTTCCGGAGGATAACTCAAGAATGCTTATGCCTAGGATCATGAAACTTCATAGATACATTGATCATGATTCGCAGATAATCCCTATTGATTTTCAGGTTACTAGGTCGAAGGTCAAGGTCACGATGACTCGAAATAGTAAAATGGTTTCTGGATGATAACTCAAGAACGCTTAGGCCTAGAATCATGAAACTTCAAAGGTGGATTGATCATAACTCGTAGATAACCCCTATTGATTTTCTGGTCACTAGGTCAAAGGTCAAGGTTGCGATGACCCGAAATAGTAAAATGGTTTCCGGATGATAACTCAAGAACGTTTAGGCCAAGGATCATGAAACTTCATAGGTACATTGATCATGACTCGTAGATGACCCCTATTGATTTTCAGGTCACTAGGTCAAAGGTCAAGGTCACGATGACCGGAAATAGTAAAATGGTTTCCAGATGATAACTCAAGAACACTTATGCCTAGGATCATGAAACTTCATAGGTACATTGATCATGACTCGAAGATGACCCCTATTGATTTTCAGGTCACTAGGTCAAAGGTCAAGGTCACAGTGCCAAAAAACGTATTCACAAAATGGCTGTCAAGGTCACTGTGACTCATTTTAGAAAAATGGTTTCTGGATGATAACTCAAGAATGCTTACGCCTAGGATCATGAAACTTCATAGGTACATTGATCATGACTCGCGGATGAAATAATGATGAAACTTGACCAGGATGATTGTCTGGACATTATCTAGGTCAAGTTTGACATTTGGTAAAGATTGAATGAACCGACTCCTCTCAGGTGAGCGAACTAGGGCCATCTTGGTCCTCTTGTATTATTAACACATTATAATAAATGTAATATTTTCAAAAGTTTAGTGTAATACACAATAATATTATCATAGATAATACATGTGCATATTACTAGGAAACTATGTATTAAATTCAATACATTGATATAAATATAGAAAAATTGACTCAACAGGGACCAAACCCTAACAATCTATAAAGAATATTATGTGATTTAATGTTGTATATGGCTTATAAAAAAAATGCCATCAACCACTTGCAAGGTTCCCAAACAAGTGATCAAGTGTTCAGGAATAAATTTAAATCATATGGATGACTGGGTCTCTTAAAACTTCTCACATAAAACGCATGCAGGTTTAATAAATTGAATCACTTATTCATCACCAATGATCACCCACACTAACCCTCTCTCACAGTCTTGATTGGATAATTCATTAATAGATTAATGAGTGTGCATACCCTGTTACAGCATCATCATCATCATAGAGGACAACTCTGAGGCCAAGGAGGCCGGCCTGGCCCACTTGTGTGAGTTCATTGAAGACTGCGAGCACACCGTGCTGGCAACCAGGATCCTTCACCTTCTGGGCCGTGAGGGGCCTAGGACCCCAACACCGTCAAAGTACATCCGGTTAGTATGGACACTCTTTAAGTATATTCTAATATTTATTTCTGCTTAAAAATGTTTACTTCGTTGAACAATCTTGAATAGTTATTACCAATGTACTGAACATAGTTCATTAAATTGAGCAAAAAATTCTAAATGACAACATCTTCATATTGTGCTATTTCTCCATTCTATAGTTGACTGATGAGTGAATTTCCCATTTTGCACTATAACTGAATTACTATTTTGTTCATTATTTAAGACTGGTTGACTGTAGTTTTTTTCCCATTTTACAGTTTGACTTAAGAGCTATTTTCCCATTGTGCAGGTTCATCTACAACCGGGTGATCCTGGAGAATGCGGCTGTGCGTGCGGCGGCTGTGACTGCGATGGCCAAGTTTGGGGCCCACTGCGAGGAGCTACTGGAGAGCTGCATCGTGTTGCTGGAGAGATGTGAGCTGGACTCCGATGACGAGGTGCGAGACCGGGCCACCTTCTATGTGCACGTGCTCAGAGAGAGGCAGAAGGCCCTCAACTCTGCCTACATCCTCAATGGTGAGTAGGGTACAGAGATGTTTCCATGTCATTGTGAAGCCATTTACCTTGTGTTATTTTTTTGCATCGGGTAGGGTTGCATATAGCAGTTGCACTAATTGTCTGTTCATCCTTCATTAGGTGTCTGGAGTTTTTTTCAAAAAACTATTCAAAGTGCAATTGGGGGCATTGTGTTTCACAAACACAGCTTTTGCTCGAAATTGCAATATTATTTTTATGCCCCCGAAGGAGGGCATAAAGTGATCCGACCGTCCGTCTGTCTGTCTGTCTTTCCGCCACACTTTGCGTTTCGGTTTCTGCGTTTAGATTTCGAAAAATGCTCATAACTTCTATGTCCCATCAGATAGCAACTTGATAATTGGCATGCATGTGTATCTCATGGAGCTGCACATTTTGAGTGATGAAAGGTCATCCTTCAAGGTCAAAGGTCAAAAAAACAAATCCAAGGGAAGTAATAAGCTTCAAAGGGAGATAATATCTGAACCTGCCAATGATATATTTGATGTTGTTAAATGCTATGTTTGTCAAATTTGGTTGCTGTACAGTATCAAATTGTGGGGTAAAAGTGCCTATTACTCAGAGTCGAATCCCTTTGCTCGTTCTTGAATTTCCTTAGATTTTTTAATTGCACCCCTATCCGGATCTACATGTATGTGAGTTAAATGCTTGCTGTCTTGTTTGCAGGTCTGCAGGTGTCGGTGGTTGGTCTGGAACGAGCCCTGCATCAGTACACATTGGAGCCCTCTGACAAACCCTTCGACATGAAGTCAGTGCCCCTGGCCACCCAGCCTCTAACTGAGCAGAGGTCCACTGCTGGCGGAGGTAACAGATGCAGGGCACTACTAGCTCTGTCATTAACTATCTAGATGAATTTCTGCTATTTGCTTACTGAATCTTCTACATGAAATAGTGGTAACAAGCTGATTGCTCATACTTTAGCTTATACGTCAATGACCAAACAGTAGCTTGGTTCCCATGTGAAGCAGCTGAAACTAGTTTTTATCCTATCCACCTTTCTGTTGTTGACAAGTACTGAGCCTATCACCCACTGTTGTCTTCTGTTGCAGCCAAGGAGCCAGGAGACACGGTGACCTCCAAGCCGACAGAGAAAGTGGCCTCCTCCCGCCAGGATGTGTATGCTGGTAGGTGCAGACATATTTAGTACTGGGTCATCAAATTCTGATTTTTCGTAGGTCAACAATTTGAGTCTGCAAGGCAAAATTTTGCAAAAACTTTTAAGTGATAAATGAAAATCCAATACATGTTAGTGTTTCTGAGCAATAGCTTGGGATGTGAAAGTGACGTGTTTTACTGTTGTTTTTTTATGATTGCCTTTTATCTGTTGTCAGTTTTGTATTGTCATTTGTTGACACCATAGAGGTTATCTTTCTTGCTCAATAATCATAAAATTTGGTCAGAACATTTAAATACATCTCTGTCTAGTGTGTACAATCACTAAAACATAAAGTCAAATTAAAAACAAATTCATGGTAAACTGAGTCATATTTATTTCTATCTCTTCATAAAACTTTTTAGAGCATTTCACATAGAGGTATAAGCGGAGTTTGAGACTGTAGCCTATGTTGTCAAGAATTGAGTCACAAAATTAATTGAAGGTGGCACTTTTATTCCCCAATCTTAATGACACTTAGTAAAAATAGTTACAAATCATTTCCAATGATAATTTTTTAGGGTTCAGAACTGCTTGTATATAGGTCACTGTTTATTTCCAATCTCTATTAACTATGTTAAAACAATGTTCTTGTGTTTAAAACATTATTATAATATTTGATCATTTTTAATAGCAAAAACTCATGTGAGCAGCCCAGGGTCCTCTTGTGACTCCTTAGTTTAAAATTCTTTTAAATTGACAGAGGATATTAAAGAGTTGGACCAATACAACAAAAGTTCCCATGAATTTGTTTTGGTACAAGAATGTTAAGTTTTCAAAATGCTTTATTACATGAAAGCACGTTGTTTTCAGAGCAACTTGCTGGCATCCCAGAGTTTGCTAACCTGGGACCGCTGTTCAAGTCTTCGAGCCTGCCTGTTGAGCTGACCGAGTCTGAGACAGAGTATGTGGTCCGCTGCATCAAGCATACATACTCCAGATACATGGTGTTCCAGGTATGATGGCATAGCAACACTTGCATAGTTCATGGTTGAAAGTTTACAATATCTGTTTTAATCCTAGAGTTATTGAGCAGAATTCCAACAAACATACAAATTACCAAATAAATAGTGGTTAAAGTGAAATAGCATTGACAACAAGTTTCGTGTTAGGTTTTCATTATCTACTGCGGCAGAGGATTGAGAGGTATTGACACTAAATTTGTACTTGTGTGACAATTTTATATGGAGCACAAGATGATATTTTCTTATTTTCATGTCTGCCAAAATATTAACTTCTTTACACAATTTTTCTTATTGATAAAGTTATATCAACATACTGAATGAAGTTCATTAATTTGACAAAAGCATTAATGATAGTTTTTTGTATTCAGTGCTATTGTTTATTCTACTATTATAACTGTCACAGTTTGACTGCACCAACACGCTGAATGACCAGGTGTTGGAGAAGGTGACAGTCCACATGGAGAACACCGATGACTTCCAGGTGTTGAAGTGTGTGCCGTGCCCCAAGCTGCCGTATGACAGCCCTGGCACCACGTACACCTTGGTACGACTCCCGGAGGAGGCTACAGCAGGTACAAGTGCTGATAATTCGAGGGGTGAACGGAAGACTGTTGTAACTCATATTAAATAAAAAAGGAGATACTGCAGTTTTCCGTTCAGCCCACTCTAGAACTATAGGGTTCAACATGAGGGTAGGATAATACAGGTGTAATTAATCCTGATTTAAGGAATGAGACATTTGATACAAGAAAGGGAAAGTAGGAAGTGCAATATATACTTTTTAAACATAAAATGTACATGTTTGCTTGTGTTTTTCCAGTCTGATATCTGTAATAAAGAGAGGAATCATTCACATTTTAAATACGCTATTTAAAGATGCATCTACATTCAAGTTTGTATGGCAAAAAAAAAGTTTTAAAACTTAACTTAAAAAAAACTTAATGATCCAAATTATAATCGGAATCAATTATTTCTGATACGCTCAAAAAGTAGGAAAGCTATATTAAGGATATCACAGAAATGTAGGCCAAGATAGGAACCTGACCATTTTCTCACAAAGTAGGAAACAGTAGGTATGCTGTAAGCCATGTTAAACAATGGACATATTAAAGTCCTGTTATGAGATTATCTGTAGTAAATTGTTAATCTTTTAATTGTATTTTACCAGATTAAATTGCATTAATAAAACACTAAATAAACAAAGCACCATGATTTGTAATTTTAACTAAATGAGTTGTAGCACTGTAACTTTGCATGGTAATTGTTTTTTGCCAGTGACTGGGACGTTCAGCTGCACTCTGAAGTTCATCGTGAAGGACTGCGATCCTAACACTGGAGAGGCAGATGATGAAGGATATGACGATGAATATGTGGTGAGTGTCTGAGTCTTAAACATGTGTGGGTGACTGTAATGAAAGTAATGTTTCAAGTTGGAATTCTTATATAGACCTCATTTGATAAAATTAAAGGTATCAAATTCATGTTTTATCAATTTTGTCATTACTATATGTCAGTACTGTCAAAATATTTTCATACCAATCAACTCCGATTGATTAAAACTAATTGAGATCTAGGAAAATGACAAAGTGGCTGCCTCTCATGGCTAGTGCAACATTACCTCTGGGTAAGCCATTAAATTTATGTTTGGATCCAAAATAGTGAGTATTATACCATGGCATTTGGAACATAGTGGATGTGGGGATATTACCTCATTTATTTGCTTTATTTGGATAAAAATATGTTAAAAGATGAATATTTTCATTAATAATCTTTGATATGAAATCATGTACTGTCTTTGCTGCTAATTTTGCCTGTTCTGTGATCAGTTGGAGGATGTGGAGGTGTCTGTGGCTGACCATGTGCAGAAGGTGATGAAACCAAACTTTGGAGCCAGCTGGGATGAGGTGGGACCAGACAATGAAATGGAGGATACCTTCGCTCTGTCCACTATGAAAACATTGGACGGTACATAGCTATTGGTGTTTGTGTTTACCCTTTAACACTTTACAGCTCTCTTTAAGAGCGTTTCATGTAAATTTAGAGAGCATACAACAATTAGAATGGGTTCTTTATTTATGAACTATTGTGGTTTGTGACTGAACCGAGTATCATACAGAAATGGTGAATTTGTTTTTTCCCCTTGAGAAAGTTTGTTAAGTTTTCTCATATTTCCTGTTTTGCTTAACTTCACCCCTTTTCAACATAAATTAAAGTGGATTGCATTTGCTTTCAGATGCAGTTAAAAACATTATCCAGTACCTAGGCATGCAGCCCTGTGAGAGGAGTGACAAGGTCCCAGAAGGGAAGAGTGCCCACACGCTCTATCTGGCAGGCGTCTACCGTGGCGGACATGACGCCCTGGTGCAGGCAAAACTTGCCATGGCAGACGGGGGAGTAACCATGCAGCTCACTGTGCGCTCTACAGATCCCAATGTGTCTGAGGTGCTTGTTTCAGCCATTGGGTAAATGGTATGATAACAGCCACAATGAAGGGAGGACATAATACGACATATAAGTTCTTAAAGTTATGGACATAAATCTTCAAATGTATCGCTATATAATTATGAATCTTAAATATATTATAGTGCACCTTAGCAGTTTATATGAATTATGTATTTTTGGTCAAGGTCACATAAATTTTGTTGCTTTTTTGGAAGATTAAATTGCAATATGGCAAAAATATACAAGGATAGCTGTATGACAATTGTCCTTACATACTGTCTTTTAATAAGACCACCTTTTAGTAGCATTCTTTGTTACTTAACAAATCTACTTCATTTCGGAGTATATAATTTGAGCTGCTTTTTAGAACTGCTTTTTTGAAAGTGTATCACTGAGTGATTTCTATAAGTAGTTGTGTACAGAGTTTTGCATTGCAAGCTTGGAAAAGGAGAATATCTCCAAATTATTGTCTGATGCAAACCCATCACAGGTACAAAGTTTAAAACATTATAAAGGAAAAGCACAACTCTTCACTTGCACCTTTTCTTTTGTTTTGCACCCATCCATAAACAAAATTTACTTGGCAGGGATATCAAATCAACAAATTTGCTTCTTTGAAATATATTTTAAACTGCTTGTATATTATTGTTGTGTTGATCTTTCTTTTACTATTCATTTGGATACAATACAATACAATACAATACAATGCCGAAACGACATATTCAAACAAACAGATTCTTCCTAATTGTGGTTTAACATATTTAATTGTCAACATCATTTCTTGCATCTGAAGATTGTATGTTAATTTCTTCTTCAAATAAATTTGTTTAAAATGCAGATGGACTTTCTGTAATTTAAACCTCACCTGAGCACAACATGCTCATGGTGAGCTTTTGTGTTGCATATGTTGGTAGTTTGTCATCAGTTGTTGGCTCCAATCAAATGTTAAACGCGCTACGGAACACAAAACATTCTCTTTGAACAAAACCTGCCTCAACATAATTTTGTGAGAAGGAGTTTCGAAAATATGGGGGCCAATTAACATAATATTTACATGAAAATGAACATAATTTATTTGAAAAAAAAAAGCCGACAACGACCAATTTAGCGTTAGAATTTCCGGGAACATTTCAGTATAATTTTCCCAGAGTACATTTAAGTATACTTAAAGAGTACCCGGGGTACATTTAAGTAGAACCCGAGGCGACAATGACCAATCGAGCGTTAGTGGTATAACTATATGACTAAAGTTCAATTGGAAACTGCCAGCGAAACAAACAACAACAAAGTTCTTTCGTAAACCATGTATGACACATTCAATAAAAAAAAAAGTATCTATCTTAATAAATGTACATTTTATCAAAAACTATTTATGTTAAACGTGCTTTCCGAGTACATTTGCTAATGATTAATATGTAAATGTGTATTGCAAATACACTCCTGCAGATAGACATTTTTGTACTGTAGATTATGGTCAAGTATTTCCACAATTATGAGTTGAATGTTTTAAGACATCGAAATTAGCAAATTTTATGAACGTTGGAAGTATAGCACAAAACATAGACACGTACATCCACGTAGTAAGGCTCGATTGGTCATTGTCGGCTCGGGTACTACTTACATGTACACTTAAGTATACTCATATGTATCCCGGGTACGGTGAATACCGGTATACATAAACGTACCTGGTCGATATTAGACTGTACCCGATTTGTTTTCCCGTTCAAAATCAGATGTCGTAAAACGCTCAACCGATTACCGTAAAACGGTATTGTTTATCTTAAACAAACTTCTCTTTAAAAAAAAAACTGCATCAACATGCTTTTTATGCCCCCGGTAGGGTGGCATATAGCAGTTGAACTGTCCGTCAGTCAGTTTGTCAGTCAGTCTGTCCGTCCGTCCGAAAAAAACTTTAACATTGGCCATCACTTTTTCACTATTTAAGATAGCAACTTGATATTTGGCATGCATGTGTATCTCATGGAGCTGAACATTTTGAGTGGTGAAAGGTCAAGGTCATCCTTCAAGGTAAAATGTCAAATATATGGCGTCTGTCTTTCCAAAAACTTAAACATTGGCCATAACTTTTTCAATATTGAGATAGCAACTTGATATTTGGCATGCATGTGCATCTCACGGAGCTGCACATTTTGAGTGGTGAAAGGTGAAGGTGAAGGTCATCTTTTAAGGTCAAATGTCTAATATGTGGCCTCTATCCGTCCGTCCAAAAACTTTAACATTGGCCATAACTTTTTCACTATTGAAGATAGCAACTTGATATTTGGCATGCATGTGTATCTCATGGAGCTGAACATTTTGAGTGGTGAAAGGTGAAGGTCAAGGTCATCCTTCAAGGTCAAATGTCAAATATATGGCGTCTGTCCGTCCGAAAACTTTAAAATTGGCCATAACTTTTTCAATATTGAAGATAGCAACTTTATATTTGGCATGCATGTGTATCTCATAAAGCTGCACATTTTGAGTGGTGGAAGTTCAAGGTCAAGGTCATCCTTCAAGGTCAAAGTTTTTTTATATAAATATTTTCAAAGCGGCATTCTCATGAAGCTGCACATTTTTAGTGGCGGATGTTCAAGGTCAAGGTCATCTTTCAAGGTAAAAATTTTATTTTTTTTCAAAACGGCGTTCTCATGAAGCGGCGCAATAGGGGGCATCGTGTTTCTGGCAAACACACCTCTTGTTGAGTTTGAGTTTCGATAATAAAGAGGCCATTTTAAAGAAAATTGACATAATCAGAACATAATTGATTAAAAAAATAACCGACAACGACTGTGTAAGCATTAAAATTCCCGGGTACGTTTTAGTATATTTACCGTACCCGGGGTACATGTAAGTAGTACCCGAGCCGACGATGACCAATCGAGCCGTGGTTATACTAGTATTTTATGCAATTCGACAAACAAACAAAACCCAGTCAGTGTGCTCTAAACCTCTGTCCCGTGAATTGTTGTTTCTAACATATTAAAGAAGTAGGTCGGCATGTTAGGTTCAAAATAAAAAACTGAAGTGTGTATGAATTCAAATTAAATGCTAAGACTCGGATCTCACTAAAGTTTAGAATGGAGGTTTCGGTAAATGACAAGTTCGGTAAATTGGATTTATATAGTAAATGCCGCGGAGGTTTCGGTAAATTGGTATAAATAGGGATTATCGCACCTTTAGTCGATAAGCGTGTAAACTAATTGAGTCGTTTGGCACTAATTAAATTATCTGATTAAAATGTACGGAGTTGATGTTATCAATTTAGAGATGTTTGCAAAGGGTTTGGTATGACGAGCTTCCGGTCGTGAGACGTGTCATTGAAATCGTAAACAAAGAAAAATATTTTTTATTAGCACATTTTACCAACATGAATAGAGCACAAGCAGATTATTTGTATGGTATAAGTATGGGTTCACGATTTGCACCACTAAAAAGGGAACTTTTCCAGGAAGAAAGACATAAATCAAGAAATAACAAACGTAAACGCCAGGAGTCAGCAGGTGGGGTATCGACCTTCAGACAATCATCTTCTGCGGATAGTTCCCCAATACGACAGGTGTATACCAATGATAACTTCCAGCAGTTAGAGAACAAAATTGACACAATATTAGATGGTATGAAAAATATGGGTCTATTAAAATGCCGTGTTGACAATATCGAGTCGACTTTGTATTACAATTGTTCCGCCCAGAACGTTACCCACGAACGTGTATTACTGCTCTAATACAAAACATTAGAGCTTGAGGCCCGTCAGAGGGAGAGCTTCATACTTATTGCGGGGATAGATGAACATGAAAACGAAAATTGCCGTAATACAGTTCATGAATTCCTGCGAAGGTCACTTGATATTGACAGGGGTGAAATTTCAGTTTTGCGCCAATCGTGTCGGCAGACGAATCAGCACAAACAACGCACGACCACGGTTAATTCGAGTCATGATGAGCCACCCAGGTGAAGTTGACGACCTCATGAACAGCGCACGTCGACTCGCCGGAACCAACCTCAGCCTTCTGAGAGACTACCCCAAAGAAATAAGCGACGCCAGGAAGCAGCTATGGCCCAAATTCAAGGACGCTAGGTCCAAACACGGACCCCGGAACGTACAGATGCTTTTCCCAGCAGCACTCCGAGTGAACGGGCGAATCGTCGAGGATTTATTCCCAGAGTGGTACCCTATTCTCAAGGGGTCAAGAGTATCAAATACCAATGAACGAATCCACAACTCCGTAGCGTCCAGTGTAGAAATGCTCCGACAGACAGTACACTACACCGCCCAACAGCTACCACGACCCGCTCAAAAAAGTCCTCCAACACATACCAACAAACCACCCAGAAAATTGGCAGACGAAACATCCAGACAATAGCCAGTGGACCTTACCATCAAAATGCCGAATCCCACGGCTTCGCCAAGATCAAGGTCAACACCAAACTCGCCTCGCGGAAAGGGACCTTCCAAACCCAAGACAACGCAGCCATCATACCTGACTTTAACGGACAAAGATGGAAACATGTCTGATGAAGAGGCGACACAGTGCGACCTACCCAATTCCCCAACAGTAGACAAAATAATGTGCTAGGAGAACAGGGGACAGTGAATCCACATATGGCAAACGGCGGTTTTGACAAAGCTTTATCATCAAATGTCACTGACAATATATTTGTTAGCAAAAAACAATTTGTTTAACATAATGAATATTCTTATAATATTGGTGAAACCATTTGTGACCATGTATTTGCTAACCCTAATAATAACATAGAATATGATCAACATAAAACAACGTTTAAATGTAACTCTGTAAGAAATTCCATTTTTAACTCCATTTTTGATAATGTTATTCAGTCTCCAATCATTTCCAATGACAATTCAACCCTCGCACAATGAACTCCTGCAGCCGATACGTACATAAACGTAGAGTCCTTCCCAAATAACACCCACAGTCTTAGTCTTGTATCCAGTAACGTACACTTTTTACCAGATACGCCTTACTCCTCAATCACCACATATATCTGCCATGCATGCCTAAGCTATCCATCGTCTTCCAAAACACGCCACTGCCGCCACACACAAGCGCTACAGCGCACACTAGACGCACAAACCAATCGGATGCATAAAGAATCCAACACTCCCAATGTTGCGAGCGACAATACAATTTTAAATCCAAAGGATTGCCAGTCGAACGTATTCATTGGCGCTACCTTGCCTAGAACAGATGGCGTTGATGTACACTGTGCACTCCCCAATTCCCGCTCCCCGGACACTCCCCGTAACGCCTCTCCGTGCAAAACGTCCGTTCCTGAAAATATAAGAAAAAACCCAATAAGTACAACATTAAAATCAGATCCTCTAGAAACTATAAAAATGGGAACGTCAAATGTATGTGGACTAAAGAAAGGGTGTTTTTACCCAGACTTTGTTGAATATATTAATCAGTTTGACATATTTTGCTGCACAGAATGCAAAATAGACGAGCATGATATAATTAAAATTCATGGAATTGAGTTTATAGCCCAACCACGAAAAATGAAATTTCATAGAAAGTCAGGTGGTCTGGGTATTCTTATCAAAGAACAATTATTCAAATTTGTAGAAATTATCAATACTGACTCCGATTATATCCTTTGGGTAAAACTAAAAAAAGGTTGCATTACAATCGAACACGACGTCTTACTTGGGATAGTGTACATCCCACCAGAATCATCAAGATTCTTTAACCAAGATGAGCTCAATAATCTCGAAATAGAGGTCACTGATATGAGCAACAAATATAGTCACGTTATAATAACAGGCGACACTAACGGTCATACAGCCCAATTATCCGACTTCATAGAATTCGATGATTTCTTGTCCGAATACTTTGGTTTCGACAATGACATGATAAATAATTTTAACCATGAGTATAATTTACACAAACATAATATGAATATAACGAGGAGCTCGTGCGATCCTAAAATAAACGCAATAGGCAAAGCTATAGTAAATATTTGTAGGAACAACAATCTACTCATCTTAAATGGAAGATTTAGTAAAGATAAGAATATAGGTCGTTCAACATTCAAAGAGAATTCTGTTATTGACTACACCCTTTGCTCAGTACTTACCCTAAAATACTTACACAGCTTTGAAATCGTAGAACTTGACCCATTGTTCTTTGATGGCCACTCTGTGTTGTCCTTGAACTTCAAACCTGCAAAAGTGATCGAGATTATGAAAAATCAAAACCCTAAACAACACCAAAATCGGCTATGGAAATCAGATAAACAAGCGGAATTTGTCTCGAATTTAAAAAATCATGATTTAACACCAATTTACTCGTTACTTAATACTACAAATTGTGCGGCTAAAACTACCACTACCACTTATTGCACTACTACTACTACTTCTTCTAATATTACTTCTGCTACTTCCTCTACTTCATCTAACATTACGTTCCTTAACACAACAGCCACCACCAACAACATCAACAATAAAAACAATAATAATACTATTCAACACGACAATTTAATCAAAACCGAAAATAATAGTCGCAACAACAACATTATCAATATGGCCCTTACACAAATAGCACAACTATTCCATACGACAGCCGTGCAAACATTTCAACCAAAATTATTTCAACATAAAAACCAACGGCACACAACAAATTCAATCAAATCTAAACCCTGGTACGGGCCTCAATGTAATAACAAGAGATTAACCTACAAACGAATGCGTAAACTCTACAATCAAAACAATACATCAGACAATAAAAACGCACTGAACCATGCAAGTAAAGAATACAAACGGATCGTGCATTTCCATCACAAAAAACATATACATCGTACTCAAACCCAATTACGAACCATGAAAAACAAACAACCGAAGCATTATTGGAATTACCTAAAATCACTGGAAAGTCACAAAGATGAAATTAAACCAAGCATCGAACAATTTTATACATATTTCAAAGACTTAAACACAACACAACATGAAAGCACAAGTGACCATGACCTCAATAGCGTTGAACCAAATATAATCGACAATAACACAGAAACTACCCTTAACTCTCCCATCACCCGTGATGAAATTGATAAAATGATCAACAAATGTAAAAACGGCAAAACATGTAGCCAGGCCGACAATATTTGCAATGAATATATTAAAGCCACGAAAACTCTGATGTTGCCAATCTATACAATACTTTTCAACATGATATTTGACAGTGGAACTATACCAGACACCTGGTCAAAAGGTTACATCTTTCCAATATACAAAGGAAAAGGCCCACGGGAGTACATCGTACTCAAACCCAATTACGAACCATGAAAAACAAACAACCGAAGCATTATTGGAATTACCTAAAATCACTGGAAAGTCACAAAGATGAAATTAAACCAAGCATCGAACAATTTTATACATATTTCAAAGACTTAAACACAACACAACATGAAAGCACAAGTGACCATGACCTCAATAGCGTTGAACCAAATATAATCGACAATAACACAGAAACTACCCTTAACTCTCCCATCACCCGTGATGAAATTGATAAAATGATCAACAAATGTAAAAACGGCAAAACATGTAGCCAGGCCGACAATATTTGCAATGAATATATTAAAGCCACGAAAACTCTGATGTTGCCAATCTATACAATACTTTTCAACATGATATTTGACAGTGGAACTATACCAGACACCTGGTCAAAAGGTTACATCTTTCCAATATACAAAGGAAAAGGCCCACGGGAAAGCCCCGAAAACTATAGGCCCATAACGATTTTATCCTGTCTAGGCAAACTATTTACATCCGTCTTAAATGAAAGATTGATAAGGTACAGCAATGAAAATTACATAATCCACCAAAATCAAGCTGGCTTTCGTAAAAACTTCTCAACAACAGACAACATATTCTGCCTAAATTTTCTTATAAACAACATGAAAAAATTAAAGAGTAAACTATTTGTGGGCTTTGTAGACTTTACTAAATGCTTTGACCTAATCCCCAGAGCAGAACTATTCCATAAATTAATTAACAACAATGTCCAAGGAAAATTCATTCGAATTATAAAAAAACATGTACGACAACATCAAATCATGTGTCCAAACAAAATATGACAATTCAGCTTTCTTTGCTTGCGACCAGGGTGTCCGACAAGGGGACAACCTTTCTCCTCTTTTATTCTCCTACTACCTAAATGACTTACTCGAATACCTTAAAAATAGCAACAACAAAGGGATCCAAATTCAATACCATGATGGAGAAACAATGCATTTTCTAGCACTAATAGCCATACTGTTCGCCGATGACACGATTCTCCTAGCAGATTCCCCCAAATCTTTTCAAAAATGTCTAGACGATTTCGAAAAATATTGCAAACAATGGAAATTAACAGTAAATGTAGATAAAACGAAAGTCATAATATTTGGCACCAATAAAAGAACTTGGCATAAATACTCATTCAGAATAAACAATAAACTTATTGAAATAGTAGACAATTACAAATATCTAGGAACATACTTTAGCCACAGTGGAAGTTTTTTTAAAGCAAGAACACATATTGAAGAACAAGCCAACAAAGCACTGCATCTACTATACAAAAGAATAAACAATCTCGATCTTCCACTCGACTTGCAAATATCCTTATTCGATAGCACAATCCTACCAATTCTAACATATTCCACTGAAATAATTGGATACGAAAACACAAACAATCTGGAGAAAATACATATTTCTTTTCTCAAGAAAATAACAAATTCCAGAAAATCAACACCCAACTCATTCCTCTACGCAGAGCTGGGCAGATACCCACTTCAAATACAAATCAAAACAAACATGATAAAATACTGGTCAAAGATAATAAATGGCGACCACACAAAATACACATACATCCTATATAAGTATATGCTAAATAGTCCTCAAACTTACAAGTGGCTCGACTACATTAAACAGATATTCAACGAAACAGGAAATACATACATTTTCGAGGCCCAAAATCATATCAACACAAATAACGTCCACCAGACAATTAAACAAACCCTAATGGATCAATTTTTACAAGAATGGGAAGCAAAACGGAACACGTCAAACAAAGGCAAACACTTTCTCCTGTTCAAAAACAATATTAAACTCGAAAAGTACATAAAATCACTTCCAAGTAACCTTTCAACAAACCTCATTAAATTCCGAATTGCTAACCACAAACTGCCTGTTGAAGTACAAAGATGGTCTAACATTCCTCATAACTTAAGATACTGCCCCTTTTGCCTCCAGCTAGGGCTAAGAGAACTAGGAGACGAATTCCACTACGTCATTGTGTGCCCACACTTTACAGAACAAAGGCGTAAATTGATCCCGAGATGCTACTCCACGCGCCCAAATATCATCAAATACATTGAATTAATGAAGTGCAACAACATTAACATGGCTAAACGCACAAGCTTGTTTACTCGTAAAATTATGGACGCGTTCACAAACACACAATAATTAACTAATTAATTCATGAGACTAAATCAAAATAAATAAACATACGTACCTGCAATTTAGGGCAAATCCAAATTAGTAATCCCGCATGTGAATATTTGCAGAGCACGTGCAAAACTTTCCAATTTCATTCATAAACGCACTGCTTACACACACCCAACTCTGATCTACACGCGATCTCGATTTCGGCATGTAGGTCAGGTCAATTGGGTACATCGATTGTTCTAAAAATAATTACATCACAGGCTGCATGCCACTGATTACATACTCAAGCAAACGAATTCGATTAAAATCCACCTCTTCGACTCTATGAGATAAAATTCAGGGGCGTAGATAACCTCCCAACATTGGGGGGGGCGGTCCAGTTTCTGTACTGGGAACATAAAGAGGTTCGTTTGAGAGGGTTGTCCTCTCCCGTGGTTCCGAAAAAAATTACAATTACAATTAAAATGGTGCGTTTTTGGGGAACTTTCATGTTGATATAAATGTTATTGTTTTCTTTCCAAAAACTCTAATTACAACATAAAATTAAGTAAATGTTTATGTATTTTAATGACGGAGTTTTACAAGTGATATGAAAAATAAAAACATTAACATTACATTCACAACGGATATATTTTATTACTGATGGACATATTTAACACCTGAAAATGGGAGAGTGTTATAAATAACCACATGAAAATACACAACAACCAATACAATATGACATGATTAGTAAAGAATGTATCCACATTTCGAGCACTATTAAAATACTGAACCAGGATGAATAAATATTATTAAATTAAGTTAAATAAACAAAAATTACGGATAATTCATTTTTAAGCCACAATTTATCATGCACTGTTCGCGTAATGTTAATGCCAAGTGTCACATTCTATGAAAACTTCCCGAAGATAGTTAACCGTGATTCATTCACACTGACGAACTCATTGGCAACATCTAACAAGTCCATTGCGTCGGTAGCACACCTGTGCACGTGGAGCGTCATGAGCTGGGTGAGTCTCTCCTGTGTCATAGACGTCCGGAGGTACGTCTTCAGGCGTCTCAGGCCGGAGAAGGACCTCTCGCTGGTGGCGTTGGTGGCGGGCATTACCAGGACGTGGCGGAGGACGCGCATCACCTCCGAGAAAAAGAGGCGAGACTCAGGAGACAAGTCGCGGAAGAACGTTACAATGTCCGTGATGGTCTTGACCTTCTTGTCCCGTACGGCGACCTGGTACGTCTCCAGCTGAGTGGTGAGCGCCTGCTCGTTGAAGTCGTCCCTGTAGAAGTCCATCACGCTCCGCAGATGAGTGGCGTAGTCACCACCACAGGCGCAGCACACCAGAAGGTCTTGGAGGGATCTGTAGGTTTTGTAGCCTGGCTGATCGAATCTGTCCTTGATACACGCGATCACCAAATCGAATGCTTCAAAGTAGACCTGGCGGTACCGATCACGTGCTGTGGCTGGATACTCGTGGGCCCCGGTTCCAACGTCATAGCGTTTCGGCATCTTGCGTCGCCTGGGAACCACTGGCTCTCCTACGTCGACGTCATCGAGCTGGCTGTTGACGTCAACCCAAAACTTGTCGAAGGCATCGTCGGAGCGCTTGCTGGTCAATGTTTCCACCGTCATTGAAGCAACTGCCTGACCCTCTGATGCGGACATGTCCTTCTGTTGTAGGGTGCGGCTCAAGTTGTCTGTATGTCGCAGGATGATGTAACCCAGATGGACACCAAAGAAGAGGTCGAAGCTCTCCATCTGGGACCGCACGCCTACTATCCTGGAACGGATCTCCGAGTCTTTGGTCTGCTCGTAGCAGGTGTCCCACAAGGTCTGTAACACAGTGTAGTTGTCTAAGACACTACACAGGCTTGCTGCACGCACTGTCCATCTCGTGGGGCACAGTACACGGAAACCAGGGGTATCGGGGCTCATCTCCTCCTTCAGGGTCTGTAAGGTACTGTCCCTCTTTGGTGAATACTTAATCAGTTTGGAGACTTCATGCACTGTATCCATGGTGTCGCGCAAGAGCTTGCACTGACGTACACAGTCCCCAACGGCCAGATTGAGTGCATGTCCGTAGCAGTGCGTGAACACAGCTCGCTCCTCCTTTGCTAAGATGTTGGTCGCCACACCACGCTTCGCTCCGGTCATGTTGCTGGCCCCGTCATAACACTGCCCTCTGCACTGGCTCAAGGATAGGTTCATTCTTAGAAGAGTGTCTTCTATGACCGACGTCAGTGTAGTGGCGTCAATGGAATTTACTTGGTGAAACCCAACAAAGTCCTCGTGCACATTTAAGTCCTCGTCCACGTGTCTGAAGACTACCACCACTTGTTCTCGGTTGGACTTGTCTGTTGTCTCGTCAGCCATGATTGTGTAGAACTCGTTTGTCTTGATGTCACTGGCCACTTTACGGAGGATGCGCAGTGCCATGAGCTGGAGTATTTCATTCTGGATATCAGGGGCGACGAACTTGTCCCGCTTCCGTTCCAGCCACGCGAGAATAGAGCTGTCCGTCTCCCCGTGGTGTTGTAGCAGCTGCATGAAGTTCCCCTCATCGTCGTCGTGCCCACGTAGCGCGATGCCCTGGCGTGCGAGGAACCGTATGCTGCGTAGGATTTGCAGAAGCTGCTTCCGGTTGTCGGCCTTCTCCTTAGCGTGCCCCGCTGACAGCATCTCCCCCACGTCACGCGTCGTGGCGGGAAGCGTCACCAGTCGCTCGACCGCCTCCTTGTGGCACTCGCTTTTTTCGTGCTTCCGGAACTTCTCGGTACCCGCTTTCCATTTGGAGAAGCCATCACTGATGAAGCTGCCGTCCACCTTCGTGTTGCCGATCTTGCCCAACTTCTTGGCCGCCATGCAGAGGTGGCAGAACGCAAGGTCCCGGCTCTGAAAAGAATAATATTGTAATAAATTTTGTGTTAAATATTAATGATAATAATAAGAAACATTATTAAGCAACATTTTTTTTTACAATACGAGTATTTTTTGTATGTTGTGCCTTTTTTTCTAAATTTCATTTGTATTTAGATCAACGTTAGGTTCAGAAAAGATAAGAACGATCGCAAATTAAAATTTAATACTAATATACATACCTCATCGTAGTGGAGCCATGTGAAGGAATCAAACCAACAAGATTGGAATGAACGCTGTTCTGGCTTTTTCTTCCCGAATGTACGCTTAGGAAACGCAAAATTTCGAGGCTGATTAGGAATACTCATTTTGAACATTAAACAATTACATATATGATATTGTTTCAATGATTTCTAATCAAATAATAACTGATGTACTTAGAGAACAAAAATATTTTCAAACTAATGAATGTTTTTCACGCGTATTTGATTGCAGAGACTGTTGACATGATACTAATGGTCATTACTGTCTAATTCCTGGAATGTTCTGCAGTCTGAGATAAACAGTGAAGACATTAGCACTGACAGTGTGTTTATGATTCAAGCAGTTTCGAAGAAGGGTTGTTTTGCCAGGCAAGTTAAATAAACATTATAGTGTCTGAATAATGTTGCCATCAACATTAAGAGGTTCCAACCATCCCATTATTTTACCTAGGGGACACATGGCTTCTGCACTGACGGCGCGTGATTACAAAAATACTGGTTTTGGGGCGGCGATTTTTTTGGGATTTTACATTTATTTATATAACGATGACTAGCCGAAATATTGGGGGGGCGGCCGCCCCCCCTGCCCCCCCCATTATCTACGCCCCTGAAATTATCCAATGAACATACTTGTTATACGCAATTTAACTTCTATTATTGTTGTACGATTTAATCACTTATCCTAATGTACATTATTGTAGTGTTTGATTCGTTGCATGTTCTTTCAAATGAGTTGTAAATTCCGACTACATTCACCTGATGTTTTTTCTTTCTTTTTCTAGATGCTTAATTGTAAACAAGTACAAATTGTTTATGCACTTGGACTATATTTCGTTAAAAACGTATGACCAAATTTCTTAAACAATTGTATAGTCTACTTCTAACTTCTAACAGATGTAACCAATATGTGTACTATGTGTTGTATTTATATGTATATGTTTTATTTCTTATAACCAGCTACCTTCGAATATTGCATCAAAGTTATGTCTTTGTGCGTTTTACTAAATGCTTTAAATTGTTGATACTTTTGCCTATTTTACATCATTGGCGTTGGGACGCTTCTTACAATTCATTAGATCTTTTTTACTACACTCATTTTAATACTAATATCTTCCATTACTATTTTCGGACTTATATATTTTTCTTTATTTGACTTTACTAATATCATAAAGGTTAAATATTCTAATAAAATTACCGCGGAAAACCTCTATAAATGCAAAAAACAATCTGTTTAAATTTGTATCACTGAAACAATATTCATTCAATTTATATATAAAATAAAAAGATCAAAAATGTTACGCACAACTGTCCCCGGTACGACATTTTTACAAAGTTAAAGTTTGGTTATAGTATACAATCCCAATTATGTCTCTGTTATTGAAAACATGCTTTCAATTATGTTTATCGAATATCATGTGATAGAACACAGTCTCACGACCAATAGCGATGTTTATGCTTATGCCATGTCTGTTATTATCATGTAACGTGACAGAAATAAAGATAGTGTGTGTGTGTGTGTGTGTGTTAATATTAAATATCCAGGCTTGCAACCTATTCGACCATCAGCCATATCAACGCCCTGGGACCACCCACGGCGGTCCACCAAATGCTCAACGACGAGTATTGAACTATGTGAATGACTGATATTGTTGAAATGTCACATTAAATGACATTAAATTAAACAAACATGTGGAAACTCTGAAAGATGCTTATGTGTCTTATTTATATTGTACTGTGTCATAAATGTATCTTATTTATATGTGACTACGCCCTTTTTTTATGTACCCCACCCACTAAAGTGGGGGACATATTGTTTTTGCCCCGTCTGTCTGTTGGTCTGTTTGCTCCAACTTTAACATTTGCAATAACTTTTTCAATATTCACGATAGCAACTTGATATTTGGTATGCATGTGTATCTCATTCAGCTGCACATTTTGAGTGGTGAAAGGTCAAGGTAAAGGTCATTCTTCAAGGTCAGAGGTCAAATATATGTGGCCAAAATCGCTCATTTGATGAATACTTTTGCAATATTGAAGATAGCAACTTGATATTTGGCATGCATGTGAATCTCATGGAGCCGCACATTTTGAGTGGTGAAAGGTCAAGGTCATCCTTCAAGGTCAAAGGTAATTTTTTTTTATCAAAGCGGCGCAGAAGGGGACATAGTGTTTCTGACAAGCAAATCCCGCACATTTTAAGTGGTGAGAGGTCAAGGTCATCCTTCAAGGTCAAAGGTAAAAAAAATCAAAACGGCGCAGAAGGGGACATAGTGTTTCTGACAAACACATTTCTTGTTTGGAAATGAAATGAAAGATTCAAATATGTCCTATATATATTGTATCCATGTTTTAAATGATTATTTATAATATATGGTAAATAAAAAGATTACAAAGTTAATCAGTTAGTATTTTTTTATTCAACGGATTTGTTCAGGCAAAAAATGAAATCAGTTATTTTGTAGATAGCTCATTCATGCCCCTAATTTCTTTACCGTATGCATAGCAACTCAACTCAAAATTAATCCACAGTTTGCAAACATATGCCCCTGATGTTATTGTAAGCCAATAATAGGTGTCATTAACACCTCATTGTAGGTATACCACCTCTATAAAAAACCAATTTAACGAAACCTCCACGGCATTTACTATATAAATCCAATTTACCGAATTTGTCATTTACCGAAACCTCCAGCACCCAATATTTCCATCAGATTCAGGCCATGTTCCGAAATGTTGGAATGTACAAATATATGCAAAAATGAAAACATTGTTGGTATTTTGAAATCGTGTTATTATGATAAATTTCTGTTAAACGGGTATTAAAAATGGAAGTCTTTACTAAAAAGCTGTTTTTGTCCCCTACCGGTGATTTTATGGTGAAACCGGAGTGGACTTATGGTTTGCGCTCCGTGTGTCAGTCTGTCCGTCATATTTTTTCATGAAACTTGATACATGGACAGATGGCAATATGGAGATTATGCACGTCAATTCATTTTGTTCCTACGTCAAAAATTGTGATTGCTATGGCAACAAATAAAATATTTTTTTTTTTACTGACAACGGTGGAGTTTCACCGGTAGTGGAAAATATTGCTTGGCAATCTCTTGTTAATACTTCTCGGTCTTTTGGAATAAATGTTAAGATACAAGTGTTTGCAATGTTGCATTTCATGAAAACTTTTACTTCGATAAGCAATTAAATTGCACATGAAGTTTATTTCAAGGATGTGAATGTAAGTGTCAAATGAATAACATACGTATTTTTTGAAGTAAAACAAGTTCAATAATTTATACAATCGTCAGGTGTTATATTTACTAAAATTCAATTTATTTTTATATACCATCATTGTTCTTCTGGTTTAAATGTTCATATCGCGGTCATCGCTTCATGTCTTCACGTCACGAATTTTAAATCGACTAAGCTGTGTAACCGAATTAACCAAACTATAGCTTATAGTGTAAGTCAGCCTTAGAGACACTGAGGTTAGTCAAGCTATCAATCTCCACGCAGAGTTGTCGTTCCTTGCTCTCACATACACCTCTGCGAAAGGCTCAGCATGCCATATAGCCCAGAAACTGGGAAAAACCGAACACACGCATTCAAAGTATATTTGATTTGGATTTTGTAGGATCAGAGGCGTAAACTAATGAAATAGGAATTTTAAATTTACGATACATCGTGCAAAAACTTGCGAGTTTTAATGCAACTCTTTGAAACTATTTTATTGCCCATTTACGCAGATGGAATCATTCCTCGCACTTAACAAATGTAAACAATTGAAAATAATTTTTATTGAGTGACATTAGGCATAGCTTCAACGTATGTATGTATGTAGGTTTGTTAACATAAAAAAAACATATCAATTTTATAATAATGAATTAAGACTGATATAAGATATTATGGTATGAGATGGTTTTCTTTAATGCAGTGAATGTAATGTAACCGTCGTGCAAGAGATTTCAAGCTATATGAGGCCAATCGCCACTCTGGATCAGCAGACGTTTATAGGGCGTACCACTTGAGGCAAAAGTCAACAAGACCTACTAGGTAAAAAGAGAAATGTACTTTGACGTACAATATGTACGTCGAACTACATTTTTGTACTTCGACGTACAAAATTGTACTTCGAGGTACAGTTTTTACAGACTTTTGAGTGTTAGCCAATCAGAAGACGCCTTACATCTGTTGCTTAAAGTGACAGTCCATGTTTTAAATTTTATCAAATTATATTTCTTATACAGTTATTAAACGTTTACTTCTATCATTTTAATTGATGATAATGTTATAAAAGATATTATATGCTAGGTAGCTCTTAAATGTATATTTTGTTAATAAACTTTCTTTTAAAAGTGACTGCAGCTAGATTTCACAACCTGTCACTGACTGTGGTGTGAAAAAAGACAGCGCTTGAAAACACCTGTGTTTTATCGTTATAATAGAATGTCTTTAAATTTTTAAGAAAATTAAATGACTTCAAAGTAGATACTTTTTTAAATTCTTTTTTTTTCAATTTTGATATTTTTATTCATTTTGTCCTCAATTAAAACGGAGATTTTAAACATTTATTATGAATAAATCTGAACGAAAAGCGGCTCAAGAGACGAGTGTTTTGATTGGCTGTTCAGAAAATATGTTCGTCGAAGTACAAAATGTACTTCGGGGTACAAATATATACTTCGAAGTGTATTTCATATTTGTACAAGTACAAATTTATGTTTACCTAGAAGGCTACATAGACTTTCGACCCAAATAGTACGCCATAGATTTATTCCATAAATCAATATTTTTCGGGTGAAGGATTCACGATTGGAATGCAATAGGCATTAAGCCAACTATACTGAATATGATTCACAATTTTAAATAAAATTAAACACTAATTAAACTTTTTTATAATTTCAACATTTTAAAGAGTTTCTGGCCTATTGATTTATGGCATAAATCGTCTGCTGATCCAGAGTGATTGCGCAATAATCGAGTACTCTGATTTTTGGGGTGACGTCACGATAAATAGGTAACTCACGCAAGTAGTGAATGCTATTGCAGTGTGTATGGAACTATCGGCTTTCCGTTGTTAAACAAGCTGCAAATAAACTAATTTGACGTGCATTTAACGGTAATTAAATAAATCTTTGAAGGTAAATCGTTTGTTGTTGCCTTTTTCGCATTAATTCGGAAATCTTGTTACTCGTTTTCTTATTATATCGATAATTGGTCACTGAAGGATAATCACATCATCGAATAATCTATTGATATGTTAGAACAAATGAAAATATACTTTAAATTTATCAAATACCATTCAAAGCTGATTTTTAGGGGGTAAATATAATATGACCAGGGGTACAATACCAGTTGGGCTAAAACTTATCTGGAGCTTATTGTGTATTAATAGCTGTATACGTATACTTCCTGTTAAGTTAATTTGTATCATGAGTGGTTATCTGCGTGAATAGATAAGTATTGAATAACAATCTTATCAGGCCACAGTGTGTACATTGGCAGTGAGGTGATCAGATTACGGAGATTTTGACACGTACATTTCTGTTAAGTTGTCTGTTTTCTGAAATTTGTTGTATTGCATTTATTTTATTTCTGGCTATTTACAAGGATTTTTTTCCACGCTACTTGTTTGAACTGTGTTCATGATGAAATAAACATGAAATAAAGTGAATTTCAAATAAATGCACAAAATCTTGTGCGTTCTTCGTTATGGCGACAACGTTTTTGTCTTCTTTCCTTAAAGAATCTGACTCAGTTCTGGATTATTGTTGCACTTCGTGTGAAGAAGACAGTAGTTGTATCGTGGCAGAGTTTTTCTGTGAAAAGTGTGAGAAATTTTACTGTGAAAAATGTATCGCGCCACACAAGCAACTGTTTAGAACGCATGTCACATATGGTCGAGCAAATGTGGAAAAATGGCCTGTTTCGAAGGCCATTACGGACATCTTAGAGAAATGTGAAAACCACGTTAATAAAGGATTGAAACTGTTCAGCGAGGATCACCATCAGCTCTGCTGCAGTACCTGCGTGCTCCTTAATCATCGGTAAATATGTCACCGTGGTTTCAGGTTTTAGAAAGTGAGACCAACGCGTTATTGGTTGTTTTCATTCTGGACGATAACAGTATTTGCACTTATATAAACTGCTATTACAATTGACAAAACGGTGTGGGGGTATTTTGAGTAAAGTTAATGAAAACGCTCTTGTAAACACTTGACTTTTTTAAATGTGCGGTTCCAACTTTGTCCTTGCTGTAAATGCAGTTTGTGTTATAATCAGAGAAAAAAGGTTAATCTTTTTTTTATAAATGGTTCATATTTTAGGAATAGTGTTAGTTGTTTTTTATTAGTTATTTGTTTTGCGGTAACCTAGAATTCTTTATTACATTTCTTATACAGGCAGTGTAGCAAGGTCAACCTTATTGCTGAATCTGCCAAAACCTGTGATTCAGAAGACTTCAATCAGTTATTGTCAAGCATGAAATCAAACCTTAAGGAACTGAATAAACTGCAAAACTCAAGACAAAATACCATCCTATCTCTACAGGAGTCGTATGCAGAACAGCTACATGCAATACGAGATATATACAAGAAACTAAAATCTTCTTTGAAAGATCTCGAAGAGAAGACAATAAAGGCCTTGGATGATTTGATGGATAAACTAAAAAGTGCCCTCACTACCGATGTTGACCACTGCACACGGCTAAAAGACAAGCTCATGCGCCTCAGCGAAGCCGTTCAGGACCTTGGTGAAAAGGAAAATCAGGATCTGGCCTTTATTGGCAGAATAAAATGCATGGAAATAATACAGCAGTCGGAAACATATATGAACGATAATAATTGTACGATTGAAAATGTTATAAAATTTGTTCCAAACGCTAGCATAGAACAATTTCTGACAAAACAGTCAACACTGGGACTACTCATACATCCAAACACGGCGATATTTGTGAAGGGAAAAACGGAGTATGATGTGAGAATAGCTGATGATTCTAGTGAACCATGTGATATTGAATGCATAGTTCAGGTTGCCAACGGCCAATTTGTTGTCGGAGACTGCAAACACAAAAGCATTAAGCTATTAGATCAGCATTTCAAGGTAAAAAGCCACTGTGCTGTGTCTGGTGGTCCGAGAGATATGTGTCAAATCACTTCTAGCGAGGTGGCGGTTGGTCTTGGCACACGTGAGATACAGTTTATATCTTTGAACAAAGCACGACTGGCAAAAGACAGGGCAATGCAGTTACAACATATTTGCGTTGGGATTGCTTTCCACCTTGCCAAATTATACATAACATCTGGAACAGCTCTGTACCAGTACACGCTATCTGGCTCGGATGGGAACAAGTTGCATGAGGATACATCAGGTACAAATACAGGTAATCACGGCCATGTTCATTGTTTTTTATGGAAAACAGCTGCATATGAGACATTCATGCTTTAAATGATTAATTTACTATGAATTCCTGACGCGAATATAAATCATTGTAAATTCGTTCGTACAGTTAATATTGTAGAATAAAATTGGCTGTTCACTTCTTCACCTACCGAAAATATTTGAGAGTAAATAAAACAGATACTATTTATGTATTGTATCTTATTTATAATGCAAAACATATACAAATACCACTATTCATATGTATCGTATTTTGTGTCAATAGCGTAAATATTTGTTTTGTTTGATTTTAATTGAAAGTTTCTCTTGTAACAGTGGACATTTCGAGCTCGGATTAAGTCATAGGCGTGACCCTGAGCTTTGGAGCAAATTGTTCCATAATATAACATTTAAGAAAATGCCTTCATGTTTAAGCATGTTTGCTTACCCCAAATAACGCGAGTAACGATCTGGATTGCTTGTTGTTTAATATGCATATAAGCTACATATCATTACATTGTTTACATTGTCTACTCCTTTAATGAAGAAATGTGCAGTTTGTAAGGAAAAGGAACTGTTAAACCGTCATTTGATATATATATATATATATATATATATATATATATATATATATATATATATATATATATATATATATATATATATATATAAATATATATAGTGTTATAAATCACGTGTTCGAAATGTAATGTATTTAATTTGTCGTAAATTTTAACTTTTGTAATAGCTATTAGTATATTCATGTATATAAAACCCCATTTACACAGCTTGAAACACATTAGTATTGAGTATTTGAAGTAAAACCTGTATAATGAGATAATATTCATTACTTTTACATAATGAATTCATATTCAACATTGTAAAAAACATTAATGTAGGTAATGCTATAAAACGACCACTCTTATGTGTCAAATTATTAATATATAATTACATGTTAAACCGATCAAAACAGAACATCTAAAATTGTTTACGTTCAGTATTAAAGTGTGCGGTGAGTCCGACTGGCGACATGATCTTCGTCACCAACTGTGGAAAGCACAAGCTCCTCACACTTTCCAAGGATGGGACTCTTCTCTCTAGCTTCGGTGACCCTGAACTGCGAGATACGCGGGGTGTCCATGTGACCCCTGTGGGGCAGGTACTAGTGTGTGGATACAACTCCAAAAATATACTGCAGTTGGATAGCGAAGGCAAGAAGAAGCTAGCTACATTGGTAACAGAGAAAGACGGATTGGAAGGCCCTCCTCAGACAGTCATTTTCAACAGCACTATTAACTATATGATTGTGGGACAGCGCGACAAAGACAACTTACTGGTATTCGGAGTTAAATAATCACAATTGTGTTTATAGTAAGGTACTTTTAAACTTACTCTTATACATTTTTCATTTTCGATTTGTATTACACATTTCTAGTATATATTTTATATTGAAGTATTGCCCCAGTTTGTATAATTTTTGCAAAACTGTACGACTGTTCGAAAAGTACATTGAAACTCGCTTATCTGTAAGAAATCAGAAAATCGTTGGCGACAAATTGCAGTTTACCTTTGTATGCCCTCGTTAATGTGGCATATAGTAATTTTTAATTATTAATTTTATATCTAAAACGCCCAGATATTTACCTGATTTTTGGTTTGTGAGTCTACCTGCATACATAACAGATTAAGTTCAGTTTCGTTCCGGTCCATTGATTTGTGGCCATGTAACGTCCATGTCGTCTCGTAATAGTAGTCCTAGTCAGTTCTTGGTGTTATTTAACGCCAAATACTCAACTGTTGCTTTAATAAGATATGTGACATATTGTATAAATTGAAAAGTCATGTGTCCAAAGCGATTGTCAGAAATTTGATAATACAGCTTTATATAATCATTAAGTGCTTAATACATATACATTTGAAATATTTTAAAAATAAAATGCTGAACATTTAGCGTATTTATTAGTGAGTACCAGTTAAATAAATATAAAGAGTGTACGGTAGTATATGGAACAACACAATTAAAACAAGCCTTTTCGTTTGACCACAGCGGGCTTAAATAATGTATCCGAAAATACAAACAATAAAGATTCATAATATAAAATGTTATGTATTTATTTATCATAATCATTTATAAAGAGATTTCGATAAACATGCACAGGCAGTTCGATGTGCACCACGTCCGCTTTTTTCACATGTATCTAGTAATGCTTAAATATTGTCATTCACTGTAAAAATACAATAAATGTAAAATAAAATAAACTGATCTGTGTTTGTAATGTTTTTGTAAAAAAAATATTGACTTCTGACTGAGCCTTTTTACCCCTTATGACACAGTTATAATGTGGGAATCGACAAAATAAGTCAAATGTTCTGCCAAATATTGATAATTAAGCACAGACAAAGGCTTCTGGTTGGTGAACCATTTTGAAATAGTGAAATAAAAATATGGTACACATACTAATCATGTTATACAAGGAAAACTGCACCACCTCATTGCAGCCAGGTTTTTTATCGAAAAATGTCTAAACACTCTTAAGCAATGCGTGATAATATAAAAAGAAAAGTTGTGAAATGGTTCGTGATGATTGAGTAAAAAATAAGCTTTCTTGCTTGTCCACAACGTTTCAATAAAGTCACACACGAAAAACTGCCCCTCCGTCTGGGTGTTTTTTACGGACTGGAACTATTTTAAAACTCGAAATGAATATCAATCGATGAAGATAATCTCTTTTGCAAGTTTAATGATGACTGGGCTAAATATTCTGAATTTTCAAAATGTTAGAAAGGTATTTCAAGTTGACATACTGACCTAGTTTATGACCCCACATGACAGAATATAGAACTCAGTCAAAATATCACATAGACAAAATTTAATGTAAATTTTTCTGACTAACTTTCAAGAAGATCAGCCAATAATGTCACATCAACAATATTCAAAACATGGAATGTTTAATGCGGATATGACACAGCATACACAAAGACCATCTAAAAAGCTGTTAATGATGAAATAAAACTAATTATTGTAATTCTCTTCAGCAAGAAGCAACATCAACCTGTGTTATATAAAAGGCTGCACTTCAGCCCAAATTACAGACTAAACTAACAAATCACATAGCAGCTATATTTTTCCACTGACTGGAACAATTATCGAACTCAGTTGAGATATCATTACAACAAATATTTTGAGAAAGTTTCATAAAGATTGGGAAAAAATGCGACTTCTAGAGTATTAACAAACTTTCACGATAGCCATATAAGAAAAACGTCCCACCCACTGGTGGCGATGTTTTTCAACAGACCGGATTCAATTTCGAACTGGTCCTAGACATAATAATAAAAAAGATCTTCTGAGCAAGTTTCATGATGAGAGGACTAAAAATGTTAGTTACTTCTACAGAGTAAACAAGGTTTCACTATAGCCATATTAGTAAAGCTGCCCCGCTACTGGTGGCCATGTTTCAAATGTACTGGAACAATTTTTGATTTCAGCCAAGACATTATACGAACAAATCTTGTGACAAAGTTTCATGAACATTGGAATAAAAATGTGACTTCTAGTGTTAACAACGTTTCACTACAGCCATATAAATAAAACTGTAATGCCCCATGGTGGCCGTGTTTTACAATGGACCGTTACACAGCTAAGATGTCATAAGAACAAATCTTCTGACCAGGTTCATTCAGATTGAACTAAAAATGTGACTCCTAGAAAAAATTCAAAGCGGAGCAGAAGGGGACATAGTGTTTCTGACAAACACATTTCTTGTTTGGAAATGAAATGAAAGATAAAAAAATGTCCTATATATATATATATATATATATATATATATATATATATATATATATATATATATATTGTATCCATGTTTTAAATGATTATTTATAATATATGGTAAATAAAACGGATTACAAAGTTAATCAGTTAGTATTTTTTTATATAACGGATTTGTTCAGGCAAAAAATGAAATCAGTTATTTTGTAGATAGCTCATTCATGCCCCTTATTTCGTTACCGTAGGCATAGCAACTCAACTCAAAATTAATCCACAGTTTGCAAATATATGCCCTTGATGTTATTGTAAGCCAATAATAGGTGTCATTAACACCTCATTTTAGGTACACCACCTCTATAAAAGCCCAATTTGCCGAAACCTCCACGGCATTTACTATATAAATCCAATTTACCGACCTTGTCATTTACCGAAACCTCCAGCACCCAATATTTCCATCAGATTCAGGCCATGTTCCGAAATGTTGGAATGTACAAATATATGCAAAAATGAAAACATTGTTGGTATTTTGAAATCGTGTTATTATGATTAATTTCTGTTACGTGTTATTATGATTAATTTCTGTTAAACTGGTATTAAAAATGGAAGTCTTTACTAAAAAGCTGTTTTTGTCCCCTACCGGTGATTTTATGGTGAAACCGGAGTGGACTTATGGCTTGCGCTCCGTGTGTCAGTCTGTCCGTCATATTTTTTCATGAAACTTGATACATGGGCAGATGGCAATATGGAGATTATGCACGTCAATTCATTTTGTTCCTACGTCAAAAATTGTGATTGCTATGGCAACAAATATTTATTTTTTTAAATGACAACGGTGGAGTTTCACCGGTAGGGGAAAATATTGCTTGGTAATCTCTTGTTAATACTGTTTGGTCTTTCGGAATAAATGTTAAGATACAAGTGTTTGCAATGTTGGATTTGATGAAAACTTTTACTTCGATAAGCAATTAAATTGCACATGAAGTTGATTTCAAGGATATGAATGTAAGTGTCAAATGAATAACATACGTATTTTTGAAGTAAAACAAGTTCAATAATTTATACAATCGTCAGGTTTATATTTACTAAAATTCAATTTATTTTTATATACCATCATTGTTCTTCTGGTTTAAATGTTCATATCGCGGTCATCGCTTCATGTCTTCACGTCACGAATTTTAAATCGACTAAGCTGTGTAACCGAATTAACCAAACTACCCATGATAGCTTATAGTGTAAGTCAGCCTTAGAGACACGTTGAGGTTAGTCAAGCTATCAATCTCCACGCAGAGTTGTCGTTCCTTGCTCTCACATACACCTCTGCGAAAGGCTCAGCACGCCATATTGACCAGAAACTGGGAAAAACCAAACACACGCATTAAAAGTATATTTTATTTGGACTTTATAGGATCAGAGGCGTAAAATTATGAAATAGGAATTTTAAATTTACGATACATCGTGCAAAAACTTGCGAGTTTTAATGCAACTCTTTGAAACTATTTTATTGCCCATTTACGCAGATGGAATCATTCCTCGCACTTCACAAATGTAAACAATGTATAATAATGAATTAAGACTGATATAAGATATTATGGTATGAGATGGTTTTCTTTAATGCAGTGAATGTAATGTAACCGTCGTGCAAGAGATTTCAAGCTATATGAGGCCAATCGCCACTCTGGATCAGCAGACGATTTATAGGGCGTACCACTTGAGGCAAAAGTCAACAAGACCTGCTAGGTAAAAAGAGAAATGTACTTTGACGTACAATATGTACATCGAACTACATTTTTGTACTTCGACGTACAAAATTGTACTCGGCTGAAGTTCAAACTCATTTAGATAATTTATACTTATATTGCAATTCTTGGGGGTTAAATGTTAACACTGCAAAAACGAAAATAATGGTATTTCGGAAGAGAGGGGGATTAAAAGAAAACGAAAAATGGGTATATAATGGTAATGCTATTGAAGTTGTTGATAACTTTAACTATCTAGGCACAGTGTTGAATTATACTGGAAGTTTTAAACTAAACCATGAGCATTTGATTGGTAAAGCCCTTAAGGCCATGAATACATTATTGTCTAAATGCAACGAATTTGACATAAAACCGAAAATATTTTGCCAGTTGTTTGACTCTTTTGTGGGTTCGATATTAAATTATGCTTCAGAAGTATGGGGTTTCACGAAGTCCGATGATTTAGAACGTATACATTTAAAATTTTGCAAACGCTTACTTCAGGTAAAAATAAATACATGTAATGTTGCTGTTTATGGAGAATTGGGTAGATATCCATTGTATGTAAACAGGTTTGTTAAAATTATTAAATATTGGTTTAAAGTTCTGAACAATGATAATATCATACTGAACACTGTGTACAAACAAGCCTTGAGCGACTGTAATAAAGGTTTTACAAACTGGGTCTCAAATGTCAAGAACATGTTAAATAATTTTGGATTTGGTTATGTTTTTGAAAATCCAAACGTTGTACATGTTAATAGTTTTATTAGCGAGTTCAAATGAAGACTTGTTGACAATTTTAAACAAGAATGGTACGGTAAAATTAATAATAGTACTGTATTAGATAATTATACAGTTTTTAAAAACTGTCTGGAATATGAAACATATTTAGATTTACTACCTAGACGACTGCGACTATTTTTTGTAAGATTAAGAGTCTCTGCACATCCTTTTAGAATCCAAACTGGGAGATACGCCCAAAATAACATACCACGAAATGAACGTTATTGTTTATGTTGTAATGACTTGGATTTAGAAGATGAATACCATTTTCCTAAGTGATCTTAGGAAAAAATATATAAGCCGCAAATTTTATATAAACCCATCCGTATATAAATTCCACCAGTTATTAGTTTCATGTGACAAATCAGTTATTTCAAATGTATGTATATATTTGAAGGAAGCTCTTGCTTTAAGAAATACAATTCTGAATAATGTTGTTTAAACAAATTCATTACCGCTTTGATGGGATTTACGTATTCTTGCAATTGATTGTGTTTCTTTATTTTTGTATTCGCAAATGACCATTTATGTTATGTTAAGTTTAAAAATATCCATTACCGCTTTGATGGAATATACGTATCCTTGCGTATGCGAATATACGTATTATTGCAATTGATAGTGTTTATTTACATTTGTATTAGTAAATGACTTATTATGTTATGTTATGTTTAAAAAATAAATTTCATTACCGCTTTGATGGAATTTACGTATTCTTGTAATTGATTGTGTTTAATTATATTTGTATTCTTAAATGACCATTTATGTTATGTTATGTAATGTAATATTGTTAACCTATTTACGTGACAGAAATCAATGTATATATTTGTGTATGAAGACGATGTACTTATGTATAAGTCTGAATAAACTGTCTGTCTGTCTGTCTGTCTGGTACAGTTTTTACAGACCCTTGAGTGTTAGCCAATCAGAAGACGCCTTACATCTGTTGCTTAAAGTGACAGTCCATGTTTTAAACTTTATCAAATTATATTTCTGATACAGTTATTAAACGTTTACTTCTATCATTTTAATTGATGATAATGTTATTAATGATGTTATATGCTAGGTAGCTCTTAAATGTATATTTTGTTAATACACTTTCTTTTAAAAGTGACTGAAGCTAGATTTCACAACCTGTCTGACACTGACTGTGGTGTGAAAAAAAGACAGCGGTTGAAAACACCTCTGTTTTATCGTTATAATAGAATGTCTTTAAATTTTTAAGAACATTAAATTACTTCAAAGTAGATACTTTTTTAAATTCCTTTTTTTTAAACATTTATTATGAATAAATCTGATGGAAAAGCGGCTCAAGAGACGAGTGTTTTGATTGGCTGTTCAGAAAATATGTACGTCGAAGTACAAATTGTACTCGGGGTACAAATATATACTTCGAAGTGTATTTCATATTTGTACAAGTACAAATTTATGTTTACCTAGAAGGCTACATAGACTTTCGACCCAAATAGTATACGCCATAGATTTATTCCATAAATCAATATCTTGCGGAGGGAGGATTCACGATTGGAATGCAATAGGCATTAAGCCAACTAAACTGAATGTGATTCACAATTTTAAATAAACTTTAACACTTATTAAACTTTTTTATAATTTCAACATTTTAAAGAGTTTCTGGTCTATTGATTTATAGAATAAATCGTCTGCTGATCCAGAGTGATTGCGCAATAATCGAGTACTCTGATTTTTGGGGTGACGTCACGATAAATAGGTAACTCACGCAAGTAGTGAATGCTATTGCAGTGTGTATGGAACTATCGGCTTTCCGTTGTTAAACAAGCTGTAAATAAACTAATTTGACGTGCATTTAACGGTAATTAAATAAATCTTTGAAGGTAAATCGTTTGTTGTTGCATTGTTTGCATTCATTCGGAAATCTTGTGTACATTGGCAGTGAGGTGATCAGATTACGAAGATTTTGACACGTACATTTCTGTTAAGTTGTCTGTTTTCTGAAATTTGTTGTATTGCATTTATTTTATTTCTGGCTATTTACAAGGATTTATTTCCATGCTTCTTGTTTGAACTTGTTTGAACTGTGTTCATGATGAAATACACATGAAACAAAGTGAATTTCAAATAAATGCACAAAATCTTGTGCGTTCTTCGTTATGGCGACCACGGTTTTGTCTTCTTTTCGTAAAGAATCTGACTCAGTTCTGGATAATTGTTGTACTTCGTGTGAAGAAGACAGTAGTTGTATCGTGGCAGAGTTTTTCTGTGAAAAGTGTGAGAAATTTTACTGTGAAAAATGTATCGCGCCACACAAGCAACTGTTTAGAGCGCATGTTACATATGGTCGAGCAAATGTGGAAAAATGGCCTGTTTCGAAGGCAACTACGGATATCTTAGAGAAATGTGAAGACCACGTTAATAAAGGATTGAAACTGTTATGCGAGGACCACCATCAGCTCTGCTGCAGTACCTGCGTGCTCCTTAATCATCGGTAAATATGTCACCGTGGTTTCAGGTTTTAGAGAAGTGAGACCAACGCGTTATTGGTTGTTTTCAATCTGGACGATAACAGTATTTGCACTTATATAAACTGCTATTACAATTGACAAAACGGTGTGAGGGCATTTTGAGTAAAGTTAATGAAAACGCTCTTGTAAACACTTGACTGTTTTAAATGTGCGGTGCCAACTTTGTCCTTGCTGTAAATGCAGTTTGTGTTATAATCAGAGAAAAAAAGGTTAATCTTTTTTTTCAATAAATGGTTCATATTTTAGTAATAGTGTTACTTGTTTTTAAGCTCTACTGGCCGAAGGCCTGGAGAGCTTATGTCATGGCGTGGTTTCCGTCGTCCGTCCGTGCGTGCGTTATACTTTTTCTTGTTTACGCGATAAAGTCCACAGTTTTCATCCGATTCTTTTCAAGCTTATTCAGTGTCTTTATATTAATAAGGGCTCGAACCCTATTGAAAATGGGTTAAATCAGAGTAAAAAGTCCAGAATTATATCCCCTTGAATTTGAGAAAATTGTGAAATAAGGCTTGTTTACGCAATCAAGTCCACTGTTTTCATCCGATTCTTTTCAAACTTGTTCACTGTCTTTATATTAATGAGGACTCGAACACTATCGAAAATAGGTTACATCAGAGTAAAAAGTGCAGAATTATCTCCCCTTGAATATGAGAAAATTGTGAAATAAGGCTTTTCTACGCAATAAAGTCCACAGTTTTCATCCAATCATTTCCCAACTTGCACAGTGTCTTTATCTGAATGATGAGTCAAACCCTTATCCAGCATTATCTCCCCTTGAATTTGAGAGAAAAAATGAAAATCTTTAATATTTTGCCATCACTTTTGCAAGATTGAAGATAGCAATTTCATATATGGCATGCATGTGTATCGCATGGAGCTGCACATTTTGAGTGGTGAAAGGTCAAGGTCAAGGTCATCCTTCAAGGCAAAAGGTAAAAAAAAAATCAAAGCGGCGCAGAAGGGGACATGAAAATGAAAGATTAAAAAATGTCCTATATATATATATATATATAATATATATATATATTGTATCCATGTTTTAAATGATTATTTATAATATATGGTAAATAAAACGGATTACAAAGTTAATCAGTTAGTATTTTTTTATATAACGGATTTGTTCAGGCAAAAAATGAAATCAGTTATTTTGTAGATATCTCATTCATGCCCGTTATTTCGTTACCGTAGGCATAGCAACTCAACTCAAAATTAATCCACAGTTTGCAAATATATGCCCTTGATGTTATTGTAAGCCAATAATAGGTGTCATTAACACCTCATTGTAGGTATACCACCTCTATAAAAAACCAATTTACCGAAACCTCCACGGCATTTACTATATAAATCAAATTTACCGACCTTGTCATTTACCGAAACCTCCAGCACCCAATATTTCCATCAGATTTAGGCCATGTTCCGAGATGTTGGAATGTACAAATATATGCAAAAATGAAAACATTGTTGGTATTTTAAAATCGTGTTATTATGATTAATTTCTGTTAAACTGGTATTAAAAATGGAAGTCTTTACTAAAAAGGTGTTTTTGTCCCCTACCGGTGATTTTATGGTGAAACCGGAATGGACTTATGGCTTGCGCTCCGTGTGTCAGTCTGTCCGTCGTATTTTTTCATGACACTTGATACATGGGCAGATGGCAATTTGGAGATTATGCACGTCAATTCATTTTGTTCCTACGTCAAAAATTGTGATTGCTATGGCAACAAATATATTTATTTTTTTTACTGACAACGGTGGAGTTTCACCGGTAGGGGAAACTATTGCTTGGTAATCTCTTGTTAATACTGTTCGGTCTTTCGGAATAAATGTTAAGATACAAGTGTTTGCAATGTTCGATTTGATGAAAACTTTTACTTCGATAAGCAAATAAATTGCACATGAAGTTGATTTCAAGGATATGAATGTAAGTGTCAAATGAATAACATAAGTATTTTTGAAGTAAAACAAGTTCAATAATTTATACAATCGTCAGGTTGATATTTACTAAAATTCAATTTATTTTTATATACCATCATTGTTCTTCTGGTTCAAATGTTCATATCGCGGTCATCGCTTCATGTCTTCACGTCACGAATTTTAAATCGACTAAACTGTGTAACCGAATTAACCAAACTATCCATGATAGCTTATAGTGTAAGTCAGCCTTAGAGACACTTTGAGGTTAGTCAAGCTATCAATCTCCACGCAGAGTTGTCGTTCCTTGCTCTCACATACACCTCTGCAAAAGGCTCAGCACGCCATATTGACCAAAAACTGGGAAAAACCAAACACACGCATTCAAAGTATATTTTATTTGGATTTTATAGGATCAGATGCGTAAAATTATGAAATAGAAATTTTAAATTTACGATACATCGTGCAAAAACTTGCGAGTTTTAATGCAACTCTTTGAAACTATTTTATTGCCCATTTACGCATATGGAATCATTCCTCGCACTTCACAAATGTAAACAATTGAAAATAATTTTTATTGAGTGACATTAGGCATTGCTTCGACTTATGTATGTATGTAGGTATGTTAACATAAAAAAAACATATCAATTTTATAATAATGAATTAAGACTGATAAAAGATATTATGGTATGAGATGGTTTTCTTTAATGCAGTGAATGTAATGTAACCGTCGTGCAAGAGATTTCAAGCTATATGAGGCCAATCGCCACTCTGGATCAGCAGACGATTTATAGGGCGTACCACTTGAGGCAAAAGTCAACAAGACCTACTAGGTAAAAAGAGAAATATTCTTTGATGTACAATATGTACATCGAACTACATTTTTGTACTTCGACGTACAAAATTTTTTGTACTTCGAGGTACAGTTTTTACAGACCCTTGAGTGTTAGCCAATCAGAAGACGCCTTACATCTGTTGCTTAAAGTGACAGTCCATGTTTTAAACTTTATCAAATTATATTTCTGATACAGTTTTTAAACGTTTACTTCTATCATTTTAATTGACGATAATGTTATTAAAGATGTTATATACTAGGTAGCCCTTAAATGTATATTTTGTTAATATACTTTCTTTTAAAAGTGACTGCAGCTAGATTTCACAACCTGTCTGACACTGACTGTGGTGTGAAAAAAAGACAGCGGTTGAAAACACCTCTGTTTTATCGTTATAATAGAATGTCTTTAAATTTTTAAGAAAATTAAATTACTTCAAAGTAGATACTTTTTTAAATTCTTTTTTTTTACCAATTTTGATATTTTATTCATTTTGTCCTCAATTAAAACGGAGATTTTAAACATTTATTATGAATAAATCTGAAGGAAAAGCGGCTCAAGAGACGAGTGTTTTGATTGGCTGTTCAGAAAATATGTACGTCGAAGTACAAATTGTTCTTCGGGGTACAAATATTTACTTCGAAGTGTATTTCATATTTGTAAAAGTACAAATTTATGTTTACCTAGAAGGCTACATAGACTTTCGACCCAAATAGTATACGCCATAGATTTATTCCATAAATCAATATCTTGCGGAGGAGGGATTCACGATTGGAATGCAATAGGCATTAAGCCAACTAAACTGAATGTGATTCACAATTTTAAATAAACTTTAACACTAATTAAACTTTTTTTTATAGTTTCAACATTTTAAAGAGTTTCTGGTCTATTGATTTATGGAATAAATCGTCTGCTGATCCAGAGTGATTGCGCAATAATCAAGTACTCTGATTTTTGGGGTGACGTCACGATAAATAGGTAACTCATGCAAGTAGTGAATGCTATTGCAGTGTGTATGGAACTATCGGCTTTCCGTTGTTAAACAAGCTGTAAATAAACTATTTTGACGTGCATTTAACGGTAATTAAATAAATCTTTGAAGGTAAAACGTTTGTTTTTGCATTGTTTTCATTCATTCGGAAATCTTGTTACTCGTTTTCTTATTATATCGATAATTGGTCACTGAAGGATAATCACATCATCGAATAATCTATTGAAATGTTAGAACAAATGAAAATATACGTAACATTTATCAAATACCATTCAAAGCTGATTTTTAGGGGGTAAATATAATATGACCAGGGGTACAATACCAATTGGGCTAAAACTTTATCTGGAGCTTATTGTGTATTAATAGCTGTATACGTATACTTCCTGTTAAGTTAATTTGTGTGTCATGAGTGGTTAGCTGCGTGAATAGATATGTATTGAATAACAATCTTATCAGGCCACAGTGTGTACATTGGCAGTGAGGTGATCAGATTACGGAGATTTTGACACGTACATTTCTCTTTAGTTGTCTGTTTTCTGAAATTTGTTGTATTGAATTTATTCTATTTCTGGCTATTTACAAGGATTTTTTTCCACGCTACTCGTTTGAACTGTGTACATGATGAAATAAACACGAAATAAAGTGAATTTCAAATAAATGCACACAATCTTGTGCGTTCTTCGTTATGGCGACCACGGTTTTGTCTTCTTTCCTTAAAGAATCTGACTCAGTTCTGGATTATTGTTGTACTTCGTGTGAAGAAGACAGTAGTTGTATCGTGGCAGAGTTTTTCTGTGAAAAGTGTGAGAAATTTTACTGTGAAAAATGTATCGCGCCACACAAGCAACTGTTTAGAACGCATGCCACATATGGTCGAGCAAATGTGGAAAAATGGCCTGTTTCGAAGGCAACTACGGACATCTTAGAGAAATGTGAAGACCACGTTAATAAAGGATTGAAACTGTTCTGTGAGGATCACCATCAGCTCTGCTGCAGTACCTGCGTGCTCCTTAATCATCGGTAAATATGTCACCGTGGTTTCAGGTTTTAGAGAGACCAACGCGTTATTGGTTGTTTTCAATCTCGACGATAACAGTATTTGCACTTATATAAACTGCTATTACAATGAGTAAAGTTAATGAAAACGCTCTTGTAAACACTTGACTTTTTTAAATGTGCGGTTCCAACTTTGTTCTTGCTATAAATGCAGTTTGTGTTATAATCAGAGAGAAAAAGGTTAATCTATTTTTTATAAATGGTTCATATTTTAGTAATAGTATTAGTTGTTTTTTATTTGTAATTTGTTTTGCGGTAACCCAGAATTCTATATTACATTTCTTATACAGGCAGTGTAGCAAGGTCAACCTTATTGCTGAATCAGCCAAAACCTGTGGTTCAGAAGACTTCAATCAGTTATTGTCAAGCATGAAATCAAACCTTCAGGAACTGAATAAACTGCAGAACTCAAGACAAAACACCATCCTATCTCTACAGGAGTCGTATGCAGAACAGCTACATGCAATACGAGATATGTACAAGAAACTAAAAGCTTCTTTGAAAGAACTCGAAGAGAAGACAATAAAGGCCTTGGATGATTTGATGGATAAACTAAAAAGTGCCCTCACTACCGATGTTGACCACTGCACACGGCTAAAAGACAAGCTCATGCGCCTCAGCGAAGCCGTTCTGGACCTTGGTGATAAGGAAAAACAGGATCTGGCCTTTATTGGCAGAATAAAATGCATGGAAATGATACAGCAGTCGGAAACATATATGAACGATAATAATTGTACGATTGAACATGTTATAAAACTTGTTCCAAACGCTAGCATAGAACAATTTCTGACAAAACAGTCAACACTGGGAGTACTCATACATCCAAACACGGCGATATTTGTGAAGGGAAAAACGGAGTATGATGTGAGTATATTTGATGATTCTAGTAATCCATGTGATATTGAATGCATAGTTCAGGTTTCCAATGGCCACTTTGTAGTCGGAGACTGCAAACACAACAGCATTAAGCTATTAGATCAGCATTTCAAAGTAAAAAGCCACTGTGCTGTGTCTGATGGTCCGAGAGATATGTGTCAAATCACTTCTAGCGAGGTTGCGGTTGGTTTTTACACAGGTGAGGTGCAGTTTATATCTTTGAACAAAGAACGACTGGCAAAAGACAGGGCAATGCAGTTACAACATAAGTGCATTGGGATTGCTTTCCACCTTGCCAAACTATACATAACATCTGGAACAGCTCTGTACCAGTACACGCTGTCTGGCTCGGAAGGGATCATGTTGCATGAGGATACACCAGGTTCAAATACAGGTAATCACGACAATGTTCATTGTTTTTTATGGAAAACAGCTGCATATGAGACATTCGTGCTTTAAATGATTAATTTACTATGAATTTCTGTCGCGAAAATAAATCATTGTAAATTCGTTCGTACAATTAATTATTGTAGAAGAAAATTGGCTGTCTGCACCATGTTAACTTCTTCACCTAACGAAAATAATTGAGAGTAAATAAAACAGATACTATTTATGTATTGTATCTAATTTATAATACAGAACATATTCAAATACCACTATTCATATGTATCTTATTTTGTGTCAATAGCGTAAATATTTGTTTTGTTTGATTTTAATTGAAAGTTTCTCTTGTAACAGTGGACATTTCGAGCTCGGATTAAGTCAGAGGCGTGACCCTGAGCTTTGGAGCAAATTGTTCCATAATATAACATTTAAGAAAATGCCTTCATGTTTAAGCATGTTTGCTTACCCCAAATAACGCGAGTAACGATCTGGATTGCATGTTGCTTAATATGCATATATGCTACATATCATTACATTGTTTACATTGTCTACTCCTTATATATATATATATATATATATATATATATATATATATATATATATATATATATAACTTTCATCATAGCTATTAGTATATTCATGTAAATAAAACCCCATTTACACAGTTTGAAACACATTAGTATTGAGTATTTGAAGTAAAACCTGTATAATGAGATACTATTCATTACTTTTACATTATGAATTCATATTCAACATTGTAAAAAAAACATTAATGTAGGTAATGCTATAAAACGACCACTCTTATGTGTCAAATTATTAATATATAATTAAATGTTAAACCGATCAAAACAGAACATCTAAAATTGTTTACGTTCAGTAACTAAGTGTGCGGTGAGTCCGACTGGCGACATGATCTTCGTCACCAACAATGAAAAGCACAAGCTCCTCACACTTGCCAAGTATGGGACTCTTCTCTCTAGCTTCGGCGACCCTGAACTGCAAGGTACGTGGGGTGTCCATGTGACCCCTGTGGGGCAGGTACTAGTGTGTGGATACAGCTCCAAAAATATACTGCAGTTGGATAGCGAAAGCAAGAAGAAGCTAGCTACATTGGTAACAGAGAAAGACGGACTGGAAGGCCCTCCTCAGACAGTCATTTTAAACAGCATTAGTAACTATATGATTGTGGGACAGTTCGACAAAGACAACTTATTGGTATTCGGAGTTAAATATTCACAATAGAGTTTATAGTGAGGTACTATAAATCTTACTCTTAAACATTTTTGCACTTTCGATTTGTATCACACATTTCTACTATATATTTTATAATGAAGTATTGCCCCAGTTTGTATAATTTTTGCAAAACTGTAAGACTGTTCGAAAAGTACATTTGAACTCTCTTATCTGTAAGAAATCAGAAAATCGTTGGCGACAAATTGCAGTTTACCTTTGTATGCCCCCGTTAATGTGGCATATAGTAATTTTTAATTATTTTTTTTATATCAATAACGTCCAGATATTTACCTGATTTTTGGTTTGTGAGTCTACCTGCATACATAACAGATTAAGTTCAGTTTCGTTCCGGTCCATTGATTTGTGGCCATGTAACGTCCATGTCGTCTCGTAATAGTAGTCCTAGTCAGTTCTTGGTGTTATTTAACGCCAAATACTCAACTGTTGATTTAATAAGATATGTAACATATTGTATAAATTGAAAAGTCATGTGTCCAAAGCGATTGTCAGAAATTTAATAATACAGCTTTATATAATAATTAAGTGCTTAATACATATACATTTGATATATTTTAAAAATAAAATGCTGAACGTTTAGCGTATTTATTAGCGAGTACCAGTTAAATAAAAATAAAGAGTGTACGGTAGTATATGGAACAACACAATTTAAACAAGCCTTTTCGTTTGACCACAGCGGGCTTAAATAATGTATCCGAAAATACAAACAATACAGATTCATAATATAAAATGTTATGTATTTATATATCATAATCACTTATAAAGAGATTTCGATAAACAGGCACAGGCAGTACGATGTGCACCACGTCCGCTTTTTTCACATGTATATAATGCTTAAATATTGTCATTCACTGTAAAAATACAATAAATGTAAAATAAAACTAACTGATCTGTGTTTGTAATGTTTGTGTAAAAAAATATTGACTTCTGACTGAGCTTTTTTACGCCTTATGACACAGTTATAATGTGGGAATCGACAAAATAATTCAAATGTTCTGCCAAATATTGATAATTAAGCACAGAAGAAGGCTTCTGGTTGGTCAACCATTTTGAAATAGTGAAATAAAAATATGGTTCACATACTAATCATGTTATACAAGGAAAACTTCACCACCTCATTGCAGCCAGGTATTTTATCGAAAAATGTCTTAACACTCTTAAGCAATTCGTGATAATATAAAAACAAAAGTTGTGAAATGGTTGCATGATGATTGGGTAAAAAATAAGCTTTCTTGCTTGTCCACAACGTTTCAATAAAGTCACACACAAAAAAAACTGCCCCACCGTCTGGGTGTTTTTTACAGACTGGAACTATTTTCAAACTCGAAATGAATATCAATCGATCAAGATAATCTCTTTTGCAAGTTTAATGATGAATGGGCTAAATATTCTGAATTTTCAAAATGTTAGAAAGGTATTTCCAGTTGACATACTGACCTAGTTTATGACCCCACATGACAGAATATAGAACTCAGTCAAAATATCATATAGACAAAATTTAATGCAAATTTTTCTGACTAACTTTCAAGAAGATCAGCCAATAATGTCACATCTACAGTGTTCACAACATGGAATGTTTAATGCGGATATGACACAGCATACACAAAGACCATCTAAAAAGCTGTTAATGATGAAATAAAACTAAAAATTGTAATTCTCTTCAGCAAGAAGCAACATCAACCTGTGTTATATAAAAGGTTGCACTTCAACCCAAATTACAGACTAAACTAACAAATCATGTAGCAGTTATATTTTTCCACTGACTGGAACAATTTTCGAACTCAGTTGAGATGTCATTACAACAAATATTCTCAGAAAGTTTCACGAAGAGTGGGAAAAATGCGACTTCTAGAGTTGTAACAAACTTTCACGATAGCCATATAAGAAAAACTTACCACCCACTGGTGGCGATGTTTTTCAACAGACCGGATTCAATTTCGAACTGGTCCTAGACATAATAAGAAAAAACATCTTCTGAGCAAGTTTCATGATGAGAGGACTAAAAATGTTAGTTACTTCAACAGAGTAAACATGGTTTCACTATAGCTATATTAGTAAAACTGCCCCGCTACTGGTGGCCATGTTTCAAATGTACTGGAACAATTTTTGATATCAGCCAAGACATTATAAGACCGGATTCAATTTCGAACTGGTCCTAGACATAATAAGAAAAAACATCTTCTGAGCAAGTTTCATGATGAGAGGACTAAAAATGTTAGTTACTTCTACAGAGTAAACATGGTTTCACTATAGTCATATTAGAATAACTGCCCCGCTACTGGTGGCCATGTTTCAAATGTACTGGAACAATTTTTGATATCAGCCAAGACATTATAAGAACAAATCTTGGGACCAAGTTTCATGAACATTGGAATAAAAATGTGACTTCTAGTGTTAACAAAGTTTCACTACAGCCACATAAATAAAACTGTCACGCCCCATGGCGGCCGTGTTTTTTAATGGACCGTTTCACGGCTAAGATGTCATAAGAACAAATCTTCTGACTAGGTTCATTCAGATTAAACTAAAAATGTGACTCCTAGAGCCATGTTTTTCAACGGACCGGAACCATTTTCGAACTCGGCCGACATATGATCAGAGTACAACAGAGATACTTTAAGAACACATATTTTGACAAAGTTTCATTAAGATTGGAAAAAAATTGACTTCTAGAGTGTAAACAAGCTTTTTCTTTAATTTGACCCAGTAACCTAGTTTTTGACCTCACATGACCCATCGTTGCTCACCATGAGCATATTGTGCTTGCATGAGCTAAAAACAAGGGGCTGTATTTATACAAAAATTATTTTTTTATATATAAGTAAAAATCTTCAAGCTAATAATAAAACGGAGTAATGCTAATTTTAAAATAACTGTTCGTGTTCATATATAGTTAAATTGTTGTTTTTTGAATGACTTTAGACAAAATTTATAAGTGCACCATTATAATAGCTTAAATAGTAGATGTCAGTCTGTCCGTAAGTCAAGTCGTTTGTGCCCCCCCCCCCTTATTCCAATCACCCATCCAGCCGAAACCCACCCAAATCTATCCATCCAACCATCAAACCATCCTATACCATCCCCCACCCGCCCATCCATTCATTTTAAACATCGTTTATTGAACAAATACAAATGCGATAAAACTTTTAAGCTTTTTAAACCTTTTCCTAACGACACACGCATTTTATCCCCGTTTTCATGATGTCAATGATTTATCATAAATTCAAATGAATCTCAAAGCCCTAATCAAGAAATGACAAAGGAACTACATGAGCACAAATGATGCCCTAACTGTGATTATATTGTTTCTGTATCATTATATTTTGAAATTACAGACAATTATTTAATGAACTAGTGGTTAAAATGACTAGATATTAGCATTACAATATGTTTACTGGCTGGTGAAAATGTGTGAAAAATTAATAGCAAGATTACATGAAATACATGTATACCACCCATTGGTTATTTTGATTAGCAAAAATAAATTACTTTTAACTATATTTTATAACTGACCATGTAAAATATACTGTAATTAGGAAGGTCATCATGTGGACTAAGAATGTTCATATAAGAGCACAAACAAAAATGGCAATCATGAACACAGGAATCAGGTAACTAAAATACACCCAGGCTTATATGAGTCATTCAAACGAGGCTTTATCACATTTTAAAACTCGGGCTTCACACAATCAACAGTCAAACAGGTTGAGTTGTCACCTTCCCATGTGGCACTTATCAGCGTTATCTCGTAAAATGTGCATCATGGAAAGAAAAAACATGATCTTTGCCCACGATAACGACATAATGATCTTTGGACAATCGAACATGTTTGATCTGCGTCAAAACTGGTCTCAAGAAAATTCTACCTGCAGAAAAAGATAACCAGTATCAACCATAGGGACCGTTAAGTAAAAATATTCTATTATACTACATATATATACAAGGGATACAACTGTGAAAATTCCTGCACACAACCATGGTGTAAACAATAGCGAAAAATTTGCTTTCAAACGCAATAAATACACCAATTAAACTGTATTACAACAGCCAAGACATTTATCTTTCAGAAAATAATACACTTGGCAATAAAGTACAAGCTTTTCATTGAACTAAGGGAGAAAGTTTCATTCAAAATTCTAAAAATTCCTTACTTGGACACAGGTGTGCACAGCTGAAAACTGAGAATTCTAGAAGTAATTTTCGTATTCCTTTGTTATAAAGCTCTTTTGCTGGTACATATTCCTTGGATAGTTTTTTTTCATAGTAAAATAGAACATAATTACTATTTAGTGAGCATATTTTGCTAGAAATTCATATCAATCTGCTTCAATTTCACAATGACAATGTTTTACTTTCATTTTGGATAGTTCACATGTATTTCTAAAATGCGATTTGATTGGTTGAAATTCCACTGCAGTAATAAATCCAGCCATTCACGTTCCACGTAACATTACCTGACAAATTGCATACAAATTCTTGAAGATAGTAGAAATGTAAACAAATTTAATATTGACGGTGTTTTACATATATGCAGTTACATGCAATTATGGAAGGTGTCTACTTTGATTAATAAAGTGTCTATGGATAATAAAACAAGGTAAAATTTGCTCAACTTCTTTGTAATTATTAAATTATGAAACAAAATGTGTCAAAGTGGGTGTGCACACCTGTGTCGCATTTCGAAATTTTTACCGTTTTTCATGAAACTTTCGTTTCAAACACAACTATGAACACTTTTACTGCTATAAACATAGTTATTATCTGATAGATAAATGTCTGAGCTGTTGTTATATAGTTTTTTTGGTGTAATTATTGCTTTTGGAAGCGATTTTTTTGCTATTGTTCAGACCATGATGTTGTGCAGAAAATTTGACAGTTGTATCCCTTGTATATATGTATATAGTATAATAGAGTATTTTTTACCTAACGATCCCTGTGGTATCAACGTAAGTTTACTAAAGCGACTGCGTGTCAATCAAATTATTTGCTGAATTGTTGTTCATGCCCAAGCTTGACACAAAGACTTATTGAACACAGATATAAAATTAATAAGCAAACACAATATGGTGACTTGAACAAGATAGCTAAGTTAATAATATCTCATGGACTCGTATTTGAAAACACCTGAATGATAAATTTCATCATGAATCCCCATGAAATGAACACTGTTTAACAATAGCAAACATTCTCATGAAATTGCAGTACATCGATGCGCAATGGTAGAACTATTATGTATTTTTCTTAAGTTTTCGTCTTTTGCAGAGAACATGCAGAGGAAGGGGTTATGCATTCATTTTTAATATTAAAGTATTTGTTCCGATATATATGTAATACAATGCTATAAAGAAAAACTAAACACTAAAATGACTCATGTCGTTCATCGAAGAAAAAAATAATGTGCGTTGCTATTGTTTCGTATAAAAAGTGTTGCCTTTTGTTTTCTGATCAATTAATTTTGTTTTTCGTGCCGATTTCCCACAAACCAATATAATCGATCAGGATATTTCCGGCTATAGTTGTACATGCAGCGAAAAATATGATTCGCTGCCGGGCGATAACGAACGTCTACGATGAACAATAGGGTGGTTCCGTAACTGGGGAGACTGGTTAAAACTGGATTCGTCAATTTTCCTTTACAGCCTGTTATGTTTTATCCACGATTCGCCTCATGCCCCCTTTAAACAAACTAACATGATTTATATCGATCTTTGAAATGACATTGGAATTGAAGATTTCAAATGTCAAGCATTCTGGAGCCGAATTCAAGCATTTTCTAAGCATTTTTTAAAGGCTATCGTAAAAAATAAGCATTTTTAAGCAATCCAGATCTTTTTCAAACACTCTGCAAGGTAAATCTTTATTTTCAAGCACTTTTAAGGTCTGCGCGAATCCTGAAGGGGCTCCTATTTCATAACAGAGTTATTTGTTTTAAATCCCATATGTTTGAATAAAGTACCAATAATCACAACTGCCTCTGTGACGCAGTTGTTTGACTAGTGTTGGAAAACAAAGATTTAAATAATTAAGCAAGTTTTAGCTCTTGAATATTTACTTTTGGGAAAAAATACACCAACATATGAAACACTTCTACATTAAAGTAGCAATAATCATGTCATCTTCAACTAGGCTGTAGACCATAGCGAGAGCAACTGCTCCACATATCTCAGGGCTTGATAGTTTTTCATGTACCCGACTGAAGAAAATTCTAAATTATGCTTAAAAAAGAATGTGTTTTTTTTTCAAATAAACAATACTAGTTAATTACATCAGTACGGACAGACTGACATCAGTTTCAATTTAAAAGCCTTGATAGGGTGATAAATCATTTTAAGTGCAAAACTGACTATTTTTGCAATTGACTTAATTTATTAAAAGTTGCACACAATGGTCAATTACAATAAAATACATGTCACTGAATTAAAAAAAGGAACAAATTGCCAATTTTATGTACTTATGTCATTGTTACGTACAATTCAAATATCTCAGAAAATGACAAAAACACAGCTTCATCAAGCATTTAAAAAGCATAATATTATACATGTTCTAGTGAAGAAGAGTTTGTGTGTAGTTGTTTATCAATTTTTTTTATCACTTTCTTCCCCCACCTCCTCTTCTGTCTGGGCTTATCACTTTCTTCCCCCACCTCCTCTTCTGTCAGGGGCATATTTGAGACAGTGAGCAATGGCATGGCATATATTCTACTCCGTATTCGGTTTCTGGACAATACTCGCTGAAAAAAACAATGTAATAATCGTTAATATTAAAATGAATTAAAATATACCTGATTTTGTGAACATGTACATTAATTATTAATTAATAAATAATATGATATTAAGAGTTTCTACCCATGTACATTGACTTGTTCATATGAATAAGAGATATAGAAATCCGCATCAGCAGCCTGTCGCTGGGCGGTGTTTCGTGTTAAGGTAGCGCACCTCTAATGATTTCCCGCGATTTATTTTACGATCAATGCCGATCTTCAATGATCGGTTATTTCCGAGAGATGCATTTTATTTTTTTCAAACTTCGAATTTTGATATGTGTTTACCTAATTCATTTAGAATACATTATTTTCACTATAAATATTGACTTTGATCCAATTATCATCTGAAAAATACGATTTCGCGATTTCTTCAAAAATCGACTAGCCTTTTTACCTGTTTACTTATGGATATCTTTTTTAAGGTCCTACTGATGCGAAATTGTCATGGCCGAGTGGTTAAGGCGATGGACTTAAAATATATTGGAATCTTCCCGCGCAGGTTCGAATCCTCCCGACATCGCATTCTTTTTGCGACGCGTTTTATTTCTTTTCTAACGTAATTTGATTTAATATAGCATATAAGCTATGTGTATTGTTAAATATGTTGAAAATTGTATACACATCCTTCAATTTTTAAAATTAAAACAACGTTATGGCTAAATTGGGTAATTTACTGCTGAAAATACGAATGATGCATGTTGCATTTTTATTTTTATTTAAAAAAGTAAACGGTAAATCTGTCTATTTCTTGGTATTTTTGCTGTATATAGTGTTTCTATAAAAATTAAGTTTAAACTATAACTTAAATGATACTATTTTAAATTTTATGACACTTTGTTTTTAACCGACCCAATTTTTACTTGGCTGAAATCACTTACATTTCATGACTCTATTTCATAGATAAATAATTGTAAAAAATAAATGTCTGTAAAAGAATACTTATTTCATCTTGTTTAAACTTAAAACACATTTACTGCATCTGTACACACCAACTGCATGCCCATATTTGGAAATTTGAATGAATTATTGAACTTTTATATACCCCAGGGGTGAAAATAAAATGGACAAAAGCCGAGCGTGAGGGTGGTTTTGAAAAAATCGGAATATTTTTTTTTTAAAGCATGGAAAGCCTACCTACAAATTTGCATGTAGTTCAGTGAAATGATGCTGATTAGGAAAATACTTAATTAAATTATATTTGGATATGTGCCCATCAGAGGTGCGCTACCTTAATTCAATATCAAGATTAATAAACACCCATCCATTGCTTTTATCCTTTTCATTTTTAACATCTCATTTCACATCGTGGCAAATGGACTTTGTTTTTGCCAGAAAATGAAAAATAACCGAATTTAATATGGCTACATTAAACATTTCTACTCCTTGCAAGTGGAAAGTGCTTAAAGTTCCTACGATCTTCTAAAGTATTTAGCCAACTGTATATAATAGTACGACAAAGGCCGAGCGCTGTTTATTTAGGTGGGTTTGGAACAACAACAAGGCTTGGGAATCGATCGACGTGCGGTTAAAGTTTAAACCTTTCAAGCTGTTCATGCAAGCATAACTCAATCTAATTTACAGCTTACCTGTTCCTTATTTGAAAAAGTAGAACTTTGCTGTAAAATGTTGTATTTGCTTAAATTGTGAAGAGCTGTATTTGAAAATGTCTGGAAACAATGTCGCCGCCTGTTTGAAATCTCGTTTGAATTATCCCGATAATATTTTGGAAGAGTTTAAAAATGATACCGGTTGGTTGAAAAACATGGCTGCCAGGGGGCAGGCCATATTTCCTTATATGGCTATAGTAAAACTTTGTTAACACTCTAGAGGCCACATTCATTTTCCGATCTTCGTGAAACTTGGTCAGAAGATTTGTCCCAATAATATCTTGTTATCTCAGATGAGCGACTTTAACAAATACTTAGAGAGCAGCAATTTTACCTTGTAACATATCAGTTCAATGTGTGCGTGTTGTGCATCGGTTCGATAAAGCGGAAACACGTTGTTGAGTTAACCGGAATTTAGATTCACGGTGAGATTGTTTTTTTTAAACAAACCGTTTTCTTTTTAATAATTCGAAATCAAGTCAATTTTTTTTTTGTAAACAAAGGCCTCTGGCCCAAAATACATAGTGATACATTATAATTGGCTATAAAATCCTAACAGAGTTGCGTCTAGAACATGTTTATGAATATATGGATTGTGTTATTGTATAAAGCACGTGGTTAAGTTATTCATATTTTAAGATGTTTACATTGTTGTGATAAGACAATTTCTAAATTCAAGCACACAAATAAAAAAACAACAACAACAAAAACAACAACACAAACAGAATAAATACGGTGTTAATATATTGAAAGTATTTGATTAGTTATTGATATTTTTCAGTAGGTGATATACATACATACATAACTTTTTTAAAACAGTTTCATCATTAGAGCTCATTAAGGTATAAAAATCTAGCAGTGAATCGCCTGAAGAATACCAGCTATAAAGATGATTCAATCGTATTTCGTTGTATTTGTTACACTTGAAGAAAGCACGGTATTCGCAATCTAGATACCGAACTTCGTTTATAGAACAAGTAGTACATATTCTGTTCTCTTTTTGTATATTGGTGTGTCTCCCCAGTTCGATTTGTAATCTGTGGTTTGAGGCTCGGAATTTCGAAAGAGCAATTTTATATTTTTGTGTTAAGTCAATTGATAAGTATTTTTCTGTGTTAAGTAGGCTTTTGTAATGTTTATAATGGTGACAACGACTCGAGTTTGAAACGTCGTCATGCCATTTTTTGCGTGCAGCAATCGATAACGCGTTGTTTAAATGATGATATAAATATGTTTTTATCACCAACGTCTTGACTTATCCAAGCATAACCAAATCCGTATGTAAACAATAAATTTCTTATTTTCGATGCCCAGCAGATTCGTCCAGCGTCATCTAGTGATTTTAACAATATATAACACTTTCTCGGATAACGATGCGTGGGCATTTGTAAAAGGTTACACAAATAACTAATGCAGTTAGTAAAATAATTTACACACAATGGATGTCTACCACATTCTCCTAATACAATACAATTATTTGTGTTTTTATTTAGCTTAAGGAATTTTTTTACAAAAAGTGTGAACTGTTTCGATTGCTTGTACGTATTCATATCCCCATACTTGAGATCCATAACAAAGAATAGGTTTGATCATGGAATCAAAGATTTTGAACATTTCGAAAGGTTGGAAATAGCCAAATGGTTTTTGAAAGTTATTTATTGAAAATATAGCCTTTTGTGCTTGGGCAGTTAGCTTATCAAGTGCCAGTTTCCATGATAATGAAGGGGTAAAAATTAGACCCATATACTTGTATACTGGCGTTGTGTTTATTTCTTTACCTCGAAAATACCAACGTTCGGTGTCTTTTAATACTCCACCGTTACGAAATACAGTTATATCGGTTTTATTTAGATAAACTTCCATCCCTGAGTTTTGACAGAAAATCTCTATTAAATTGATTTGCTCTTGTAATTTTTGTTTTGTTTCCGCGCAATTTGCGATATCATCAGCGAACATTAAACAAATAATGTCGGGGATTTGATTTGTAACAAAAATACCCGATCCACAGTTTTCACGCAGAAAGGAAGATAACTCGTCAATAAAGAGGGTAAATATTGTCGAACTTGTTTTGTCTCCTTGTTTGGTGCCGATGTTACAAGAGAACCAATTGGTAACAGCGTGCTCAACTGATTGTGTGTTATTATCGTTTGAGCATATAGATTTCCTTTGCAATTTTACACATGATTTTAAGTTTGTATATATAGCTTTTAGAATATTCATAAATTTCCCATGTAAGCCTTTCCTTTCAAGACATTTAAACAATTTAAAATGGTTGATAGAGTCAAAAGCTTTCTTAAAATCAACGTAAAGACAATAGAATCTGCCTTTCTTTTTAGATAGGTACTTTTGTATCATAGCTTGGAGGCAAAAAATGTTATCAACCGTGGAGTACCCATGTCGGAAGCCAGCTTGCGATTCGTCGCTTTTATTATTGTTCTCGGCCCAAGAGTATAAACGTGTATTAATTATATCAGAAAATACTTTGTACATAGTATTAGCAACGGAAATGCCCCTGTAATTTCCAGGGTCATTAGTTGTTCCCGATTTAAAGATAGGGCATATAATGCTGGTTCCCCACGATTCTGGAAAATTACTTGAATCGAGAATTTTGTTAAACAGTACACAAAGATACGGTGTTATTTCGCTCGAAGTATACTTATAAAATTCCGCGGGAATACCATCAACACCACAACTTTTGTTGTTTATCAATTTGGACAATGATCGATCAACTTCTTCTACGGTAAAAGGTTCATTAAGTACATTAGCTGATAAATCAATAAATTCTGTATTTTCATTATTGTCGATTTCCACAGCATCTGTGTCATATAGTAGTTTGCCAAAATATGTATACCATTCGTCAGCCGTAATAGCTGAGTGTATACACGATTTAATATTAGTACGTTTGATTTTCCTCCAGAACATAGACGCATTGTTTCTTATATTGTACAGTTGTTTTCTTTCACGACATTGAAAGTCTAGAAGCTTATTCTTACAGAAAGCTTTAAATTTGTTCCTCAGATCTTTAAAGTTACGCAAATGAATTGCTGAATTTGTAACTCTAAATTGACGTAACGCCGCGTATTTAGCTCGCTTTTTATCATCGCACTCAGAGTCCCACCACTCGGGCTGCGTTGGGTTAATGTGGAATGACCGTACTTGCATGTGCTTTCCAGCTGTTGCATATAATGCTGTGATTTGCTTTATTGCTTCGTTGATATCAATGTTAATATAATTTGAAATTATTGTACTGTTTGATTGGAGGTTATTCTTAAATGTGGATATAAAGTCCTGCATTTTAGTATCACGCCATTTAAATCGGGGTAACGGGTTCGTGGTACTTGACGTATGATACGTTTGAGGCGTTGTTGCGGGTACGACGGATTTCAATTCAAAGGTACATGATATCGGGAAGTGATCGGAATGATCTCTATCTAATACTCTGAAATCTTTCAAATGTGTATTAAAAAGTTCTGGTGACGCTATCATGTAATCGACTACGCTTGATCCGTCATTTGAGAAACAAGTGAATTCGCCATTTTTATCGGATTCGAATCGGCCATTAAGAATATGGATATCAAAAATGCAACAAAGATTTACTAGAGAGCGGCCAAAGCTATTTCCAATAGTATCTTTATTTTGCCTAGGTATTTCGTATGTGCTACCGTTATAATCGATTTCACCGTATATGTATTTTAAATTATCACATGGTATAAAATCGAGATAATCTTTCGTTCTGCTATTGAAATCACCAGGCAGAAACAGAGATGTGTCGGGATAATCAAACCAAATTTTTTAAGGTCATCATAAATTTTGGTAATACCGTTAGAATAATCGGAATACTCGTTAATGTTGTAAATCGTCGACCCCTCGGGAGATACATATGTAAAGTACATAATAACATCGCTCATCTCATAACATTTTGAGAATCAAAAGTGGATTACCATACAATCAATAAAATCGCAATATACCCTTTTATAAAATTAAGTGATTCTAACTTATTATGTATAAAGACACTAATACCACCACTATTCCGTAAAGCATTTGGTTTACGTTTTCTGACATAATCATAACAAGTAAATCCATCTAAAAAATTATTAAATTCACATTGAATGTTGCCCCATGTTTCACACAAGTTTATTATGTCAAACGTTTGTAAATATGATCTTAATTCACTATTGTCTTGATTTTTGTTTAGACCGGCAATGTTCCACGTGAATATGCTGCAGTGTTCACAAGCTTTTATATGTTGGCCTTGGCCCACTTCCTATGCAAAGAGTGATTGGCTCGGTCTGTCGTTATCCTCGGAGGTGTCCGAACGACGATCGGAGAAACTTCGGTAATCCTCGGTGACCAATTGAGAAGGGTTATCATTGGTGATGGGTGGTCCATGTGGTATTTCGCTTCGGTAGTCAGCGAATCGTCTTTCGTCCGTGATGCTATTGTTGACGTTGTACCCACGTGCTTGATGTGCACGTGGTTGGAAACTCCTGCGTGAAGCGATGCGTTCAACACATTGTGTAGTGTCATTAAATTTGTAAATATCATTGTTTATGTACAGTTTGTCGAATCTTATGGTTGCGTAGTTGCCATTCTTTCGCTCAGTAATCATCCGTTCGCCCAACTTATGCCTGTGACGCTTGACTCGATCAGAAAAATCTTGTTGCACAGAGTAAGATGAGTTTGAGTTCAGGGTAGTTTTCGCTTTATTGAAGATAGATTGACAGTCCTTGAATCTGGTAAAGCGAGCTATAATCGTGCATTCTGTTTTATTGCGAGATTTCACTCTGTGTGCTCTATCGATGTCTATGTTTTCTGCATGTTCGAGTCCTAGCGTGTTTTTCATAAATTCCCTCAGTTTCTGTTCTGTAGTGTCCCATTGTTCGTTGATAGTTCCTGGTATACCATGAAATCTAAGATTATTGCGTCGTGATTGGTTTTCTGTAATATCCAGTTTTTGTTGCATATCGGTAATTTGTTGTTTTAAATCAATGTTATCCTGTTTAAGGCGTTCGTTGTCAGATTTAAGGTCACTGATCGTCGACATGATTTTATCCATTTTTAAATCAATGTTTGTAAATTCAGTTGAGACTTTATTATGTTGTTTGTTCATGTCGTTCCTTATTGCCGAAAGCATTTCTAGGATTTCGATATTATTGACTGACCTGTTTTCGTCTCTTGCGATCGTGTTGGGTTCTTGTATTCGTTCTTGGGAAATAGGGTGAGAGGTTGTCGGAGTCGCATATGTTGATATTCGCCTTTGTTTAGGGTCAAACGTTGTTCGGTTGTTGTTCGGGGACCGAGGGTCAATTACTGGAGTAACCCCGGACGGTGCCTGCGCTCGAGTCACGGGACGGTTAGGTATTGACCTGTCTATCGGCCCTAGAGTGTCATCTTGGCCGGAGTGCTGCGTTTTGCGTCTAGTTCCGACTTCCTTTGGGGGACCCGGGTTGGATTCTACGTCGCCACATGTGAGAATAATGGCGGCAATGCACGTGGCAAGGCGAAAACTGGTTAAAAACCTACATTTAACACCTTTAAGAATCACAAGTACTTTAATCCGATAAACTGACTTCTTCGGCTGACTAAAACAGCCAATACGCGCTCTCCAAAGAACAATATTTATTCCCATATTCACAAATTTGTAAAGAAATGCACGAGTCACAAAAACACGTCCGTGCTGATCAGGGGACACAACTCTACAATTCGAAATATTATTATAATAATGTTAATACATTTTTTATTTATAACGAGGTGCCATTTGTAAATTTTTTATTTCACTCTTGAAGACTTACTAACATAAAACTAACTACCGGGTATATCCTGTTATAACAAAGGCTTTATCCGATATTTCAACACACGCTTCAGGTGTATACTTTCAAGATGTTAAAGAGAGTATCCACGATTTTTATGTGTTAAATTGTAATATATGGATACAAATATGTTAAAATAACACAAAATAGGCAAGAACAATTATACATTGAAGACAAATTTCATAAAATGCAGCAAAGACAAATGAGCGCCCGAGCCGATTGTGACGAAGATATTTCGTACATATTTTCCTACAAGAACCGTAGCATTCGTCTTTTTATTTGGATCGGAGTTAGTGTTCGTGTGTCGTATGAATAAATCGTGTGTCGTATGAATAAATCGTTGCAGGAAATTAAATGATCCGTAAAACTTAATTTAGATTCACATCGTACATGCATTATATACATGCTGCCGAATTCGTCTGTATAGACATTTTCGATTTCAGAATTAAATATCTTGCTTATTTCGCATTTTCGGCACATGTTCTTCTTAATTTTTATTTTATTTATATTGAAATATATGTACAGTGCTCCAGCTAGGCCTAAATCGAAGGGCGCCGCGCCCTGCCCTCCCGAACCTTCGCCCTGCCCCCCCCCCCGAACCTAGGCCCTGCCCCCCCCCCCCTTAAAAAAAAAATAATTTTTTTTTTTTTTTTTTTTTTTACATATGATAATTCATAAATCTCTTATAGACATTATTTTACATATGATAATTCATAAATCTCTTATAGACATTATATTTGAATGGTTTAATAACAATGGGAATAATACAATTATTTATTTCATATAAATTAACATGCAATAGAAAGCATTCCAGAAACACCCGCGCGCTCGAACGTGCCCTTTTCACAAAATACTGCGCGTCGAAAGTGCCCTTTTCACAAAATACTGCGCGTCGAAAGTGCCCTTTTGACAAAAAGCCACCCTGCCCTTTTCAAATTCTAGCTGGAGCACTGTATGTATAATAAGTTTTTCACACATTTTAAAAACATTCATACATATTTGACAAAATCGCTCATTCTCTCTTTAAAATCGACCTAAATTTATGTAAATGTAAAATGTAAATTTTCTTCTTAACTTACGTAAACACCGATGTATTCATAAAGAAGTATATTCTGATGGGTAAATGAATATCAGATACATGTACTTATTCCGTTACGAACATTAACCACTGCTCTTAAAGGGGCCTTTTCACGTTTTGCTAAATTGAAAAAAAGAGTGTTTCAGGTTCGCAAATTTTCCTTGTAGTTATTTTAAAAGACTCATTCACTAAGACTGCTCGCTATTTCAATACTTTAATGCACACTCTCTTGGACTCTGTATATATAATCTACCTCTCCGTGACGACAACGTCGTGAACGTCACCGACGTCATTAAATAATAAAGAATGTTCTATAAATAGATCTCAAGGATATAACAAATATGTTATTTCGAGGAAACAGTAATACTGAACATTTACCATACTCTAAAATATCCATTATAGGCATCTTTTGACGATTTTAAAAACTTGAAAATTATAAAGCGTTGAAACGCGTAACGATTGAATAATTTGGAGAGTTCTGTTTTTGCCGTTATATTTTGTGATATATCAATGATTGCTTATATAAAGTATAAAATTCATCACACATTGTATACACGGATGGCCAAGTGGTCAAAGCGATAAATTTTGCTTCCAGGGGTAAGTGGTTCGAGCCCAGTTGAGGGTTACTTTTTATTTATTTATTTAATTCTTGTTTGTACTGACGCTTTTTAGATTCAATGTTTTCATTTATGAAAATAAAGCATTGAACAACAAACTTCAATACATGCCAAAAGCTGTGTAAAGGCCCCTTTAAACAAGAAATAAAAGGCAAACTGGTTTAGGAAAAGACAAATATCTCCACTTTAAGGATACTTTGTGGGGATTTTCTGTACACTGCCATATACCAAATAGCACAATGCGACTCATGTTTTAAGGTATTTTTATATATAGGTCATTATCAATCATGTGCCGCCGGGGTGTTCCCACTTTTAAACTATGAGGACATTATTTGAACGCATTGTGTTGGAGACCAAACTCCAATTCCACATATCAAATATAACATTTTTGACACACCGGTTTCAGAAAAATATTGTTAATGTTAGTTTGTTGTATACGTCTTTATAACCTTTTGACGACCAGGTCGTGGCAAGTGTGTACCCCCAAGGGCATAATGTAACATAACTTAGAAGAGAATGTCACACGCCAAATATAAAATATGTGATTTCATGAAGCTTAATTTGCTTATAATTAAAAGCTTATATTAATCATGCATTCAATGAATGTCTCAGTTGATAATAACATTAATTTTGTATCCTCTTGTACGAACGAGCTTCATGAAACATCTTCACATCACAAGATATACTTTCTCACGCTTGAATGTTGTACGTTAAACAGTTTAGGATAAGGTCTGTCTAAATGTTTTGTCTGCTGCCAGAGAGTCAGAAAGAAAGACAGAAGCACAGACAGACGGACCAACGTGAAGGTTGATTCCAGTACAGTCCCTTAACTTCTAACGAAGACAATCATAGACAATTGTAAAATGGTTCTCTTCTTAAATATTACTGACATTACATATTGTGCATTAGCGCCGATATGTTTTTTCAACGGCTAATTTGAGAGACGATAAACACTATTTTGAAAGACACATGCGCAATTAATTAGGCAAATAATCAAGAAAAGATTCAAACTCGGTCGTGCATTTCAATGGTTTGTATGTCATAAATGAGTTGATATTTATATATTTGAATTGTTCAAAGATTATTTAAACACATCTTAGACTTAAAAAATAAGATTAAAATAAGGTTAGCATTTCGCATTTTCAACGAAATCCTTATTCGTAACAGTCGGACATTGTATCCATTTTGTTAAACATGTATTTTGAACATTTCATATTGCCAGCGACATCAGAATCTTCTCCTTTGTCGCAAATCGTTTTGGAACGGCCACAATTCACCAAAATCTAATAGGGATACATAAATGGTATTGGGATACATAAGTTGTATTCGTAGTCAACATATCTCTTGCTCGTGTGAATTACTTTGGGGTCGAGTTCAGAAAGAAATTACGGTTATTAGGTCTTCTCGTATATTCTGATACTTTCAGTGATGTCTACACCATTAATATTACTGCTAAAATTATTAGTTGATGGGTTGATATTTCATTCAAAATTTGTTCGTTAAAATGAATGCATGGACCTATGTTTGTATTGGTCCCTGATCAATGAAAATACAATTTTAAAAATTCGTTATAAATAGGCTGCAATTACTCCACCTTTAAGATTAGCAAAGCTCGAGAACCAGTCAACGCTATAAATAAGCGCTGTGTGGTCTTACAATAGAAGGTTTTTGTGTGACGTCAATAGAAGGGTTTTCCGTTACTAAAACTAGATTGGCCGTCAACTTCTCGATCTTACATTGTATCAGAGTAAAGGTCGTCGGAAGACTTAATACTTACAATTTCACAAAACAAAACTATAAATACCCGTATTCTTTTTTTAAGTAAGACTTTAATAAATGATATTTCAAAGATAATAAAACATATAATTATTTGAATATTATTAGAAGTGATGTGGATGCGATAGTGTTATTTTTTCATCCGCGATTGAAATTTAGTGTAAGGGGTGCATTGAATCATTTATAAAACAAAGCCCTAAAATACCTCAATACATTTCAATCTTGAAATGTAGTTTTAATTTTCTTTTACATTGAATGAATTTTCGTTTCGTTTACATTGAATGAAAATATTAATAAATTTAAGCATTCAAATTGAAAAAACACCTGCATAATTTGCAAATTGAACTGTATTTGCATGAACATGTATATTGAAAACTCGTCTGTAGTGATAATGGGCGATACAAATGTAGCATTTTATGATACCACAAATCTACACATTTAATTTATTTAACGCATGTATTTTATATCCCTATAATGACCAAACGCGATTGCTTGTTTTCATGATGATGTTTCGAACACTGCAGTAACGCACGATCTTTACACATTATAGCAGAGTTTACATTTGCAGGTACCCTTTAAATATGTTAATTGTGTAGCAGTAAATGTGAACACTATTTTAAATGTATAGTTATTAAACACTTTATTGTTATGTTTAAACTGGCTAATATATATATATACTTAATAGTTCCTAGCTGTTAATCCATTTCGGACAAATGTCTATTTTTTAAAATATGTTCAAATATTTTATTAAAGCAACTGTTAAGTTTTTGACTTAATATGCCGAGAAGTGACATGCAGGTATCATAAATTGTGTTTAATGACCAGACACATGTGGTTTATGCAGAGACCCCATACAGAGTCATACAAGTATAGGTCCCTGGGTTTATGACACACTGTTTTCTTAGTAATTGTCTTGACAGTATCCGATCATATCGAGATAATCGGTTTGTGATTAACAAAGTGGCAATTAAACACTGGGTTAAAAATGCTGAAACAAAGAGTGCCTAAATTGGCGTGAACAATTGAATAAAAACATTTACATTTATCAAGAGGATTTAGTAAATCTGTAACAAGGTAAGTTTTTACAGACAAATAGGTTCAAATCAGTTTCTATATGTTCATTACATAAAATCAATCAATTTGTTGTTTGTTTTCGTCCTTATTTGTGTTCATTCATTGGATTCAATTTAATCTGAAAGAATTTCAATTTCTGAATATTTTTTGTTCTTCAAAAGGGTCGCGAATATGTAATTGTAACCTTATCACGATGTGGTTCATCAAATGCAAACAATAGCAGAATGGCCGCAGTTTTGACGGCCAAAATTTGAGCATGCGCAAACGTGACGTCATTATCAGAATCCCCAAAACCTCATATTTTCAACAGTTACTTCCCTTGTAAGTAAAGCTGCCTCTTCAAGCGAATGTTTGATGATACCTCGACAAATTTAATCGGAAATGTCTGAGGCCGGGGGCCCGATGTCTTTTTTTTCGCACGGGTTGGTAAAATTTTCCACTAATCCTAGTTTGGATGTGGAGTTTTCATGATCTCTTTCATAGACACCAAGTAATGGTTCCTCTCAGGAAACAGACTTGAGGATCTCTCAATAAGTCTTAGGCTGTCAATGCAAAGTAGCAACATAAATAGGTTTAAACAGGGTATCTCAAGTTGTAGAGCTTAAGCTGGTAGCCCAAAGTACCCGGTCTAAATACCAGGTCTTTCTATTGTAAACTCAGTAAGCGTTATCAATTGATTGGGGGTATTGTGTAAAACTTTCAATAATTGATCATAATAAGTACAAACGGTTAAATTATTTTTTGTTTTGTAACTGTGCTTTCATAAAATGGAAAGCAAGAGAAAACGTAAAGCCTGTGAACATAGCGGAAAGGTGTTTTCGAAGGCATACATGTATGATCTTGCGCCACATCAAAAGATGCCATAAGATGGAGAAAAAAATTACCGATACTCATGCTCTGTTTGTGGTCAAGAATTCAAAGAAAGGTGGATTTGCTCAAGGCATGAGCAGAGTATGCACTTCCATGTAAAGCCTTTTAAATGTAGAGACTGCAGTAAAACTTTTAAACATGAATAACAACTGAACATTTATATGAGGAAGAATCATGGAAAGTACACCTTTGAATGTGACAAATGTCAGAAAAGATTTCAAATAAAGTGCAATTTCCAAATTCATTAGAAGGTTTGCAACAACCAGAGCAACAGAAGAGTAATTTGTGGAATTTGTATCAAAACGTTCAAAAATGAATCGTCGCTTCGCACGCATGTGGCAGTAATTTACAGGGCCAAAGCCTACAAATGTGTTGTTTGTTGTAAAAAACACTTAAAAACTTTATGAACACGTGTTTTTTTATGACAGGATTATCCGTTTACATTACCTTTCAAACATTTAAGTTTAATTGATTGTTTAATTGAACGCAATGAATATCTTTGATATTTGTATGTAAATATATAACTTTCAACAGCACATAAGTTTATCCTTTAACAAAATATCATCATTAGCAAAGTGCAGAAAAATGGAAATGCATTTTACCTTGGTTTTTCAAATTCTTTAATGTTAAAACTGTTACATGTGAGTCGTACACATGTGGCTTTGTGATATGTAATATGATGTTTTAAACAGTACATTCCAATACAGAATTCAATTTATGAACTTATCTTACTTTATTATAACAGAAATATATCATGTAAATGCATATACATGTATCAAGTTATTGAATGTTGTATTAGATTTTTAAGATGTAGAGCGTTTCCACCGATGTTTCGCTAGAAATAACTAATATGTTATGGAATATGTGCGCATATTAATTAAGATTCTCGTCCTTAATTTCCTACGCCAGATTCCATTGAAAAAGTTTTTTAATCATCAAGATTTGCCCTATGAATAGTTGATATTTCAGAAGGATGAACATCATTCCATTCCAGTTGGACGTTTCCTTGTCATTAGCATGTTTACATTTTGTTAAGTGAACACAATGTGTACAAAGGTTATAATTCAATAACACTTTTAAAGAGTTTAACTAGTTCATGTACATATGTTAGGCTAGTTAACGAGGAATTTTGGGTCAAACAAATTCCGTCAAAATAGTTTTTATCAACACACGATTTATCAATAACATACCAAACTCCTAAAAAAGTCCTACACAAATCTCCGTGCAGTCTCCGAGATATAAATGTTTGAAGTCAATCTAATTCTGGGGAATAGCGATGGTACCGTTACTACACCATACAAACGTATTTTACCGGAACCGGTGTAGATGTTAACATTGTGCTCTGAGCAGCGTTCATTATGTATCCTCGAGTCTTGTAAATTCGTGATAGTTAAATGAATTCGGCCATAATATCAATAAAAACAGATAACATGATTAAAATTTCTTTACCTGCAAAAAGTATTCCAATTTCCTTTTATTCCTCGTAAGATGCAAGTTATAATTCCTATTATCCATCAACAAAAGAAGGAAATTCCGAAGTCATGTTTAAAATATGGCGGCCGGTGACGTAGTACACAATTTCGTGACCTCTGACCTACGCATAATTTAACACTGAAGAGGCACAGTAAAACAGGCCAAATAAAAGTAATTAATAGTTTTTGTACACTTGATATATTTAGTAATGGAATGGGATGAGTTTCGTTGAGAAAAACATTTAAAAACTTTAACAACATATCAATAGCATGAAACTATTATAAATTGAATGTGAAATTAAATGTTAACAATGTTTGCAACAATTACCATTCACAAATCCCCAACAGTTTTTATTCTTCATGGTGAGCTGGTGAGGCACAGCAGGGGCAAAAGAAATCACTGTGGCGCCGTACAACCTTTGTATTGCTGCAATGAGGAATATGCACCCAATGCTTACAGGGCATACCCCTCCTCATCCCAACACACTGTACCCACTTGTATATATAAAGAACATAAATGTTCTGCCCTGCTGGTGGTTTCCTTCGGCTACAGACGCAACATAACTCACTAGGGTCATCCACATCAGACTCGCTGGATGAAGCGTTGTTTATCCTTGTGGAGGTTGCAGCCTTAGAGGTATGATCAGATGCCTTTAGCGCACTTGTTGATTTTTTTGGGGGCCTTTCCTTTACCCTTTTTTACCTTTGGTTAACTTTGTTGATTTTTACTGTACCCTACGTCTTCCTGATATTTAAGCATCCGTGCTTTAGTATAGGGTTCAGTAATGGCCTGTCCTGATACAACAGCACTCATTGTGCGGCGTGTCTTCTTGGAAAGTACTCCCTCTCGTTTAACTTTGAATAATTTGGTAACACGACTGTCAAAGAAACTTAATAGTTCCTGGTGTGTGAGAAGTAGAAGCTGATGTGACACCAACTAGGTCCACCACAGGTTCACTATGTGCTTCATCCGTATGTAACGGTAAGTCTGTTTCAATACCCCCTTCCACAGTCTTCTGAGAATCAGTGTCTTCTTGCTTTTTTTGGTCAAGAGCATCAAACACTTCTTCTGGCTTCAAAATGTCTCTATTTATAAAAGAAGCATTGAAAGGGAAAAAAGAAGCATTGAAAGGGAAAATACCTAACTTTTTGAAGGCTGAATGCAAATTTTCAGCTGAAAGGGCCTTGGCATATACCTTTGAAGCAAGCTCACAAACATCATAACGAGTAACAGTGCATGCAGATTGACGCGTAAACATATGGCATTCCGCATTGTACATTCGCTGAAAGGGTCCGTAGATACCAACATCCATAGGTTGCAATATATGGCTTGTGTGGGCTGGTAGGATGAAAAGTATGATATTATGGGACTTAGCCCATTCCACCAAGCCAACAGACACATGTGATTTATGGCCATCGAGCAATAACAGGAGATGTTGGTAGTCGTTCCTTGCAGGAAGAAATTTCACGAGGTGGTTCGTTAGATATTTTCGAAAAATCTCTGCATTGGACCTGCCGCTGTCACTCATGGATGAATCTGCACCAGGTGCAGCCCCTTTCATCAGGTCTGGAGTTAGCCGCTTTCCTGCAAACACAAAATATGGGGGGACAGCCACACCACTAGCACTTCCGCAACCTATAATGGTATTTGTGCAGGATTTCCCAGCTGTAACAGCAGGAGGATAGAGATTGTGTCCTGCAACTACTGAAGGTGGAGTGTGACACTGGGTAATGCCCTTTTCATCAATATTGAAGATTAGATGTGGCTTGTCTTTTAAGTCATACTTATCCAGAATATTATCTAGTTCAGCAAAGTAGTTGTGAACAACAGTGGCAAAAGCAGATTGAGCCCTACACTGCTCAAGTCCTCTTGGTTTAATGACACGTAGCTCTGGCCACCTATTAAGAAAAGAGTAAAACCATGTCATGGAAAATGGATTTGATACAGTTCGTCTGTTTAGCTGTACTGCAAAATCAGATGCAATGTCAACGACTTCCTGACGTGTGTATCCATAGCCCAACGTGGCAACGGACTTGAGATGATCAATCAGCCTGGATTCTTCCTCACAGGTCAAAATAGGAACACGTCCTGCAGCTACTGTGTCAATGTGGACTTTTCCCAGGACACGATCCCTCAAGGTCTGCATTGGTACATTGAACTGCATGGATGCTTTCCGGACAGAAACATTGTCCTTAATGACACGTTTATAGGCATTCGTTAGTGTGGTAGGCGAATACAGCCTATATTTCTGCATTATAGGCTGTGGATGAGCCTGAAAAAAGTGAGATTATTTTAGCCATCAAATAGTAAATCCATCTCCTAATTAAACAATTTGAAGTGTCTGGTCAAACAATATATTTTGGACCAATTTATAGTAGTAAAAATCACAATGTTGTGTTCAAAGCAACGTCTATGTAAAATGTCCAATAAATGACAATATTAAAAAAAAATCCTTAATCTTTCGTATTTTTTTAAACCTAAAATTTAGTTGTACTTGGCCTTTTTCAAAAGGCGTTGTCACGTGATCACAAAAGCCGAGCCTTCTGCTCGCAGACGGATATTTAGGTCACAGCTGTCATTCCTGTTTATTGATGAAAAACACATTTTTAGGACAGAAGGTCAGTGGTAATAGTGAAAAGGGGCTTTTTTGCTCTCATAATGCAAAAACCAATCGTAACTAACCTGTTTAAAGCGCATTTCGACAAAAAAAATCGTTCCAATGCACGGCGAATGACAGTTAGTAAACAAATCGTCACACGGCTTTCCCGGAAAACCCGGATGTTCACGTGATACACAAAATCACGCAACGTCACGAAATTGTAAGTCTAACGAATTTGGATAACCCGACTATTTCCAGCTATAAGCAGCATTTTCTAGGTAAGTAATGGTTTTCATAATCAAAAATATATAATACAAAAGAACGATAATCTCTTATAAATTCAATTATGCGTATCCGTTTCTTTGCAGACGACGGAAACTCGTTTTAATACATGCTAGATATATTTTCAATTTTCGGGTTTATATGATATTTGTTTAAATAGCTAAATCGTAAATTATGAAAACATCAATTATATATGCACATAGGATTGATATTTTAATTATTTAATAAAGAAAAACAATATATCGCACGTACGATGCATTTTTAAAACTACGGAAGCGTGTAAGTGCTATCAAATTTTAAAATAGTGAAATTTTAAATAAAGAACTTATGTTCTGTTTTTAATTCTATTTCAGGAGGAGATGTTTGTTTAATATCAAAATCATGTCTGCTATTATGAGCTTGCTGTTTTTTCAGCTTCATATAGATAAAATAAATGTATTTTAACTTTATATTTATATCGCTATATCTGTAAACCATTTATAATAGCTCTACACGTAAGAAACTTTATATGAATACAAATAAAGATATACATGTACATATGAACTGGATTAGGTCTAGTTTCTGTGTGTTTTTTATTATATACAGTTGTAATAATGTAACTGTAACATAAATACTTTATTAATTTATAATATAATAATGTCTGGATAAAGAATCACACAACACTTATAAAAATATGCATGTCCATTCTTTTTCAGAATCATGTCTTTGCTTTTATCGACAAGTATCTACCTTTGTGTGATCTAATGAGACAACTGTTATTTCTCTGATATGAGGAAACAACTGTTTATAGCAAAACAAAATGAGGTAACCAAATTTTGTTTTGTACTTAAATACATTAACAAATATATATGATTTTAGAAGATGAACCAGTAATATGTGAGATCATTTGCAAAAACATCGGTAAATGACTAAGTCTATCTTTATATAACGATTTTAGCTGTATATATTTCTGATAATATATAGTTATATACTATTTGTATAAAATGCATGTAGCTTTAACGATATTTTCAATATTTACAGCCTGGAAGTAACAGTAACCAGTATATACAACATTAAAAAGGTTTGTGTCATCTGTGAAGAGCAAGATGTCCGTCCAGTTTCAAAACTTGGAGATAAGGGATGTCAAGGACTTTAATTAGCTTCAAAAACTACAAAGGTATCCTAACTAATAATTTACTATTCATTTAAAATCATGTATAATAACATAACATATGGTTTATTATAATGCAAGGCCTCCGGCCCAAAATACAATTATTCATCAATCATCCAATGTGGTGACAATAGAGATATGTTAATTAACAAGATAGGTATTGATGCAAAGCATCAAAGGGCGTCGGGAATTTCAGTGTAAAAGGCACTCAATGAACTTACATGGAACAATTTTTGTTCTACTGTAAATATTAATATATTGGCCGATTATTTTAAACAAAATAGAAAAAGATACCGGTATAAACATTATCTAAGATTTTGTGTTATAACTCCCAAATAACCAGTATCTATGATGTTGTGTTATAACCCCCAAATGACCATTATCTATGATGTTGTGTTGTAACCCCCAAATATTTCATAGTTCATTTTTATTTACATTGATTTCTTTTTTTTTACTGGCTTTCGTGTGCAGTTTTCATTAATGGAACAGAACTGTGTAGGTTTTAAAAAATCTGCTTCATCTTGTAAGCGTAATTTCATATTTTTCTCAACTTCAAGGGGAGATGATTCTTAACTTACTCTTACGTTGCTCATTTACGATAGGGGTTCAGTACTCATAGATATGAAAACACTGTAAAAGTTTTATGTGTTTACGACCCCCCACCCTCTCACACATGTATTTCATGGGCATAATAAAACAAAAAACGGTTACAATAAAACAGCATATTTGTTTAAACTAAAATGTCTACATCAAAACAAAAAGTTTGACATATACAAAGCATTATTGCTCAGCTAGTAGTGTTATTTGTTACGTATCATCCTTTTTTTCAATTCAAAGCAATGATGAGATGAGATTCTATATTTCAAACACACGTTTGGTAGCAAATTTTTAATATATACCATTAACTGTCGTGTAGCTTGACTATTGCCATTAACAAAGAAATATTGTTAAAGGGATCTTTTCACGCTTTGGTAAATTGACAAAATTGAAAAAAGTTGTTTCAGATTCGTAAGTTTTTGTTTTATTTATGATATTTGTGAGGAAACAGTAATACTGAACATTAACCATGCTCTAATATAGCCATTATATGCATCTTTTGACGATTTTAAAACCTAAAAATTATAAAGCGTTGCAACGCGAAACGATTGAATAATTTGGAGAGTTCTGTTTTTGTCGTTAAATTTTGTGAAACTACGAAGATTGTTTATATAAGGTATACAATACGTCGTGAATGTGTACTCGGCGGAATAGCTCAGTAGGCTAAAGCGTTTTTACTTCAGGACTCCTGCTTCGGGCAATGTTCTTTTCCTTTTTTTAATTATTTTATTGATTTTTTACTGGAGCTTTTACGATCCAATGTTTACATTTATCAATATAAAGCATTTAATGAATAAGTTAAAAAAATGCCAAAATCTGTGAAAAGGCCCCTTTAAGTTATGAATGCTAGTTTTTATGTTTAAATTCTTCAATAAGCATATTGAAAATGCAGAAATATATTGATTATAAAAACTTCATTGAATTAACGCAAATTTTGATTTTTTGATTTTTTAGTCAGATTTTGATATGTTGAATGAAATATTTTCATGTTAAAAATTAGCTTAATCAACTGTTTTTGTATACATTTAGTGTTTTCTACTAAGCAAAGTCTAAGAATGAACTATAATTGTTAAGTATAATTGCTAGTGTTTAAACGATAATGATTCATGCTTTATCACAGTCATGATATTTCATAAAATTCCTTAAAAAATGACCAAAAAATTTAATTTACGAAAAAATATCACTCGTTGAAGATAGATTAATTGAAAAGCGTTTCATTATATATATATATAATATTTCAACATAAAATGAAAAATTTACATTGAAATAAATAGAAAACTTATGATTATTCTTTCGTAGTAGATAAATTCCAAAAATGTGTAATGAAAATTAAGAAAAAGGCATGTTTCCCACAAAAAACACATTTCCCATCAAAATACAGCTTAGGACTTTTTTCTAAGCTTCTCCTTCCATTTTAGAATAGAAAACTGGAGATACCAATTGTGAAGGAATTTGTTTGAGGTTAAGTGTTTATTTTGGCTAATATACCTAGCCTAAAGAGCCTTTATACCATATTTACAGATGGGTGCATCGTGGTACCGTCTCAGCTGTAAGAGAACAACATAGCCTTTGACTCAATATAATGAAACTGAGCCTCGTTACCAGTCGTGAAATGAAACATAGTGTTCGACACTTTCCGCTTGAGCCGGATTTTCATTTGGAACAGGCTCCCTATAAACGAAGATGTCATTTAAAATTCACAATTAAGTTGCGTTTATATTAAGACCATTAAATAAAACTAAGCGAATAAATGTTATCTTTACATTTTTACGATCTTAAACGATTCATCACAGAATTTAACAGTCGGAATATGTTAGCTTATTTCATATTGTGAGATATGTAATTGTGATTGTCTCCTGCATTTGATGACTAAAATTTCAGTATGATTATCATATTTTTAAATTATATAAAAATGCGTATCATACACACATACTTTTTATTTTTCGTCGACTTTTAATGCCACAATCGATTACAAACTTGATTAAATGGTTTTACTGTATCTATTACAGATTTTTTATTGATCTTGTATACTATTCATAATAATTTTGTTCAAGCTGTGCGTGTGATTTAAATTGACAATCTATTTGCCAGTATATACGTACTCTGTTTACAGAACATAAATATGACCGCGGCATAGCGTGTGTATTTGTCGATGTGTAAGTTTGTTTAACGACCACAAATGACGTTCACATGTGTTATTTTCTATAACTTAAACAAAGATTTATTAATACGCGGTTTACTGGTTGAGATATCATGGTTATAAAATACTCATTCATTCTGAGGACAAACCAATTACCGAAAACATTATGACAATACAATATCATTACATGTCTAAGAGAAAACTAAACTAAGTAATCCAAAATAATATCAACTAAAGAAGTTAAAACAATATAGGACTTTTTTTTCTAAGCTTCTTCTTCCATTTTAGAATAGAAAACTGGTGATACCAATTGTGAAGGAATTTGTTTGAGGTTAAGTGTTTATTTTGGCTAATATACCTAGCCTAAAAAGCCTTTATACCATATTTACAGATGGGTGCATCGAGGTACCGTCTCAGCTGTAAGAGAACAACATAGCCTTTGACTCAATATAATGAAACTGAGCCTCTTACCAGTCGTGAAATGAAACATAGTGTTCGACACTTTCCGCTTGAGCCTGATTTTCATTTGGAACAGGCTCCCTATAAACGAAGATGTCCATTAAAATACACAATTAAGTTGCGTTTATATTAAGACCATAAAATAAAACTAAGCGAATAAATGTTATCTTTACATTTTTACGATCTTAAACGATTAATCACAGAATTTAACAGTCGGAATATGTTAACTTATTTCATATTGTGAGATATGGAATTATGATTGTCTTCTGCATTCGATGACTAAAATTTCAGTGTGATTATCATATTTTTAAATTATATAAAAATGCGTATCATACATACATATCTTTTATTTTTCGTCGACTTTTTATGCTACAATCGATTACAAACTTGATTAAATGGTTTTACTGTATCTATTACAGATTTTTAATTGATCTTGTATACTATACATAATAGTTTTCTTCAAGCTGTGCGTGTGTTTTAAATTGACAATCTATTTGCCAGTATATACATACTCTGTTTACATAACATAAATATGACCGCGGCATAGCGTGTGTACTTGTTGATGTGTAAGTTTGTTTAGCGACCACAATTTTCGTTCACATGTGTTATTTTCTATAACTTAAACAAAGATTTATTAATACGCGGTTTACTGGTTGAGATATCATGATTATAAAATACTCATTCATTCTGAGGACAAACCAATTATCGAAAACATAATGACAATACAATATCATTACATGTCTAAGAGAAAACTAAACTAAGTAATCCAAAAGAATATCAACTAAAGAAGTAAAAACAATATAGGAATTTTTTCTAAGCTTCTCCTTCCATTTTAGAATAGAAAACTGGAGATACCAATTGTGAAAGAATTTGTTTGAGGTTAAGTGTTTATTTTGGCTAATATACCTTGTCTAAAGAGCCTTTATACCATATTTACAGATGGGTGCATCGAGGTACCGTCTCAGCTGTAAGAGAACAACATAGCCTTTTACTCAATATAATGAAACTGAGCCTCGTTACCAGTCGTGAAATGAAACATAGTGTTCGACACTTTCCGCTTGAGCCGGATTTTCATGTGGAACAGGCTCCCTATAAACGAAGATGTCATTTAAAATACACAATTAAGTTGCGTTTATATTAAGACCATTAAATAAAACTAAGCGAATAAATGTTATCTTTACAATTTTACGATCTTAAACGATTCATCACAGAATTTAACAGTCGGAATATGTTAGCTTATTTCATATTGTGAGATATGTAATTGTGATTGTCTTCTGCATTTGATGACTAAAATTTAAGTGTGATTATCATATTTTTACATTATATAAAAATGCGTATCATACACACAAACCTTTTATTTTTCGTCGACGTGTTATGCCACAATCGATTACAAACTTGATTAAATGGTTTTACTGTATCTATTACAGATTTTTTATTGATCTTGTATACTATTCATAATAATTTTGTTCAAGCTGTGCGTGTGTTTTAAATTGACAATCTATTTGCCAGTATATACGTACTCTGTTTACAGAACATAAATATGACCGCGGCATAGCGTGTGTATTTGTCGATGTGTAAGTTTGTTTAGCGACCACAAATGACGTTCACATGTGTTATTTTCTATAACTTAAACAAAGATTTATTAATACGCGGTTTACTGGTTGAGATATCATGGTTATAAAATACACATTCATTCTGAGGACAAACCAATTATCGAAAACATTATGACAATACAATATCATTACATGTCTAAGAGAAAACTAAACTAAGTAATCCAAAAGAATATCAACTAAAGAAGTTAAAACAATAAACCCATGAATAAAACAAATGCAACCCATCTATGTATTTACATACAAACGCTATCATTCGTTTGAAATAAACGACATCCAAGACGCACTATATATGAGCATCGCTCTGGGAAATGGGGCTTACTACATGTGCGTAACGTGTCGTCCTGGTTAAGCTAGTGTGGTCTGCAGAGACTAATCATCGACGAAACTTTCCGTCTTATATGATTTTTGTTTAAAAGAGACTTTCTTTAAACCACAAAAAACCAACAACATAATAACTGAAATTTACATTACGCACATGCATTAAGCCTGGTATTCCCAGAATAATAAAAAACAAACAGAAACAGTATCAATCAATAAAGTCACAGTCTAGGTTCCATGCATATTTAAATACAAAGGACTCATTACTATTTGCATATGATATGATGGTCTGCGAACGCAACGATCGTTTTTTTTTTAATCCAGTATTCTGTTTTGTGAGTATGCGTGCCAGGACTGCACAAAGCAGCACACGCAAGTTGTTGAGTAATAGGCAGTTTAGAGGCAGTTATACAAGGTCCAAAATTCAATACAATTCAAAGAAAAAAAGCATTTGCTTGTTTATACGTGCATGCAACTTGTTTCACTTATACAGTTTTCATCGACACGTGTGTATTCAGTAACGCTTGCCGTAAGTCTTCCAGGTTGATTTCTATGATAAGACCTTGCTTGTATATTTTTGTAGGGAAGAAAATAGAAAATAGTTGACAAAACAAACTTTATTTCAATCTATATTAAACAATATTGAATCACAGTCTGAGTGTGGAACTACAAAGATAATACATCACAATATAATGCAACAACCATCCATATACCTAACAAGGAATCAATATAAGGACTGTAGAAGATTTTGAAATGAATTGTCGGGTAATTATCACAGCTTAAATAGAAAACAAAACACAACTCTAATTTAACGAAAACGTAACACCGCATGTCCATGCACTTATCGTTTCATTAAATAAGAGTACAAACATTATTACAATAGTTTAATATTGTAGCGCATATAAGAAATAAAAAACAGTGATACATGCACCTACGCCACCCAATATTTACCTGTCTGAGTGACCTTGTTTGGCAAAAAGATTATCACATTGTAATATAATCACCACAAAATCTAAATGTGACATACAAAACGAACGTTAATGAGCAAAACAGTACTTTGCTTGACATTTATAGTAAAGAGCCAAAATGTTTATGTCGGCATCGTACATCGGACTTTTAAATAAAAAAAGTAGTCTAGCACAAATAATTACGCGAACAAACATAATACAGGATCTATTTGCAACTACCTGAGGAATCTACAAATGAGTTCAACATCAAACTGCAAATCGCATTTTGACATCACTATGTTATATATATATATATATATATATATATATATATATATATATATATATATATATATATATATATATATATATATATATATATATATATATATATATATATATATATATATACAAAACACTCATGATAAATATGAGAACAGTATGCACATTTAAATAAACTACTTTATGACATGCCATACCTTGTTTCCTATGTAATAAAACCATTACGAATATTTTTTATGCTTTCTGGTGGTGGTTTATAGAGAAATATCAGTGAAATAAAACTGATTTTTCACTATTTAAAATAGTGAAAAATATCAGTGAAAAATAACGATATTTTTCACTGTTTTTCTGTGAAATGACGTTTTTTTTACGAAATGACGTCATAAATCCAGCAAAATTATCCAGTTAAACTCTTCTACAATGAAAATAAACAGTGAAAAAAGCATAAAATAAAATTATTTTATATGATCACTCGAGGAATAAAATCGATATTCCATCAAATCCAACAAATATTCTCTATATCTTACACATGTGTAATATACTTTTTAATCGCTTTCATTGGCTTAGTTTTCGTTTATTGACCAATCGCATTGTGTTACTTTGCTGACGTCACGAAATGTAAACAACATTCGGGTTTTAACATTATGTTTGCGTAAATATTTATTTAATTTGCTCATTTAAAAGCAAGTGATAAAAAGATCTGACACTAAAATATGGTATGATATGACAACTCATGCCAGATCCTATATTTATCACATGCCATACCCAGTTTCCCATGTAATATAACCATTACGAATATTTTTATCTTACACATGTGTAATTTACTTTTAAAGCATTTTATTGGCTTAGTTTTCGTTCGATTGACCAATCGCATTTTGTTATTTTGCTGAAATGACGTTGCAACAATATTCGGGATTGGTAATTATGTTTGCGTAAATGTGATGAAAAAGATCTGACACTCGTTGTCATTTCATACAATATTTTATTAAACTCGTCAAAGGCTCGCTTACTAACACAATTCCTGAACTCGTTTAATAAAATATGGTATGATATGACAACTCTTGCCAGATCCTATATGTATGTGTCCTAACATGTATTTTTTATAATATAACAACCTAATAAACAAATAACAACATAATTTGATCTGCTTTCCGGAAGCGAAAAGCTGATGCAGTTGCATTATATATTGTTTTAACATGCTGTGCATACTAGTAAGCTATTGCACTTTTCTTTAAAACTGATGACATAAGTTTACACTTACATTGGTATTGTTTGGCCCGCACAGGCTTATCAGCGACATTAGATTCTGCCTTACTTTGATTGTCGCTAATAATAGATTTTCTTTAAATGATAAATACGATGAACGCGTAAAGTGTCGTACTGATAAGCCTGTGGAACGACACCAAACACACATGCATTAAACCCCATTTTCCAAAGAATGATCTATGCATTAAACCCCATTTTCCAAGAATGATGCTATAATGTATCAAGTATTAGAGTTTTATTAATTATCGCATGTTTTCGACAGTGTGAGGTTGGAGGCAACACATTTTCAATGGTATTCCTCGTACTCGTGGATGCTGGCTCCGAGTCGTGAGCAATTATTTTCATCTTAGACAACCATACGCCAGTTAAATCAGGTTCTCTAACAATTAGCATTATGACGTGGTGTTATAATCGTCACGAGACCCGAAGAGCAACTGCGGATGTTATAGGGTTTCAGAAACAATGTGTCGGGGTTGTCGCCTCCCTGTCAAACGCTGTCCTCTGCAATCATGTACGATGGGACTGATAAATTTCTATGCAGAAGTCCCAACGTTATTTTATTCAAGGGTTCTGAATTTTGTTGACCGTCGACCGAATCCGATATCTGTCTCCCAAGTCTGGTCGGGCGTTTGGCCGACTGGTTGCCGGTCAATAGATCCTGAAGTTTTGAGTTGCATGTTGAGTTTAGAGCATGAGGATGCTGCGTGGAACCGCTCCGCTGCATACCTTTCTGAGAGGGAGGAGAGGGAGCGTCATGCGCATTGAAAGATTTGTCAAACACATTGTCCTCGGGGCTATCACAGTTCTCTATAATTGGAATGTTGTGATTGTAGTTCGGAAATACCGGGGAGAGGTCACATGAGCTGTTAGTGAATCCATTGGTCCAATATCGTGGATGGATGATAGGCGCGCCAAAGATCTCGCCCGCTGGATTGAGGTCACCATTGGGCGTGATTTTACCGGAAAGGCGGCTGTGAGAGATGCGCCTCTGCCGGTGAGATTCGTCCTCACCCTCAAGGAAAAAGGTCAGCATCTCGCCTTTGCCCTGTGCAAATATCAGCAAATGTATCATAAACTGCAGAATTGATCGTTAGATGTACCATCTATAACCAAAAAAAACTTGTTGATGAAAGAAGCAAGGCTGCGTATGGACTTTTTAATGAGAGATGGGTGACTCACTACGTTTTGCGAGCTTCGCTTTGACCTTTTCGAAACTCAAACGGGAACAACCCAAGCAATGCACACAAACATGCCTGAAATACTACGGCTTTCGACGTAAAAATCTCAATACTGTTTAGTTTAACGCATTTTCACGCGTTCAAACAAACAAATATATAAATATACGTAACATGTTCTTTTTTTATATGAAAAGATATTGACATACGCGTAATTAATAACCAAACGCTGCATGTACGGAATGTTCTTACCTTGGCGTTGACGAGGCCTCGCTCAGTGAGTTGGTAGCCTCCCAGCTTCCTTAGCAGACACGTGATAGTCTCACTGCAGTGGATCTTCAGGGCTGAAAACAGATTCCGACCGAAAATGAACTGCTGTTTAAGGGCGGATGAAATGTTTACCGATCGTTGATGCAACGACCTTTTAGCATAGGTGGTTGCAAATTGTATAAACAATTATGAAAACGTGCATTGGCAGTTCAGTAGTTAATTTATTCATTTTAGATTTGTATATCATAAAACTAAAAAAAAAAAAATTACTAAAATAAGAGGGTTTAACGTAATAACATCTTCTACATACAAAACCAAAATATATCATGTGACCCTATGTCAGTTTATCAATTAGTTTATTCAGAAGATATCCACATGTACTGTCAATCCACAAGGCTTAAATGTCATTTCGAGTTTAGATTCCTAGTTTCATTTCATAGAATCTTTGTTTATTTTGCGCTTTCAACCATGGATATGCTCTTTTTTTCCTCTGGTATTACAATGTACATTAATATATTCACATTATGTAAATCTAGTTACAATGAACACTGGCAGCTAGAGAAATCGTACTTTTCTGTTATAAAAAAATATATATATTGTATAAAACATGTCGAACATATCTTGCAGATATAACGAGTGAAGTTGCTACTCACGCACTCCCGTGGACTCCATACGGGACGCTGTGTTCACGGTGTCACCAAACAGCGTGTAGCGCGGCATCTTCAGGCCCACCACACCGGCGACGCAGGGACCTGCAGGGGAAAGGAGGTACTATACCTGAACAGGGGAAAGGAGGTATTGTAATTTAACATGAACAACGGAGCCATTTTACTTGAACATGGGAAAGGAAGTACTGTAATTGAACAGTAGACAGAAAGTTGTACAATTAAACAGGAAAAAACGGATATTATAATTCAAATGGGAAAATAGATATAATTAATGGACATGGTAAATGGTTTTTACTAATTGAACAGCGGTTAGCGTGGTATCTTCAGGTCCATCGCACAAGGCATGCAAGGGGACACACGGTATTTTAATTGAACAAAGGAAATGAGGTTTAAGAATTGCACAGCTTGTAGCGCGGCATACATAGCGCTGAACAACACAGAGAAGGCTTAAAGGGGCCTTTTCACAGATTTTGGCATTTTTTAACTTATTCATTAAATGCTTTATATTGATAAATGTAAGCATTGGATCGTAACAGCTCCAGTAAAAAATCAAGAATAAAATTTAAAAAAGGAAAAGAACATTTCCCGGTCCAGGTTTCGAACCAGTGAACCCTGGAGTCCTGCCAGAGTCCTGAAGTAAAAACGCCTTAGCCTACTGAGCTATTCCGCCGAGTACACGTACTTGACGCATTTTATACGTTATATAAGCAATCTTCGTAGTTTCACAAAATTTAACGACAAAAACAGAACTCTCCAAATTATTCAATCGTTTCGCGTTGCAACGCTTTATAATTTTTAGGTTTTAAAATCGTCAAAAGATGCATATAATGGCTATATTAGACCATGGTAGATGTTCAGTATTACTGTTTCCTCACAAATATAATAACTAAAACGAAAATTTGCGAATCTGAAACAACTTTTTTCAATTTTGTCAATTTACCAAAGCGTGAAAAGATCCCTTTAAAGTATACGCACACTAAATAACGCAACAATTACGAATTGATACCCTGTATACAGAGAAGGGTATACGCACACTTAAAAACTCAACAATTTTACATATTGTAAAAAATATGTGTACCATATGTAAACTTTAATACTTAATGTTGTTATTTAGCTTTAAGTACAATTGTTTAAAACAAAAGGTTTTGACTATTAAATTGTGTAACCTATTTTTCAATTGTAAATTTTCCATATGTTTTAAAAATATGACGAATAATACCAACGATACGGAACTCAGCCGTATGAAAAGCACAAACCCGAATGCAGACCGATCCGCAACTTGAGCGTGTCGTTAGGTCTGTGACGTATCTTGAAGCGTTTTATTTCCTGGAGCATGCGCAGTGACATAGACGCTATCTCGCCCGCATGCAGGTCGTCGTTTCGCAAGGGCAGACCACTCACGACAAAATACGCGTCACCAATCGTCTCAATCTTGTAGACGTCAAAGTTCTCCACGATGGCGTCGAAGCACGTGTACAGATCGTTTAGCATGCAGACGACCTGTGGCAATCATGTTCACCGTTTCAGAAACATCTAATGACACATTGTATCTGTATCCGTTTAAAATAGTTAAAGATTAAACGACTTAACAAGCGACTAAGACGTGTGCTTCGCTTGAGTTGTTTATTACAAACTCATCACAGTTACAAATGTAGTATTTGAACTGTAATAAAATATGACAAACGATTTGCAATTGATACAAAATAAATATAAATATAATTAATAATGCTATGGGTTTGTAATTAAAAAAAATAAAGATAATTGTGTACTGTTGCTTTAGTTAATAATGTGACTATTTTTTTAGAATGGTTGTTGGGTTTAATTAAGTCACAGTGAGCTACACTTTCTACCACTTACAATTGATATCAAAGACCGACCGCCTCGCAACCATTCCCATTTGTGAAATGTAAAATTAATCTGATTTCACCAATATCCCCAATATATTATTTGAAAGGCAAACATGCTTTTTATCCATAGAGTATATCGTGATGTTTCTATCATTGATGGCTGGAAAACTAGATGAAGTATAAACATGCGATTTCTTTCTTTCTAATGTGTCACAGAATGTCTCATCGCGTTAAAGTCCGATTTATCGTCGTGAGTTGGCAGTAAATGTATTGCCGCGCGGGCTACTGCGTCAATAAAAGAGTAGTGCGTGTTGTTTGGTCGTTAAGAGGTATGCGATATAATCAGACAATATGATTTGATAGCTGCCTACGCAAAATGTGTGGTTATCTAAGATTTACAAACAGTCATATAATACAAGCATATTGCAAAGTAATAAACAGTACTATCCGTCGTATGTTTTGTTTTTTCGCATTAACATTTAACCTTCTAAATACACAATTGTGAAGATAAACATTTTTAAGATGAAGTTGACTAAAAATTTGTCTGTGCTTTTCAATCGAATAAAATGTATTGTTATTGTTTTCAAAATAAAGGTCGCTTGCATCGAAAACATACAATTTTATAAGTTTTACTGAGGTTACAAGACGTGTCATTGACATGTTTAAATTACAACTTTCATAAAACGAGGGAAAATGCAAGTTTTAATGTTTAACGTTCAAAAGTGTACAAGAAGACCTCCGGACAAGTAATGGTCTACGGTTGGACACAACAATTTCCAAATAGACAGAAAGAAAGATATAAGGATTTAGATACAGTCCATTTAAGGTATTATTACTGCAATATGACTAATGTTTCTCTCTTCTTTCCTTTACTCACGTGAAACATATTCGAACTATGAATATCATTAGAAAAGATACAAATTCTGACGATGTTTAATCAAGAATGAGTACACAAGGAGGCATGTAGAGTGATGCAGGATGAAGCAGCACGACGACCGGCGATCGACGCCGTACATAGACTAATCACAAGATATACCCATGATAACTTCGTGCTCAGCGGAACTAAAAGAATGTTTGACTCATTCATGATGTTATTTTGATGAAATCATAGCTCACAAAAGTTTGGTGTTTGGGCTTCCCTCGACTTATTTTATTTTGTTTTGTACTAAAGCACACACAGACATAACGTTCGTTGTTTTGAATACAATATTGATTCTTTATTTTACTCTTCAGACAATATAATACCACACATACAATAAATACCCTTTTTTATCCGATATAAACACGAATTAAGGTATATAGGGGTACCTACTATTATTATTGTATATAAATACGTCATTTATTTAACGTCTTATACAAGGAAATATATAGCGAACTTATTTGCGAGGTATATACAATTTCAATTTCAGACCTGATTGTGGTTTTCGATTTAAGACCTTATTGTGAGATTTGATTGCATTACCTCCCCTACACCCCCCTCATAGTAATTAAAGGAGCCTAGAATGCGGGGTTGTATATAGACCCCGTTTTTTATATTGACCTCGTAAGTACAGTCTGAAAACTACCGAGACCGCGTAACTGGCACTATATATTGGTATATATTTAAATAATTGCAAAACTAACCGTATGTTGATGCAAATGTTTAATGTATTGGTGATTACCTCCATAGGGGTGCTCTCCGCTGACAGGGCGGTGAAGCCCACGATGTCCGAGAAGTAGATGGAGACGCTGTCGTACACTTCCGGCACCACCGGCTCACCTTTCTTCAGCCGCTCAGCAACGAACCTAATGGTTGAACAAGTAACATTCGTGTGAGCTTGATGCATTTATATTGTTCAGTCGCGGTCACTCGTTGTTTTTTTCTTTTTTCAGTTTATTCTAAAAAACTAAATTATTTCTATTATTACTCATCAACAAATATATTAAATTTAATAATACATAAAACTAACTGACCATATCTGTTGAGAGTACATGCATGAGATCGTGCGTACTTTATACATGTGTAATGTGTTAAATCATATGCAAAGTCAGTTTAGTCAGGCGGCAGTTTATCGATGTTCGCAAATATCACATGGTAATCTGATATACTTTTTGCAAAATGGATCATTTAGAAAGATAATTTATAATATACCTGTTTAATGCTTTTAACAAAATACAGGTTGTATCAATCGTTGAAATAAACCCCGTATTAAGCTACTCGCTGTTTTCCGAATCAATATTACCATACTAGCCGCACTACTTTCTTTGACCCATTTAATGACGTCACATTACACGCACCGAAAATAGGAAACTCCTATTTATATTACGAAAAATAGTACTTAGTAACCGTGTGACATCATTTCTGTGACGAAACACAATAGTTTTATTTAAACTCTCTGGAATTTAAGGACATGTGTAACTATTTGTTTAAAACATCGAACGAATGCATTTAATGTTTTTCGGAGTGTGTGTTTATCATGAATAAATGTAAATTTTGATAGGAGTACAATAAAATAGTGTGGTTTAAACTAACTTTCGATAAAGACATGGAATAATAGAAGTGGAAGTGCATCGTTTCAACGTTTTTGTTATAGACATTGGATTAAAGTTGTCAACTTAATTGTTATTAACATTGGATTAACGATGTCATTAAGGTGTGTCGGAAACCTCTGTTTTCCCGGTTCAAATGTTTACACGTTAGTATTACATAAACTGTATTCATACGCGTCTTAAATAAACTATGCCGTACCATTTTAGTCATTGTTTTGTCAGGTTTGTTAAAGCAAAAAAATACAATTGTTAACTGTTTTCGTAAGTTGTTGTATTACAAAAGAAATATTACGCTAGTCAATTGTTCCAAGAGTTTGTATCAGTCTCGTGGCTTGTGCTATTTTGTTTGCATCACACTCGAGGCTCCGCCTATCGTGAGATACGTCATCACACAAGCCTATTGACTGATACAAACTCTTGGAACTCCGTATGTATTGAACTCAATGTTATTGAAGTTTAAACAATGTGTTTAATGTCAGTGGTGAAACAAATAAGGAACTCAATTAAGCACACAATATCAAAGGATTATCAACGTAACGTATGGCAAGCGAAATGCACATTGATTCCTTAAACCACGGTTTAACAGTTAACTATATAGTTAAGAGACTTTGAACCCGGGTTCGAAGTGCCGTTTGCACATTAATTCCTTAAACCCGGGTTCAAGACTTTGAACCGCTGTTCAAAGTGTGTCTAAAAATAGAAATAACTCTGTTATCTGAGACAACCAATCAGCGGAGCTTAAACCACAATTAGAAGGTAAATGCCGCGACTTCATTGGTCATCTCTTATAGGGTTAAGAGATTTTGAACTGCGGTTCAAAGTCTTAAACTGCGGTTAAGAGGCGCGGTATGCACATTAATTATTTAACAGTTAATTATATAGTTAAGAAACATTGAACCCGAGTTCAAAGTGCCGTTTACACATTAATTCCTTTCTTAACTATAGGGTTAAGAGACTTTGAACTGTGGATCAAAGTCTTAAACTGCGGTTCAAAGTCTTAAACTGCGGTTCAAAGTCTTAAACTGCGGTTCAAAGTCTTAAACTGGGGTTAAGAAGCGCGGAATGCACATTAATCATTTAACAATTAACTATAGGGTTAAGAGAATTTGAACCCAAGTTCAAAGTGCCGCTTGCACATTTATTCCTTAAACCCGAGTTAAAGAGTTTGAACCGCGGTTCAAAGTGTGTCTAAAGATAGATACAAATCTCTTATCTACATAATTCAGAGACAACCAATCAGCGGAGCTTAAACCACAAATAGAAGGCAAATTTCACGATTTCATTGGTTGTTTCTTAACTATATTGTTAATAGACTTTTAACCGCGGTTCAAAGTCTTGAACCCGGGTTTAAGGAATCAATGTGCAAACGGCACTTCGAACCCGGGTTCAAAGTCTCTTAACTATATACTTAACTCTTAAACCGTTGCTTAAGGAATTAATGTGCATTTCGCTTGCCATAGTAACGTTCTCAAACACAATGGTATTGTTTATCATTAAATGAGTGGAGATGGAAGGTGAAATTTAACTCTGAGATTAATTGAGTCTTGTTCTGTAAAAATGGGGTTTAAAACATGTGCGTAAAGTGTCGTCCCAGATTACCCCACAGGCTAATCAGGGACGACAGTTTCCGCTTTTATGACATTTTCTGTTTAAAAAAAAGTCTCTTCTTAGCAAAAATCTAAGCGGACTGTACAGGCTAATCTGGGAGGACACTGTACGCGCATGCATTAAGCCCTTTTTTCACAGAGCACGGCTCAATTGGACAAGAGTTTTGAGAGTGTTTGCTCGTTATCTGCACAGCACCGGCTGTACACACACCATTATCACGTGATCCATGTGGATTGCCTTTGCAACATCCTGATCGGCAAGTTCTCCGTTACCTTGACAAAACCCTGTGCTTGAGGTTCTTTGTAATCTTGGCAACATCCTGAGTAGCAGGTTTCATGTTACCTTGGCAACATACTAAGAAACAGGATCTTTGTTACCTTGGCAACATCCTAAGCAGCAGATTCTCCGTCATCTTTTTCTCTTCGAACAACAACTCTGTGCGGTCAGCGACCAGACTCTCCAGGTTATTGGAGTATCGCTCCATCATGTACAGCATGTTGTCCAATATGTTTGACTTGCTGAAACCAAGCAGATAATGTCAGACTTGCTGAAATAATATACACGTGTTTTCCAATATGTTGGACGTGTGAGCAGAAGTAAAAAAAACGGTAGTTTTGGTGAAATGTTTATTAAGACTTGCTTAAAAGTTGCCGAAACTTTAAGACATTATTAAGTGATTTTGAAATCGTAAAATGTATAAATATAATAACAACATTAATAAAATAATAATAATAAAAATAATAATGGTTATTGTTATTATAATAGTTATTGTAATTATAACTATTACAAAACTTATCATAATAAGTACAATATTCGTTCGTGAGTAAAATGTTTATTATTGTAAATCAATTACATTCCCTGTAACATCGGCTTCAGTTTCACGCGGATGTCCTTGAAGGTTGGTCTCATATCCGGATCCTCCGCCCAGCAGTCCCGGATGCAGTCGCTTATGTATGACTCGCACGCCAGGCTTGCCATATCCGGTCTGATCGAGGAACTCTCGCTCCGTAGTAGCTCAATGATTTCTAAATTATACATGGCAATCGTGTCTTTCTATTACATGTCATACGGTATTTGGAGATTTCAAGCATCAGGACTATTTCTAAGAAACACGTTCAATAACAGCCGCCGTCTGGGGTAGGGTTAAAATGAATTACCGGTAATGATCATCTATGGTTTAAATGAATTACCGGTAATGATCATCTATGGTTTAAATGAATTACCGGTAATGATCATCTATGGTTTAAATGAATTACCGGTAATGATCATCTATGGTTTAAATGAATTACCAGTAATGATCATCTATGGTTTAAATGAATTACCGGTAATGATCATCTATGGTTTAAATGAATTACCGGTAATGATCATCTATGATTTAAATGAATTACCGGTAATGATCATCTATGGTTTAAATGAATTACCGGTAATGATCCTCTATGGTTTAAATGAATTACCGGTAATGATCATCTATGGTTCAAATGAATTACCGGTAATGATCATCTATGGTTTAAACGAGATTGGCTACCTTTGCTGGAATACTCGGTGTCTCCCCACGGTCCCTTCCGGCCTAACAGCGCGTACAGGATGAGCGCGAACGCGTACACATCCGCCTTCTGCGTGCCCACAGACTCTCGGCTCGTGCCTCTGAGTACTTCCGGTGCGTGCCACACTATAGCTAAGTTTGTATTAAAATAACTATTATTATAATTAACATCTGAAACATTTCCAATTATATTGTTGTTTAGCACATAGGCTATTACAAATCGATAAGTTTGTCGTATGCCAAATTTGCCAACTCAATAAATCGTAAAAAGAAATAAAACATGTTTTTATTCAAATCGCATTATCCATTTTGCCCCTCACAAAAGTTACTTCGTCGAAACAGATTATGCCACACTATCGCTACATTAAACAAAAACAAAACGTCTTTTTTCCTCAAGTAGCTCTAGATATGAATGTTACAGATATGTGTGTATTTCGTTCAGTGGCAAAAGCTTCTCAATTAAATAATGTCTGATCCGTTTAACTACTGTGGTCTTATCAAATGAACTGAATATACTGGCTGCTTCTGGTCGGCTCAGATTATTGAAGATACGCCTTTAGTTATTGAGGCTGGCTGAATGAAGGTACCGGTTACTAAGTACATTACCCGTAACAAAAATCACGGACAAAAAACTGAGCCAAATTATTGTTTTAAAAGTTCATTAATGGCACTATACTAAAAATGTGTTTGGGAGAAATGTTACATTATGAATGACATATCTTAAATGGAATTTAGATGTTTTTAATTCGCCCGCTTGGTGCAAATTGTTTAGCCGAAAACCTCCAAATATTTGATGACTTTGTGGTGGCTTTAGTTATTTGTTAAAATAAAGGCGTTTATAATAGTGTTATTCAAGCACCTTATTAAATAAACGAAGCAGTAAAATACGTGGACTCTAAAAATATTCAATCCTGATGATGGACTCTATGGTCAATACAACTCTTAATCTTCAATCATCAAAGAAGGTTAAAGTGACATTACTTATTCTGCCGAAATCTAACTGCAAAATTAAAATGGTCTGAGAATTGCAAAATGCGTAACATTAGTGGTTAGCATGTGGCTATGATATTGATTAGTAAAAAGATCATTTTGAATGAAAAATAATCAAATTATAACGACAAATCAACTTCTCTGAAAAAGAAGTGCTGGGTCAAATTTTAAGAAATAAAACAATACACAACTCGCGTGACCTACTCGTCATCGATCAGACCCGATCGAAGGCTGAAATCTTCAAGGAGTAAAGGATATTTTCCCTTTGAAGTTCACGGACCTAGGTTCATCAATTCAATAAAACGTATGAAAAAAACACATTCTTACCGTTCTTGCCATTAGATTATTCATATAAAAATTACAGTCCAGCGCCGTTTGAACCTATGTTAACATACATATCAACTGGCCGACATTTTAAACACACGACTGATTTTGAGTTGAATACCTTGTTATATATATATATATAAATAAATATATATATTTGATAGTGAAATGATTTTTTAAGAGAAGTTAATGTTTCGTTATAATTTTATCTTTCATTCAACATAATGTTTCCACTAATTAATATCATAGTCACACGCTAACCACTTCTGATGCGTAACGCAAGATTTAACATGTAAGTACATGCCCTCTATCATTTTAAGTAATTTACATTCAATTCCGTGTTCCAAGTAATTTTAACGACAATGCATTTCTTCCATTTGGATAAAATCATTTCATCATGTCCACAAAAAGAACAAAAATCCTTGTCTTATCATTCAAAACGTTGTGTACTAGTGATTTAAGATTTATATGGTAATATGACGATGTTTTCAGCAATATAAAACGACCTTATTTGTGTGCTGTAACACCTCAAACACATGTAGTCCTGATTGTATTTACGCGGTAAGAAATACGACAGTTTGAATATTGTGAACGCAAGTGAACGCAATTCATAACATAACTCGGTCATACAAACTCAGAATCGGAGTGTTTTTGATTCAATTTTAAATGAAACTACTTTGAGGGTATTCAAATATACTGGGAACTGCACACTGTCAATCGATTTAGCTGATTTTTCAGGTTTTACATGAGATAGATCTACATCTTAAATCGCATAACAATCGGAAGCGCTATACGGTTTCCCTAAACTAATAATGCATGAGTGCAATGTATGCGAGCTGTTATTTCTGAATGCTGTCACAGAACCGACTGCTAAATATGAGGTTGTTTATTAGCACCGTGTGGCTGAAAATTGAAAATCCTTAGTGAATTGCATTGACGTATTACACGGTAATTACATTTCCGAATTAATTGTGGACACAACACTTTTTCCTAAAGCATTTAAGCAGTATGTAAATTTAAACGAATAAATGAATAACGTAACCATTATTTTTTTACTGGTTTAATGACTTACCATACATCAGCAGGAGATAAACCGTTGAGAAGCATGTTGTCCATTAGTTTTGGAAATTCACCAATGGCTTTACAGTTATTTTGCGAGTATTAAGATTCACTGAATACAATTTAAATTTGCCTATGCGTATGCTAACGATTCGTGTTAGGACAAAACAATCGGGTTGTGTTGGAAATATCTTTGTAACTTGTGACTCACTACAAATACGTATGTGATTCATAAATGTGCTCGTATTATGTCGATCTAAAGCATATACAAATATGACCTAACTACACGCAAGTCTGGGTTAGGGTGTACACTTTCAATATTTTTAATATGGCCTTGTTACATTTTATAGCGAGCTTAATTAATAACCCATTTATGCCTAGCGTCCTGAAAAAAGGACATTGCAAACAGCGTAAACCCAGATGAGACGAGGCGTCTCATCTGGGTCTACGCTGTTTGCTTAAAGGAATTTCTGTAAGAATTGTTCTAAATATAGAAATAAATATACTAGACATCCCTAATTTTGGAAACAACTTGATCCAACTTAGAAGGATGGGAGAGTCCACTAGGCATAACTGGGTTAATGGAGCTTTCTGAATTATTTCAATATAAGCCAATATACATTAGACTTGTAAACAAAGTCATCTAATCTAAAAGTGTGCATACAAATTTCAACAATAAGAAGTTACCACACACACTAGTGTTGGAGAAATATATTTTCATAGTATTTCCGTACTTTTAGTTCTTTGATTTGAGTCATTGTTAATATGACGTAAGTTCGTTTATTTAATAAGGTGACATACTTTCATAGTTATTCTGTATGGAGGGCAACATACTTTCGTAATAGTTTTGTGGGTCCGGGGAGCTGCTAGCGCGCCCGTTTCCTAGCCTGTGCAGTCCGAAGTCCGTTACCATAAGAACCCAACGTGCGTCCACTAGGCAGTTGCTGGTCTTCAGGTTGCCATGGTAATGGATCTCGCTGTCGTGGATGAACGTCATACCCTGCATGCGGAAGAGCAATTATGTGTACACATACGTAATAACTTAACAATTGCGAAAATCTGTACTGCACAAGCAAAATGCATTTGCTATTATTTGCCTAAATAAATCAACAATAACGAAGTTTGCCAATATACACAGAGAAGAAATAAAGTATACGTAAACTAAGTAACGTAAACATTATAAAGTTAAACATAGATACACACATACTAACGCAATCATTACGACGTTCAACTTCGCACGCGGAAAATGCATACTATATTGACGCACAAAAAAACTCAACAATAACGAAATTTTATTCTGCAAACTGATAATGAATATAGTATGCACCCACTAAATAACGCAACATATCCCTGAGTTATACTCTAATACCCGTAGCTCCCCTGCCGAAGACTAATGAGTCACTGATTAATAACGAAGACTAATGAGTCACTGGTTAATAACGAAGGCTAATGAGTCACTGGTTAATAACGAAGACTTATGAGTCACTGGTTAATAACGAAGACTAATGAGTCACTGGTTAATAACGAAGACTAATGAGTCACTGGTTAAAAAAACGAAGACTAATGAGTCACTGGTTAATAACGAAGACTAATGAGTCACTGGTTAATAACGAAGACTAATGAGTCACTGGTTAATAACGAAGATTAATGGGTCACTGGTTAATAACGAAGACTAATGAGTCACGGGTTAATAACGAAGACTGATAAGTCACTGGTTAATAACGAAGACTAATGAGTCACTGATTAATAACGAAGCCTAATGAATCATTGGTTAATAACGAAGACTAATAAGTCACTGGTTAATAACGAAGACTTATGAGTCACTGGTTAATAACGAAGTTTTATTCTGCAAACTGATAATGAATATAGTTTGCACCCACTAAATAACGCAATATATACCTGAGTTATACTCTCATACCCGTAGCCCCCCTGGGGGGTGCGTTGGGTGCGTTCGCACCCAATGTTTTTGGACAAGTAAAAAAATGTACTATAAGTTGCACCCAACTTTATTGGACGCAAAAACGGTTATTTATTTTTTCCAGGAACCAAGTGAGTCTTCGTATTTAAGCGTTAAAATAATGTTGTATTCAATATGCAATCGACAGGTCACCATAAATTAATTTTTTCGATTATGTCATTTCCAAGATAGCGCGTGATTTTTTATTTGCAAGTTTTAACCGTAAAATTGTTGAAATCAACAGAAGTTGTGACAGCAAAATTTAAGAAGATCTAAGAAGCTGGTCCCCGCAAAAGGGAACTGGAATCTCTGTTACAAATACATATTTGTTTTCTGTATAATGCAAATGTATTAACCAGGCACTCTAATCTGTTTAAAATCGATACTAATTTATAGATATTTGATACTAAATGTTTGTTTTGTAACTTTTGTCATCGTTAATAATGTCTATAACTGTAATAGATATCATAACAAAATGTAGAAGCCTACTTAATGTGGGTTGAAATCCCAGTCAAATAACCTTTTTCGACAATTTTCTAAATGGCTCGAAAACAATTTGATTAACTTGAATAACTACATAATCTTATAAAAATAACAACAACATTTTATATGATAATTAACGGAATGTTATGTCAGCTTCCGAAAACTTTCGATACAGAAAGCTTTTTGGTTTCACTGGTCATACAAATTGTGTAAAACAATAGTTTTAGCATACTTATATGGGTGCTTTCTAAATCAGCCTCGTTCCAATATCCCATTACCCTCGTTACAACTAAATTGGATATCTTCAAAGCAAATAAATAATTAATTCTTAGCATACATTTGCTTCTTCTCTTTTCCAGTTGATGTTATGTGCCTTCAACTGAATCATTACTTGACTGAAATTTAAAAAAACACCCTTCGACTATTGTCGAAGAATAATGAGTCACTGGTTAATAACTTTGCATTATACCACGATTTATGACAAGAACACATTGTGCACAGCATTTTCGACAGACTGAGTTGTCTTTTTGTTATATCCTCATACAACAATTTTCGGATCCCATATAGGGTTTTCCAGCAAAATATATCAGCTATGCTCAAGTCATGATAATTTTTTGTTGAATGATAAGAAAACAAATCATTGTTACAAAGCAATGAAGCTTTTTTAAAGTTTACCAACACTTAATGGCATCTGTTCTGCTCCACATACATAACTTTACACAATGTATTAATTATGTGAAGCTTGACACTAGGAATGTCCTATTCTTAAACAGTTGTTATAATAAATTTAAAATGGTATAACATATGATCAGAAGGAAGTTATTGTTTAATTTTCATCAACTGTGACGGATCTTGAGCATATAATGGGCAAATAAGTACATCTTTTTCCTTCAACGTCCTGGTATACATTGTTAAGGACTTTGAGACCACAGGGCCAGTAGTTTGTGGTTATAGGGTCTTAATGAAGCCTAAAGTGTTATATGTTTTTGAAATTCGTTTAGAAAAAAGATAACTAATTTGTTTTAAAAATAGTAAAAATAATAAAGTAACCAGTTATACCATTTTTATTCCTTTTTAGTATTGATGCACCTTAGAGAAGACCCAGTTTTGTTAACCGGTGTTTGTTGTACAATACACTATTAGCACGCTTAGAGCAATGCTAGACCTCTGGTACTATCCATAGTAGCTGACAAACAATTGTTTTGAAAAAAAAGTCAAATATTTCCATTTTATTTGCTCGATTTATGAATGGTAGAATGTTGGAATGGTAAAACACTACAATTTATCAAGATTCAAAGACTCCAATAAATAATGATATTTTATACCGTTTTTATCGTTGATTTTACATTCTATAAATTTGTTGTTGCATATGTATATATAAACAAAGTGTGTGCGCGCATGCTAGTGTCGGGTTAAACACCATATAAAATGATGTATTTCCGTGACTGATCGGAAAAGGTGGTTATTGAAAAACGTGGTAGGGTATACATGTTTGTTATATCATATTCATGTCGATCAGTCACTGAGTATGGTCAATGAAAGTGAAATTTCATGTAAAAATGCTCTATAACTTCAGTCTCTAAATACAGTTAAAAAGTGACCAGAATGCAGGAGTTAACGTTTCATTTTCACAATTGTCTAGGACGAGGACCTCCAATGCCCCCGATTGCAGGAAGAACATCCCCTCCCGCACATACCCCCTTCGCCACTTCGTTGCTCAATGACAATCATCGATGGCAAAAATTCGCACTCCCCTTTTCAAAACCCTGGCTCTTCTACTCTCCCCACAGTGAAAGCATAATGTGTGCGCACTCTATATAGCGCAATAATTACAAATTGCTACCGCCTAAACATAATAGGAATAAGGAATAAGCAAACTAAATTACGTAACAATTACGAATTGCTACACTTTACACAGAGAAGGCATAGGGTATGCACACAATAAATCACGCAACAATTACGAATTGGTACCCTGTACACAGAGAAGGCATAAGGTATGCGCACACTAAAATCTAAATCACGCAACAATTATGAATTGGTACCATGTACACAGAGAAGGCATAGGGTATACTCACACTAAATAACACAACAATTACGAATTGGTACCCTGTACACAGAGAAGGCATAAGGTATGCGCACACTAAATCACGCAACAATTATAAATTTGTACCCTGTGCACAGCATTGTGTATACACCGGACTTACTGACCTGTGTGCTATCGCGAAAATAATTGTGGGTAGCACTTCTTTTACGAGTGAAAAGTGAAAGCGAAAGTAGGTCAGGTAATCGTGCTTCTTATACTCGCTATCAGTCTGAATAGAGATTCAAAATCACATTTAAACATAACTAAATATCATTTCTTTTAACAACATTCCGTTTTAAACAAGCGCTTAAAAACGGGTTTTCTTTATTTATTCACATTTTCATTCCTACGCAGAACTACTTTGGCGGAAGCATAATTCCCGAAACCAGGGGAATGTGATGCGTCGTAGTATAGAGGTGACAATAACGTAGTGACGTCACCATCTATGTATAGAATGTGACAATAACGTAGTGACGTCACCATCTATGAATAGAATGCTGTACACAGAGAAGGCATAGGATATACTCACACTAAATAACACAACAATTACGAATTTGCTACCCTGAACACAGAGAAGGTATATGGTATACGCACACTAAATAACGCAATAATAGAATTCGGTAGAAGCCGAAAAAAGCGCGACTTACTTTGATAAGGTCGGACACCAGAGAGGATACGAACATATCATCCAAACTGAAATCTTCATTATTCAGAATGTCCTGAAGAAGAAAAGGATTGCAAGCTGGCATTTGTAAGCATTGGTTCATAGTTTGACCAGCTTAATTGGCTCAGTGCATGTTTCGTTAATAGTTCATGGACATAGGATTGTTTATATGTTGCATATTGATTGTTATTGGTGCAAAATGAAATATCACAACCTATGTGTAAATGTCTCTTGACAGTTTTGTAAACTTATTTACATTACATTGATTCGCTAATTGCATATAAGTTTATAACAAAGAGTCGACTTGTCGGCTTGCCTCATTGGAAATAGCATACATTCTATTATTTAAAATAGGTTAACATCATGCGGATTGTGCACTAGTGTGTGTACATGGAAAATATTGGCGAATCCCTCGACTATCTTTCGTGAGAACAAGACGAGAAGGAATTCACTTATAACGCAGCTAGATTTAACAGAGGAAGCAGCTTAAACAGTACGGAGAAATTGTTCACAAATTAAGCATACTCTTGTTTAATTTACAAGATAAGATTTATATTAGTATTGACAAGATAAAATGTAATCTCATTTCAGAATAGAGGTTCTTCAGACTGAGCTATATATTTGGAAAAACAAATTTAGGGCGTAAACAAATACATATAAAATTTCAAACGTCATGCATTCAGGCAAGTCATTTTTCTAAACTTAATATGTTGTTTGATTTTGAAAAAAAAAAGAAAAAGATTATAGAATATGTTTTTAAGAGGAAACTCCCTTTAAACAAAATTATACTTATGCGTAATTCGGTGAAACAAATACGCAACAAAAATCTCAAATAATTTTTCTGTGTACTTTATTTAGTTATGAACACACCGCTTCTAAGTCCATATCAAAGTACTGACAGTACTGGTGTGACGATGCTAGTGAAGAGGATTGATATAAAAGCAACTATTTAAGTTTATCTACATCACCATAATTGTGTGTGTGGGTACGAAAATGTTGGGTAGTAAAAAAATGGGTACGAACTTTTTGGGTACAAAAATTATGCCAAAATAAAATTGGGTACGAAAAAAGATTTGGTTACGAAAAAAAATTCGGGTAGAAAAAAAAATGGGTAGGAAAAAAATTTGGGTACGAAAAAAAATTGGGTAAAAAATGGGTTCGAAAAATGTAGGGTACGAACAAAAAAAGTAGGGGTACGGGGAAGAAGTAACTGTGGGGAACTTGATCCATTCAGCGAAACTGGGAGGCGAGTTACATTTTCGATCAAATATATCAAGAAATATATGTAAAAAGATATTCGACTCTCTGTACCACTTATCTTAAAAATCGTTCTGTTACGGTAAAACGTTTGTGGGTTATAGCATTACGTTTCAGCATGCATATACATTCAAAACTTGACATGCTCTTTAATTACACCATGCTCTTTAATTTCACATGTTTATCATACCAAACTTTATATTTCGTTGTTTCCTTTCATAAGTTAATGATGCTATGTGTACGGAAATGATTTCACGCGCACATGTGCATGAACATATAATTTTTCTCCTTTGATTAGTGTGTGTTTCTCTAATTCAATAAGCTTAGGCATGTTTGTTCGTTAAGTACGGCAACAATTTCATGATGATTCCCGAAAGAAGGTATGAGCACATAGTTGTAAGAGCACTTGAATACGTGAGTTCACCCATGAACACATGGTAAGGTTAACTAAATCTCCGCGATATGACCTAATATGTGTTTAAAATAGCAAAGAAATGAATTATCAAACATAGTATGTACACTGTTGTGGCTCTGTAATTTCTGTTTGAAAAGTTTATTAAATATGCAAAATGAGAAAGCACGCATAAGAGCGAGTTTCACAAATGTAAAACGACTATTATGCTGTTTATATACCATAGTCGCTAAAACGTTTACAAATGGCAGGTTCGAAATCATTCGTTTTCTTTACACTCATGATCGCATTGAAAGTTAATTATACACGTTTTACTTCGCAATTTATTTACTTAATCACGACAAATGTCAAATGCAATACAGAAAATGCATAGTTGTTTTATTGATCTATAAACATATAATGGATTTAATAAACCTGATTTAAATTAACGTTTTATTAAATCTTTTTCCCAGAATTTGCTGTCCTATTTATAGCTGAGCTTCCTATACCTTTATCAATGATAATCAGCGAGGCATGCCGATTAAAAAAATCAAGCTATCTCAATCGGACTGGCTCGGTCTTTTACATAGGTCGCCATAGTAAAGAATGTTTTCATGGTATGATAACTAAGACGAGCTGCTTCGCAGCATCGTCAAATGTCCATTTATGAAAAAATTGTGATAGCGTTCTTTTAAACGACGAACAGCAATAAAAAATGGTTTTTTTTTACACTAGCGTGACTATGACTGCGAACGTTTCGAGATAACGTTATCATCGCAGCACATCATGTGGTCTGCCGACTTACTTGTAAGCTGCCCCTCTGACAGAACTGGGTCAGGATGTACACGTGCGGGGACTCCACGCATGCGCCGATGAAGCGAGCCACGTTGTCATGGTTGAGCTCTTTGCGAAGCTGCAACTGCTTCTTGAGATCTCGGTCGATCTCAACGTGGCGCCTCGCGATGTGCTTGATTGACACCACGGTGCCTTTGTAGTAGCCGATTAGGCAGCGCTGAGCCCTGGCGCTGCTGAACGAGCTGTCCCGCTTGACTTCCTCTCCAAGCAGCGTGGTTCGCTCCGACTCGTTATCGTGGGAAAATATGAACTTGAACGGATGGCTCTTGGACCGTTTCCTCTGCAACCATACCGAACGTTGTTATATTGTATAAGCCTCATTATGAGAAAACTGGGTTAAATTCATGTGCGTAAAGTGTCGTCTGCACTGGCTAATATGGGACGACAATTTCCGCCAAATAGCGATTTTCGCGAACACGAACAACAGTCTTCATTCAAACGAAAAACACCATTTTAGCGGAAAATTTCGTCGCTGCTAAGCCTGGTAGAACACTTAACGGACATGGCCTAAGCCGTGTTCTCACATAACGAGGCTCATATTGTTTAGATATTGTATTTTTACAAACATGTATATATGAAACAAATCTCATTAATAACGATTGGAAGAAATATTGCAGACATGAGCAATGCACAATAGAATAGAATTGCATAACATTATATCAATCGATTATTCATTGGGCATATGATGTTAAAATAACTTTGAACGAAACGCAACAACAGGGGCTTTCATTTCTACGAATGAATACAGGTGAAATCGTGGGTTTACATAAAATAACGTACAATAATAAACATATTCGTACACTGACTAGTTATATGCAATCTGGACCAACACTGAACGCACAGGCATTTAGCCACGTTTCCCAGACTTAGGATAATTTTCCTAGTATGCTTAATTAGATCTGTCTGCTCACTATTTTTTTTAAATGTCATTTATTAATTTACCTACTACATGTAACAAATGACAGTATTATTTCCTGAGAGCACGAACAACCATCAACCACCAATTGAATTTAATATAAGTGTATTCAACTTTACGCTTCGATTTCAATCTTTCTTTTTTAACATAGCCGTCTATTGTGGGCACTTATTCGAGTATCTATTATTGCTGCATGTATAAATGATCCTTAAAGGGTTCGCGAAAGAAATATTGAATCCATTAGTGCGATCGTCAATCAAAGACGAATTGTCAACGGGAGGCGGAAAACTACAACGGGCGAGGCATGGTCAGGGGTGATAACCCCAAAAAGGGTTAGGGTAAGGGTTAGGATTAGGGGTCGGGTTAGGGTTAGGGTTGGGTTTAGGCTAACCCAAACCCGAACCCGACCCCTTACACTAACCCAAACCCTAACCCTAACCCTCTAACCCCCCTTGCGCAATACCATACCATGCCTCGCCCGTTGTAGTTTTCCGCCTCCCATTGTCAACTGCGTTAAATTTTGACGTACATATATCGGCACGTGACTTAGTGTTATACGTGATCTAAAGGCGCGCGGATACAACCGTTCAGATGAAGTTAAATTTAAGTCTAAACAATGACATATGTTTTGTCCAGACGTCAACAGTGGGACCGTATATCATGTTATTAATCATGTTATTTTATATGTATAGATGTAACACGAAACGGAGTTTAAAGGATGTAAGTTAAGTGTGTTCCCACATCAGTATGTGTAGATCGCTTTTATGAAAAAAATCGTTTGAATGAAGTCTCTTCTAAATGGAAATCCAGTCTAGGCAGAAAGCGTCGTATCTGTTAGCATGTGTAGATGGTATAGGCCAATCTAGGAACACACTTAAATCACATGCATACAGCCTTAACCAACATGCATAAAGCCTCGTGTTATCATAAAGAGGCTCATATAATTGAATGTGGTCCTTTAAGTATTGGCAATGATGTTTTTAATCTCAATTCTGCGTTTTGGCTTTATATGTATTGATACTCATATGTCATGAATGTTCATTTGCAAATCATTTTTTGTAATACATATCTAAGTATAAATGACAAAATGGTCTTCTGGAGTGTTCCGCATTGTTATATATATATATGTAAAAATACCTTCTTCATGTTAGGCGGTAAGAGGTTCTCATCCACGGACTGCACAAGCGGAGCGATGTCCTTGAAGTCAACCTTCCACAGCAGACGGGCCAGCTTCTGCTCGTACATGTAGTGTCTGAAATAGGGCATGTAGTGCCTGATATAGGACAAGTAGTGTCTGAAATAGGACATGTAGAGTGTGAAATAGGACAGGTAGTGTCTGGAATAGGACATTTAGTGTCTGAAATAGGACATGTAGTGTCTGAAATAGGACATGTAGTGTCTGGAATAGGACTTTTAGTGTCTGAAATAGGACATGTAGTGTCTGAAATAGGACATATAGTGTCTGAAATAGGACATGTAATGTCAGGAATAGGACATGTAGTGTCTGAAATAGGACATGTAGTGTCTGGAATAGGACATGTAGTGTCTGAAATAGGACATGTAGTGTCTGAAATAGGACATAATGTGTCTGAAATAGGGAAACAAAGAAATGATATATGACAGGAGATATGTACAAATGGTTCTACAGGTAGTGTCTGAAATTAGCTGAAATAACACAGGTCGTTAACAAAGTTAAGGATTGAATGGTTAAACGTTCAAAACAAAGTTTGCATGGCATAAAATTGTTTTCACAATCTTTGTGTCCTCCGTAATTGATATACCAAATGGACAGGACATGTGTGTAGAAATAATAAATATGTCAATTAGCAAATTGTCATTTCACAAAGCGGCGGTTAAGGTATCTGGACTAGATCTATATTTTATAACATCAAACCCATATTACACATTTGAATTTGAAACGCCAAGATAGCTATTTAATTAAATCCGGTGATATATGTTCAGAATTATTGCAAATAGAAAATAGATTTTAGTTATCAGCTGTTTATAGCCTCCTCGCGAGATCTCTCGGGACTCTAAATCTCAATTACCTCACACCAAAGCCGGCTGTTATCCCGACAATGACCGTTATTGCTATGACAACGGACAGAATCGTCCAAAGCGCTGAAACAGACAGAAATCCACATGGGAACAGGGCTAGTTTAAAGGGACACGTTCACAGTTTGAAGCACTTTTTTTAACTGTGTCAGTAAATATATAACAAAATTAGATTTTAGAGTTATAGACCTGAATTATATTAAAGAGAATAGAATTTAACACAGAAATAGTTTGTGCCCAGTGGTACATGAGCAATTTTCGTTTGTATTAAAACGCTATTGGATGAACCACTCGGTAATTCAAACTTCGTGCACATTAATCGATACAATTTTATTCACAAAATATACATCGTTGATGATAAAAAACTAGAATAAATGTTTGAAGAAGTATGGCTAGAGAATAAACGAACAAAGAGTTATATTTTATGACAAATTTGTCTGCTGGACTACAGAAATCTCATTAATGTTAACAATGCATTCAATTCTGAACAGGTTCGTTCATACGACACTGGAACTGTTAATAATTTTCACTATTTAAAATTATCATATTTCATACACGAAGCCGTATAGCATATAACTATTAATAACAAATTACATGTCCATAAACAGACATGAAACTCAATTATTTTGTATTGAAGTCAATAGCACAAACTCACGTGACTTGTGTTTGCACTTCTCTCCGTGAAAGCCGCACGTTGGCTCGTCTCGAGGCGGGCCGCCGTTCCTCCACTTTATATCCCGGAACAGGTTCAACTCCTACACGAACGACAAGACGACGATGCCATCATATGAAATGACAGTGAAAGAATAGGTTCAACTCCTACACGAATACGGTGTTCATCACATTATATGGCATGGGAGTGGAAGAATAGGTTCAACTCCTACACAAATGACAAGGTGTTCATCACATTATATGACATGGGAGTGAAAGAATAGGTTCAACTCCTACACAAATGACAAGGTGTTTATCCCATTATATGACATAGGAGTGAAAGAATAGGTTCAACTCCTACATGAATGACACGGTGTTCATCACATTATATGACATGGGAGTGAAAGAATAGGTTCAACTCCTACACGAATGACAAGGTGTTCATCACATTATATGACATGGGAGTGAAATAATAGGTTCAATTTCTACACGAATGACACGGTGTTCATCACATTATATGACATGAGAGTGAAAGAATAGGTTCAACTCCTACACGAATGGCAAGGTGTTCATCACATTATATGACATGGGAGTGAAAGAATAGGTTCAACTCCTACACGAATGACAAGGTGTTCATCACATTATATGACATGGGAGTGAAAGAATAGGTTCAACTCCTTACGAGGTGGGGCTGCATCAAATTTGTTGACTTTTTGTAAGATAACATGGATCCTTTTCAATTCATAATGCTTGACATAAAACTCCAAAAGACGAACATTCGGAAAATACCTCTTAATATTAGGCCTTGACAATCTCTACTATACAGATATTACCTGGTGAATTCATTATTATTGTTCAGTTAAAATAAAATTAATTCACTAATTACTTTTCATGTGTGTAACGGAACTTTCGCATGTTCATTAAATATCTAAATGAACGATCAGCTGATATCAATCGCATTTATATCGATAGAAAACATGTATCAAACAAGTATCGTTTAAAACGATGGATGCTCCCCTTATGTTTGCAATTAGAAACTGTAACCAAAGTGTGACCTTGAGAAAATATATTATTAGCCTCGGTGACCTTAAGATTCACCCCCAGTGACCTCAAACCTCATCGAAAGGTAGAGGCCCATGCAAGGTACCTATATGCTAAATATGCGAGAGATCGGTAAAATATTGGAGACACTTTGAGAAACTGTAACACAATTGTTACGAAAAATGTGACGGAAAGAATGAAGTAAAGGTAAACTGGCAACTATATGCTCCCCGAAAATTTTCGGGAAGCATAAAAACGTATAGCATGTGAAGATATAATTGGATCTACAAAATATTCAAATGTCTAAAAAGCCGGATTTGAATAATATGTTAAATAATTCTTTCCTTTCGTGTCAAATCGAAATTACATGACCTTTTGATAATTCCTGGCGGAAATTGCCTCAAGTCGCGCGATTCAGGGTGTTGATTGCTGCTTTTTTTTGTTATGTCGAACTTACATTACCTTCCGATAATACGTTTCGGAAATGGCCTTTAATTGTTCGCTTCTGGCGTAAGATGCAACGGAATGACACAATTAAGGCAAATGGAAACTAATAAAAAATATATGGCAATACAATTATATACCTTACAATATCTTCATTTACCGGGTAATGGCCACTTCGAAAGTAAATATGTTTGAGAGCAAACAACAAACAAAACTATTATTGACTACCCTGCAATTTGCAACATATTGTATAGTATACTTTAAACACAAGAAATAAACTCCGTGAAGGTTTCTAACAGGAAATAGACATAGAGATGTTCTCAACGCGTTTGTAAAGGGGTGCGATGGTAATGTATACATACGGGTATGCCGACGCCACCTTGGGTCATCCGGAAGTTGCCAACCTGAAGTAGCTCTACCTGGGAGTCAGGTTGGTGGACGTCGAAAGTGAGGAGCGTGTAGTTGCCCTCCGCGTCCCCCTGGCGGTCGATGTAGACGTCGTAGCCTAGGATACCTGCATTCATCGAAGGATAAGAACGCTGTTTAATTATGCAGTTGGTGTTGTATGATGAGAATCTTCACTATATTCACGATTTTATATTAATAGTTTTCTAATTCAGTGATATGATACATGTACAAACTAATCTTAGAAAAGGATTATGCTCGAATTTTTGTTCGGCAAAATTTAAACACATCTCTTATTTAAATCTCAACCTCCTGACTTTCACTTTAAATAACCAACATGTTAACTGTGTATGATAACGTAATATTCTCTTAAGCAAATTCCAAATTGACTACAACAATATATAAGACCAGCATTACTTGTATGTGGTATTTCGGATGTGAGCTATGCGCATTACTTGTATATGTGGTATTGCGGATGTGAGCTATGAACATTACTTTTATATAAGTTATTGCGGATGTGAGATATGAACATTACTTGTATATGTGGTATTGCGGATGTGAGCAATGAACATTACTTTTATATGCGAATTGTGGATGTGAGATATAAGCATTTATTGTATATGCGGTATTGCGGATGTGAGCTATGAACATTACTTGTATATGTGGTATTGCGGATGTGAGCTATGAACATTACTTTTATATGTGGAATTGTGGATGTGAGATATGAGCATTTATTGTATGCGTGGTATTGCGTATGTGAGCTATGAACACTACTTGTTTATGTGGTATATCAAATGTGAGATATGAAAATACTTTTATATTTGGTATGGCGGATGAGAGCGATGTCTATTACTTGTATATGTGGTATATCGGATGTGAGCTATGAACATTACTTGTATATGCGTCATTGCGGATGTGCGCTATGAGCAATATTTGTATATGTGGTATTGCGGATGTGAGCTATGAACATTACTTGTATATGTGTCATTGCGGATGTGCGCTATGAGCAATACTTGTACATGTGGTATTGCGGATGTTAGCTAAAAACATTAATTGTATATGCGGTATTGCGGATGTGAGATATGAGCATTTATTGTATACATTTTGTATGTGATATTGCGGATGTGAACTATGAACATAACATTTATATGTGGTATTGCGGATGTGAGCTATGAACATTACCTTTAAATGTGGTATTGTGGATGTGAGATATGAGCATTTATTGTATATGTGGTATTGCCGATGTGAGCTATGAACATTTCTTGTATATGTGGTTTATCGGATGTGTGATATGAACATAACTTTTATATGTGGTATTGCGGTTGTGAGCTATAGACATTACTTTTATATGTGGTATTGCAGATGTGAGCTATGAACATTACTTGTATATGTGGTATTGCGGATATGAGCTATGAGCGCCGTGCCGTTGCGCATGTCGCCCCCGGATGTGAGCGTCTCATGCAGGGCTAGTGCGTACGTGTGCACAGCGTCGTACAGGAAGGCGGCGTAGATTGGAACCTTAATCTGCAGAACGAACAGAAATGTTGTTTAAATATAAAAGCACCGCTTACATTAGAGGTTAATGTTATCAGGGACAATGCTAATCATAGAAAGCATTTTCCGCCTACACTGGATTGGAGTTTAAATAAACCTACTTTTAACGACAAAATACTTAAAGATGCAAAGTATCGTCCCTGATTAGTCAGTGTGGACTTCACAAGCTAATCGGGGATGACATTTTACATACATTCATGACCCAGTATTCCCAGACCGAGGCTTAAATGTGTTTTTTAATCCACATGGATAGCAAAACATTCAAACAAACTCTTCTTTTAAGCTAATTGTCTCCTACCGGTGAAACCAGAGGGGACTTATGGTTTGCGCTCTGTGTGTCCGTCCGTCAGTCAGTCAGTCAGTCAGTCAGTCAGTCAGTCAGTCAGTCAGTCAGTCAGTCAGTCAGTCAGTCAGTCAGTCAGTCAGTCAGTCAGTCAGTCAGTCAGTCAGTCAGTCAGTCAGTCAGTCAGTCAGTCAGTCAGTCAGTCAGTCAGTCAGTCAGTCAGTCAGTCAGTCACACGTTTCTGGATCCTGCGATAACTTTAAAAGTTTTTAATATTTTTTCATGAAACTTGAAACACGGTTAGATGGCAATATGGAGATTATGCACGACATTTCATTTTGTTCCTACGTCAAAAATTCTGGTTGACTGACTGACAGACAGGCAGAGCGCAAACCATTAGTCCACACCGGTTTCACCGGTAGAGGACAATAATACAAGAAACGAACACATAAATTGGTAGTAAAAACATGAAAACATAACAACTATGAAAAAACACAACGACATAAACTTATTCGTGAGGTTTATAACTAGATTTTCGTACAGAAGGATGCACCACTTTCTTTGAATGGTAGCTAAAACGTAATTGATATGTAAGTGGTTTAAGAACTGACCAGATAATTACTGTCATTTGAGACATAACAGCTGAAGCTAAAGACATTTATTGACGCTTTACAAACAGGAGCGGACTTGCTATACAAGCTGACAGCCGTGTATTTTCTTCTGACGATTTGGCTCAGATTTTTTATTATACATTATTACTGGAAAAGGCAGAGTTATGCACTTGCTATTACGCGATTGGTTTAAATAGCATGTTGAGTTAGACAAAGGGAGCCATTTTTTCCGCGAGAAAGTGTCGTTTTATGGCTTCTTGACAGGAAGCGGCTTTCATTTAAATACGTCACACTAATAAATCGGCGATACAGTTAATCCCTTAACGATCAACAGATTTTCAAATTTTACCACAACGTGGTCGCTAATTCTAATATTATTTTTGACATCAAAATACTCGGAAATTAGCCGTCGCTTGTCGCGTAGGCAAAATTCGCTTAATGCAATATCATAATAGAGTGAAAACGCTCGACAAAGTTCCCTTAATTCAAGTGGTCGCATCCACAAGATTGACTGTATAACCAGTATGCAATAACATTTAGCAAATATATCAGTCAGGCAACCCTTTCAAACTATTTCCAAACGATTTGACAGAGCGAGAATAAAATGGAACCTCGTTCTGGGATAACAGGACATTTTCGTAAAATGTCGTCCTATATTAGTCCATGCAGGCTGCAAAACGGTAAAAAAATCCATTAAAACCTCAAAGCGTCGTCTATGATTAGCTTGTGCGGACTGCACATGGATATTTATAAGAAGACAGTTAACGAATATGCATGACGCCCAACTTTTCCAGATCGAGTCTCAACGGAATGTGCTTCATTTTGCTACAAATTGGTGATATGAAAACACTCGCATCATAAATGTATCACTGTTTTGCGCGCTTAAAAAAACAACAAAGAAAATAATTTGAAAAATAAAATCTTTGAAAAACAGTTTGGGACAAAACAGCATAAATTTAAATATTTAAAGCTGTTTCAAGAGGAAGCCGAAGGTTTGAGCGCCTGAGTTTCATTTATAAGTGTAAGTGTAGGTGCTTGCCATGGGGTTTGTCTCATGTATAATTCGATTGCAATCGGCTACTAAGTTTAAATTAAAGACATCTCGATGATGATTTTCTAATGATGCATTTAGGGTTTTTATTGTGTTTATATTTGTGTAAAATGCCCTTACCGTGTGTAGTCCTTACCGCGGATCCTTTGTAGACCTGTGCGAAGCCGTTAATTGGTGGCTCAGTGTTCCTGCGTCTGACGTCATCTAGGAAGTGGTCCCAGTCGTCATTAAGGGGCGGACGAGGGACCAGCAGTAGGACCGTCTCGAACGACTGTACTTGATACGTGTTCAAGTCGTCTTTGGATTCGAATGGTGCTGAATAGTATATATATATAACGAGTACTTGAATGGTCATGTATGTGTATTCTACATATATTCCTATTAATTTATTTAAGTATTATGATCTGTGTCAACTTGCAGACCTGATCGCAGATATATATTACACTTTATCAAAATCAAACAATATTCTGTAAGCAATGTATATATCAAAATAACGATAATAACAAAAACGTTATTTCTCTGGATAATAGTTTCAATCTTTAATGCAATTAACGTGAAGGTAAACATTGATCTCACCGATTTTCTGTTTATAAAATGCTATTTGTCTAACAATTGCAAATACATATCGTTGAATCGGATTGTGAAACAGTGTGCTATTTCATTCCGTTATCACTGAAAAGCCGCCCTCTGTGCAAAAGCGGCTCAATACGTGTGCGCAAATAGTCGTCCAAGATTAGTCTGTGCGTTCCGCCTTGGCTGGGTTAAGTTAAGGTGAGACTTCATTTTAACCAAATATTCTTTAAAAGTGTCCCTAATTATCCTGAGCGTATTGTACAGGCTATTCTGGAACGCCACTTTACGAACACGCATTAAGTCCCGTTTTCCCACCACAAGGCTGATGCGTGATTGAAAACATCCGTCCTTAGCTGACATACGAATCTACTACCTGCAAGTAAACTCAGACTACTGGAGCAGCTGTTAATGTAAAAGTGATCTCATCGGACAAAGCGATATGGTGTTCATTAATCGTCGCGTACTTTTGAGGAGATAGGAGTGCGGGTCCTCGGTGTACATGCGTTCGTCCACGGCGATGACGACGTACTCGGATATCCGGTCCTTCACGTGCGCCTTAAGCAGACGACTGAAGTCAATCAGGCCGTGGTGGTCACCCAGAAACACGTATACTGGAAAGAAAAAAAAGACGTAGACTGGAAACAAGTAACACGTGGACTGAAACAGGAAACATGCATACTGGACACAAGAAACAGGTACACTGGAAACTAGAAATACGTAGAATGGAAGCAAGAAACACGTCGACTGGAAACAAGAAACACGTAGTGTCTAAATGCAGAGTGTAGACCAGACCTAAGTATATTGACGTTATGAAAATGGCAGACGTTATCTTCATACAGACAATACGTTTAACTATAAATAGAGGATTTTGTTGGAATCGATTGATTATTGATTTCAATATATATTTTCTGTGATCATGAGTTGAAAAAAATCAAACATATACCGAAGACATCACAATTTCTTGTTATTAAATGTTTATCCAACGTTTTAAAAACACTTCAATGTATAGACCTTTACAAAAATATTAATGCCACGAGGTCAGAAATTACATCAGTTAACAGTAAAACAGTGAGTTTTATCAATAAGTTTTATAGTTGTCTTTCCCTGTTTGAAGAGACTATAAACAACAGAAAAACATGCAATAAACTAATTTCAATCAAGTCATTTGTACGGTAGCAAAAATGGGTTATACGACATAAATTATTTAGAGGTCTTAATTATGTGCTCAAGCAGTACTTTGAGAATATAACTTGTTAAAATGTAAACCTTTTTGTTATTAATGCAATTAGAAAATTCATCGAATTGTTCGATAACGACTGACCTGATTCGTATTCTCATTGGTCAGCTATCCCATGCCCACGAAAAAGAGACCGCTAAATATAATATTTCGAAAGTCCCCTATATGCATACGTTCATTTGCTTTTAATGCTTTAGCTTCTTTAATATAATATTTGCAACTGCCACCTCTTGGTGGCTGCAACATCTATTCCTGTAAGTTATTTTCTTTTTTGGCACGAGGTCACCAAATATTAATTTTGTTTTCGGAAATGTCATATCACATGGGCACATATGAACACATTATATCCTGATGGCATTAAACCAATAAACAAAAAATAAATAAATACTATCTGTTATCACCAGTCGACAAAGAGTGTGCCATGAATTCATGTAGGAAATGCTTCTAATATACATTGCTTGTACGTATTTTAATTATTTCATTAGACTATATGCATGTATAGTTTACGGAACATAAGCAACGCGTTCCCTTTATGTGATTAGCCATAAAAAGAAACTCACTCTAATTTGCAAAATTAAATAACTACTCATCCTTGTAATGCCTTACCATACATGATGTTTTCCGGTTCCTTACCATACGTAATGTTTTCCAGTCAGTCATATTTATTACTTTGAAATCAGGGATTGGCAAGTTTATATTAGAATATATGGATACCATAATCCGACCGAATAATAAAAATAAAAATTCCTATTGGGATATTCGTGTGTTATAGCTAATAACAATACTCTGCATAAAAACAGCAGTTTGGAGGACAGAAAAATCTCATTTAACTGTTTGTGCACACAGGCTAATCATGGACGACACTTTCCGCCTTAACTGGATTTTCGCGATAAAGATATTACCTTTAAACAAAAACAGTAAAAGCCTGAAGCGTTTTCCCTGATTAGCATGTGCGGACAGCACAGGCTTATCTGGGTCGTCACTTTTAGCACATGCATTAAGCACTCTTTTCTGCGGTTCACATTTTATTATGTAAAAAAGGTAATACATGTTTGTTACACTCGTTTTACAAATACCTAGACACTTTCAATTATGAAAGGCGACCAATCGTCTTTCAATGAGTGTCGCCCTACTTACTGCGCGTCACTCGGTATGACTTTTCCACAATGTGATACATTTCCTCTCCGGAAGCGTAAGGTTCCGGGAAATATATGGCGTCAAGCAACCGAATGTTGTGGTCCTTCATGAGCGTCCTCAGGCTCTGGGCTGTCTCGTTCCAGATAGAGCTCGCACCCACAACCAAGGTCACCCTAGGAAAAACAACAGACGTGAAATAAGTTTAGACGTAATTGTTGCAAAAATAAACACGTTATGCTGGCATCACAAGTTATGCCAAGGCTACTGTAGATGTAAAATACTGTTATATGACAATACATACACTTTTGTATGGATATGTGTCTACGTTATTTTAAGAATCCGACCATAGCAGCACGTATATGTTATCGCGTTCAATTGAAGTTCTTACAATAACGCCCTCTTTAATAAAAGTAAAGAGTTTCCAAGAGATACCATCTTATAGAAAAAGACTCCGGTAATACTTGAAAGTAAAAGTAAATACTAGACAGCTTACAATGTGTTCAACTAAAAACAAATACAATGTGCTTATTGTTGCCCTGAAATAAGCTTTTTTAGTCGACACTTAATAGGTTTGTTATAATATCGAAAGGTGTAGCTGATATATACTTAATTTCTCATAACATTTTTAGGTTTTGTTGATATAAATTAAGTGGTTCATACCATCTTTAGGATTTATTGATAAATAATTAGATGTTCATAATCGATTTAAGTTAAATTGATATATATTCTTCGATTTTTATAACATCCAAAGGTTCTGTTGATATATCTGTTGTAGGAATTTCCGGGTTCGTCCGCCATTTGCCCGTACATTATGACGGCATTCTTATTCACATATCCCAGTGGCAGGAAGTACAGCGTGAGGAACAATGTGGATTGCAAATCATCCAATGTTGTGTACGCGGTCAACTGTCGGCGCTATCGCAGGTATGTGTATGTGGGAGTGACGGGCGGAACTCTGTTGAATCTGTCGCGTATTCGCACACAGCACAGTGACCCGGTAACTGAACATTTCTATACAGACGGACACCCCATGGATGATTTCCGAATAATGAGACTCGAACAACTTAGCGGGTCGGACTAGTACCGCAATACCATGGAGCAATTGTGGAAGGCAAAACTAAGAACATATCGGCCATATGACATCAACCTACAGGCATAGAAATCCATTAGACGGCGCGAAAACGACGTTGACGCCGGAAATACACGATGTCATATCCGTATACAATGTAACATCTTGGAATAAAAAATTGCCGCCGATGAAGACCGTGAGGTGGAAAGCCTTATATATACACTGAGTTTTTCACACACAAAAATTGTTAATGGAAACCTATACAGGGTTTCAATATTTGCGTTTGAAATAAGCAATCGAACTATTTTGTATAATGAAATGTATTCTAAATTCTAAGTACAAGGACAGTTTGTTACGTTAAAAAAGAGTTGGTCTGATACGTAACACATTTACGAATCAGCACGTTAGTATGTCGGAAGACCGTTTGACTAAAGGCAGTTTGAATAGAACAACATGGACGATTCTTATGCAACATGCTTTATGAAAGCTTTCTACATAAATATAGACGTCCTGAATCCATTTGTACTCAACAAATGAAGATTAATTTCACACATCTTTCATTGCACCAATTTAGACCAAGAGGAAGTGATGAGTTTTTAAATTAACACGTGTCTTTATCTTGACTGCTGTAACAGTTGTTCTGGCCTGTTACAAGCGAAAGTCAAGTTTTCTGCCTTGATAACGAGACTTTTGTTTATCTGAGACCTATCTGTATTAATGATCATTCAAACATTGTTGATAAATGGAATACACTTTATCGAATGATCTGATAGCCCTATTCCTGTCTGTCATTGAAACACGTGAAACACAATTTATTTTATGGAGCATTATTGCACACGGATTGTAATTCTTATAAATATATATTAATAATATTCTTAATTCTTGCAAACGATGTTTACACATAACGATTCGGAAGGGTTGTGGCTTCTCGCACTCACTTCGACAACACATAGTGTTGCGTTACAGAAGCCAGTGCATTAGCCTCGCTCTAAGACAAAATTGGAATTGGACCTACCTGTTCCATTGATAGTAATGCAGGATGGCGAGTATATATTTGGACCTACCTGTTCCATTAGTAGTACTGACAGATGGCGAGTATAGACTCGAACCTACCTATTCCATTGGTAGTACTGCAGGATGGCGAGTACAGACTTGGACCTACCTGTTCCATTGGTAGTACTGCAGGATGGCGAGTATAGACTTGGACCTACCTGTTCCATTGGTCGTACTGCAGGATGGCGAGTATAGACTTGGGCCTACCTGTTCCATTGGTCGTGCTACCGGATGACGAGTATAGATTTGGACCTACCTGTTCTATTGGTAGTACTGCAGGATGGCGAGTATAGACTTGGACCTACCTCTTCCATTGGGCGTACTGCAAGATGGCGTGTATAAACATGGACCTACCTGTTCCATTGGTCGTACTGCAAGATGGCGAGTATAGACTTGGACCTACCTATTCCATTGGTAGATCTGCAGGATGGCGAGTACAGACTTGGACCTACCTGTTCCATTGGGCGTACTGCAAGATGGCGCTCTGTTCCATTGGTCGTTCTGCAAGATGGCGAGTATAGACATGGACCTACCTGTTCCACTGGTGGTACTGCAGGATGGCGAGTATTGACTTAGACACCTTGGCTGTGGAGGGCTGGGTTGTAGCAAATGTCCGCCGTGTCTGTATGTCTTCCTCACTCCAGCTCTTGGAGTCGTGGCATTTCTGAAAACATAGAAATACTTTAAATTACTGACATTTTCAAAAAAGTAACGTTTCAATGAATCTATATGTCACAACATTCCTTTTTCCATTTTTGTCAAAATGGCGTGATGTGCAGTCAACTTAAAATGAATAAGTGGACTCTTATGTAAAATTACAGTTTTAGTAGACACTGTTTGCTGTTGTTGTTGTTTATTTGTTTAAACATATAATCCTTAATACATAATTGAATATGCTGTGCCTACTTATAAGTAATAATCAACATCGTTAATAATGAAGATGCGAATAAAAATTATAACACAATGAATAAATCGTGGACTGGTGAAACTTGCATCATGAAATTGACTTATTATATGTATTGGTGTTATTATTCGAAACAAGTGACATTATTGAACGCAAGTTCTATACAATGAACCATTCGCATGAACTGAGGTCAAACACACTAATGAACGTGCCATTTTTCGACAGTAACGTTTTAAAGTTTGCTAAATGATTTTTACAATATAATGTCTGCCGAAATGCGCGCATTTATGTATTCCAAAAATGCAAGCAAGTTAATTTTCACTACTCACAAATCCAATACCACCAAGCATTTTGTCAAAATGTTTTAACTACCAAAACAGTTGTCCTTGTCTTTTTGTGTGACCAGTCAAAATGCCATAAAAAAGTAGTTATCGATTTAGTACCAACACATTTAAACTGCTCCAAATAATTTACATAGAAAAGGCTTACACAATTTTATAAATTGACAAGAAACAGTTCAAAACCATAATGTGTCACAAAACAATAGAAGAGAATGGCAAATTTGTTAACCATTATTGAAACATATTTTGTTTTGTATCCGCTCTCTGCAAAAACAATAAAACACGGCAGAGTTGGGCAGGACTTCTATAATCGGCCATAGGCCGGAGGACCATTATGCGGTTAGGGTCGATTATAGACGTCCGGCCCAGCTCTACCGTGTGCTATTTAGAGGTTAATAGCTCGTTGCTTGAGGGCTAGAAGTGATACTCGACCAGCAGAGTGAATAATCGCACCAAATGCCGTAGGCCGTCTTTAATATTTAATCCCCGTTAAACTGTATTATTTACTATAGACCCAGCTTTCCGCACTTTAACTGTGACGAAACACAGTTTTAGCTAGACTCTCTGGATTTTAGGGACAACAATTCCGTCGTGGAGGATTTATATTTAACAGTAAAATATTTGTTAGCATCGAACAAATCCAAAACTTATTTCGGATTGTGTGTTTGTCATGAATTATTAGGAATCAATTTTGTGAAATCGCTCCGACAAGTCATTCGATTTCGTAAATCTTGTTTTTTTGGTGAAAGTGGTTAGTATTCGATACAATCGTATAAAAAAGTGTGATTTAAAATCAATATAAAATAACGGATGGTCTAACAAAAAAAGGACGGAATAGCACATCGTTGTTAATTTATTATTGTAAACATCGGATTAAGTTGTCGAGGTAAGTGTTTCTTTAACTATAAATTTTGTTGTTCGCCAGTTCGATCAATCCTGTTAAAGCTCAAATAGAGGCATATATTACTATATCTAATGTCGTCACAGGGGCCGATTATCGATTATCAACATTTGACCCGGTGGGCCAAACGTGATAATCACCTTGCTTTTACCGATAATCACATGCATTCGAGTCAATTTTGTTACTATATATAGTAACATAAGTATAAAAGCTATATAACACATCAGCCTTTTTTCTCCTTGACTTAAATTAATTTCTGAACCAGCTTCCCGTTCTTTTATTTTCATTCAATTGATTTCGCAATATATAACGTACCCCGTGTGAAGTAATTTCTGTTACGAAATACACCAGTTTAAACCATTCTCTCTGGATTTTTAGATAGGCAATACGGACATGGTGGTTTATTTTTAACAATATTTTTTTTCGAACGAATCCAAAACGTATTTCAGATTGTGTGTTTGTCATGCATAATTCGAAAAAATCGATATGAATACAATAAATCGCTCCGACCGACCGTTCGATTTCGTAAATCGTTGGTCCGAATGGTCAGCATTCGATACAAACGTTATCAAGAAATAGCGTGGTTTAAATTAAATTTAGATACTCATGAATGGATGGAATAACGGACGATGGAAGTGCATATCGCTGTAATTGTATTGTTATTGTACTAAAGTTGTCATAATGGTTAGCGTTATTGAAATTTGATTTTCGACGACTTCTGTTCAAGCTCAAATAATGTCATAGATACAATCTACAGACCAGTTTGAGTTTCAATTCATATTAAAATTATCTCAATTGGGTGGAACGTTGATTTATCATTCTTTTCGCTTCTTTCGTTGATTATCTGCTTGATTGTATTTATCACCATGGGCGAAGATTACATTTGGGCGCCATTTTGTTGAGTTTAAGCAGCGTGATCTGATTCTTTTCAGATATAAAAAATCGGCCCGGCTTGAAGATATAATAGTCACGTGACATGGTGTAAACGTGCACGAAAATTCGTGCTCCGATATTTTGGTTTCTTTTGCTATTTCTCTGGACATTTTTGTGACTAAAAGTGTTCATAACTCCAGACAAGGGATTTTTATTGGCAGTGCTTATACAAAATGAGGGGAAATCAGCGTAAAAAAGGCCAAACTAGTCAGGTAATGCACGTCAATAAAGGACGTGGCAAGGGCAATGGCGGCCATATTGTTCAAACGTGTCAAGAAAATCAAAACTCAAAAAGAAAACGGAGATCCACAGGTGGGACATTTGATACTATATCTGAAATACTATCAATATTACTATCAATAAAAATACTGTGTCCAAAGATGACTTTATGCGAATGAATACTGATGAGAAATTAGTTACAATTTTCGATTTGTTACACAATACGAACTCGTTATCGGAGAAAATTGACAGTATAGAACATGAAGTCAAGTAATTTAAAATGGAAAGCGAGAGCACGTGCACCAGGCTCAAAATACTGGAATATAAAATCATTGACAATGAAGCAAAAAGCAGAAAAAAATAATCTTAGATTTCGTAACTTCCCCGAACGAAAATGGGAAAACTTAGAAGATGTTATAGCATCGTTCATAAATGAACAACTCGAACTTGACACATCAAACATGTATATCAACAAAATACACCGTATCGGGTCATTCAATGACAAACAAACTCGGCCAATTATAGTCCGTTTCCAAAATAAGCGCGACATCGAAGACATACTGGCTAATGCATACAAGTTGAGGGGCACTAAATACGGGATAAATAGAGACTACCCTAAGAAAATAACCCAAGCGCGTGCTAGGCTTTGGACCCGTTTCAAACAAGAAAGAGCGAACAATCCCAAGGGTAGTGTCCACATTGGTTACCCTGCCAAATTAATAGTACAAAAAACTGTAGTGCAAGACGAATTCCCAGACTGGAAAATCATTATGCAATCGCACCGAACGGAACAACCAAAACATCAGAAACTGTAACTAAATCTCCCGTGCATAAAACACCGTCCAACCCAATCTCTACTAGCAATAGGTATGCTAGCCTACCCACGGAATCGGACGAATCCGACACCGGCGACGACAGCGACTCAACAGACGACACGCAGGCGATTGACCAGTATAGTCAGTCTATGATCCAGATGGAGGCCCACGTGAACCGCAGACATCACAAACCGGATGATGGCCTAGGGGAAACCGGTGGGAACCCAAATACTGTTGTACCCCTTAATCGCTACGACAATCGGGGGAGTGTTAACAATACTAACAATGTGACGAACTGTGAACCAAAAAGCGGACCAGAAACAAACTTTGACTCGGTAAATATTGCTGTGCTTAACGTTTTTGTGGCCTTAAAAGGCGTGCATTATACCCTGAATTTTTCTCATTAGTATATAGTTATGACATATTTTTTGCAACTGAGACAAAACTTGACGACAATGACATAATTGAAATTGATAAGTACGCTTTTATTAGTAAAACCAGAAAACAAAAATACAAACGAAAATCTGGTGGTATAGGCGTTTTTATAAAAAAATAGTATTTACAAACACGTTGATGAAATAAACAGCCAGTCAGAATATGTTGTATGGTTGAAAATTAGAAATGATTATACTCATATTGGTAGCGACATTGTTATAGGTATTGTTTACATACCACCATTGCATTCGAGGTTCTATAATGATGATGAGTACGAAATTTTTGAAAACGAAGTAGCTATTAAATGTAGCAGCTTTGAACATGTATACATCTGCGGCGATATGAACGCACAACCTGCAGACTTATCTGACTATACAGAAAATGATGATTTTTTTGAAAGATTTTTTCAATCTAGACTATTACTTTTTTCGATCAAAAAGGCCCAAATGGAAAACTGTAACATACCATTAAGAAGGGTTTCTCAAGATAAAAAGAAAAATAACCATGGATATCGCCTCTTAGACTTATGTAAAAATAACAACAATAATATTATCAATGGTAGGTTTGGTAAAGATAGATTTACTGGCTAAATGTCATTTAGAAACATATCCGTAATTGACTATTAAATATCTACAATTAAAGCCTTTCCAATTGTTAATGAATTTGAAATTATAAATGTGGACGGATTAAGTTCAGATGGCCATGCTCTCATTAACTATAAAATAAAAGTCGAGGCCCGCATTAAGAATACCACTTTTGAAACAAAAACTTACAGACCAAAATGGAAAGAATCCCTTTGTGAAACATTCATGACAAATGTAAATGTAGAGGCTATAAAAAGCATAGTGAGAAAAATTGAATCTGACCACTTTACTGCAAACCAAAATAATATAAATAGAATAACTCATGAAATGTCAAATATTCTTCTAAATAGTGCTAAGGTAAGCTTCCCAGAAGTCCAAATAAGCAAAAAACGAAAAGGCAAAAATATAAACCCTGGTTTGGCCTACAGTGTGAATAGGCTAGGAAAATATATGTAAAAGCAAGAAAAAAAAATACAATACACATCCAACAGAATACAATAAAATTAGTGCAAATCTAGCATGTAAAAAATACAAGAAAAAAATGAATACTCACATAAATAAATATAACAAAAATAGGGAAAGTGTCCTTAGAACCATGCAAACAAAACAGCCAAAAGAATACTGGAAGTACTTAAATAAAGTTAAAGCCAAAAATAAAAATGATGATATGCCACCTCTAGACTTATTACAAAACTATTTTGAAAAGGCCAGCAACCAGGACCATGATACTGATGAGTCACATATAATAAATAGCATTGATATAGAAAATGATAATAATATATTAAATGTAAACATAACAGCTGAAGAAATAGGAACATGTATAAATAAACTTCAGAATAATAAAGCACCGGGCTTGGATGGCATTGTAAATGAATACATTAAACACTCAAAAGAAAAGATGTTACCTTTATATGTATCCTTATTTTATGTAGTACTGGAAACAGGTATATTACCAGTCCAATAGGGTAAAGGGGCCATAATCCCACTGTATAAAAATAAGGACGATACTGGAGGTCCAGAAAATTATCGCCCAATTACTCTTAAGTTGTGTAAGTAAACTTCTCACAGCCATTTTAAATGACAGACTTGGTAAATTGCTTGAAGATAATGAAGTACTCTCTGCAAACCAGGCTGACTTTAGAAAAAATTATTCTACAACTGATCACATCTTCACCTTAAATTCAATAGTAGAAATACTAAGGCACTACAAAAAAGAAAATCTTTGTATGTCCCATAGACTTTTCAAAAGCTTTTGATTCTGTTTGGCGTGTGAGTCTATGGACAAAAATTATTAATTACAACATAAATGGTAAATTTCTCAGGTTAATAAGAAAAATGTACTCTAATATAAAATCCTGTGTCTCGGTTAGAACTCAAAACTCCCCAATTTTCTCATGTAACTGCGGCGTGCGTTAGGGAGGAAATTTATCGCCCGTTCTCTTTTCCCTTTTCCTAAATGAATTACAAAGAATCTAAAGGCCACCATTGTATAGAACTTACAAATCCAGAAAACGATATTGCTACTTTTCTCAAAATAATTGCACTATTATATGCAGACGACACAGTCGTAATTGCTGAAAATGCCCAAACACTACAAAACTGACTGAATAACTTTGCTTATTACTGTAAAACATGGAAGTTAAATAAAAATAAGGATAAAACAAAAGTAATGATTTTCGGATCAAGGCAAAAAAGAAACGTCTCTTTTAAAATAGACAACACGTCTCTAGAAATTGTTAACTCATACAAATATCTAGGTGGTTTTTTTTAGCAAAATCTGGTAGCTTCCTAACTGCAAAGAAACATCTTGCACAACAAGCAAAAAAGGAATGCACCTACTCTATTCAAGCATTAATAACCTTAATTTACCAATAGATCTGATATTAAAACTTTTTGATAACACTATCCTGCCAATATTAACATATTCAGCAGAGGTTTGGGGCTATGAAAGCATTGATTTACTAGAGAAAATACACAATGAATTTCTGAGAAAAACTTTCAATCTTAAAAAAAAGCATCCCACTATATATGATATACGCAGAATTCGGAAGATACCCCATAGAACTCACTATAAAATGCAGAATGATTGCATACTGGAATAGATTAATAACTGGGAAACCGGATAAATTAGCATATCTCATATATAAATACATGTTAAACCTTCCTAACTTTGAATCTAAATGGATAAATTACGTAAAAAACATCTTCACACAAACTGGCAGAAATGACATCTGGCTAAATCACGATCAAATCCAAAATAAAAATATAAAGTACACTATAAAGGGCATATTACTTGATCAATACCAGCAAACCTGGCATACCTCACTTCAAAACTCAACAAAAGGCTTAAACTATTCAATATTTAAGGATAAGATTGAATTAGAGAAATATTCAATCACATTAACTAAATATGAATCATCTTTATTTATTAAACTTAGAACTGGAAATCACTGTTTCCCAAATGAGAAAGGTAGATGGACCAGTCAAGACATAAATGAGAGAACATGCCCTCATTGTACATGCAAGGATGTGGCGGATGAATTTCACTACATGCGTATATGTCCCTTTTTAATGAACATAGAAGGAAGTTTAAAAAAAGATACTACTTCTGTAGAACAAATACGCTAAAATTTAAAGAATTGATGACAACAAGGTCCTTAAAGGATTTAAAAAATTTATGTAAATTCATAAAAGTATTATTTCAAACATTAACCAGCTGATAAGTTTAACTTGGTGTATATGTAATCTTTTATGTATTTCAACAATATAATAATAAAACGCTTTTCAGGGGTTTCACTGGCCCAAAAAAAGTTGTTGCCACTTTATCGCGGTGTGAAAACCGCCCGTAATTCAAACTTAATCAATAAGGACAATCATTTAAAGGGATCTTTTCACGCTTTGGTAAATTGACAAAATTGAAAAAAGTTGTTTCAGATTCGCAAATTTTCGTTTTAGTTATAATATTTGTGAGGAAACAGTAATACTGAACATTTACCATGGTCTAATATAGCCATTATATGCACCTTTTGACGATTTGAAAACCTAAAAATTATAAAGCGTTGCAACGCGAAACGATTGAATAATTTGGAGAGTTCTGTTTTTGTCGTTAAATTTTGTGAAACTACGAAGATTGCTTATATAAGGTATAAAATACTTTATGAATATGTACTCGGCGGAATAGCTCAGTAGGCTAAAGCGTTTTTACTTCAGGACTCTGGCAGGACTCCAGGGGTCACTGGTTCGAAACCTGGTCAGGGCAATGTTCTTTTCCTTTTTTAAATTTTATTCTTGATTTTTTACTGGAGCTTTTACGATCCAATGTTTACATTTATCGATATAAAGCATTTAATGAATAAGTTAAAAAATGCCAAAATCTGTGAAAAGGCCCCTTTAAACTTCATATGACTAATTCATATCCACAAAAATATTACTTTAACGCTAACACGCGAAGTCATTTTTTGCTGTCTATAGTAACGATATGTGTTTATGATAAAACATATGTTATTGGTCGCAATGACCTTATTGACCTAACTTAACGACATTACGGTTTTATGTTCGATAATTGTGTGCGACATAAATTTAGAGTTGTAAATTCACATCTAACATCTAGTAATCGCAGTTTTTGCCCAGCGTTTACAACATTGCCCAAAGATAATAAATACATAATCAGGTTGCCTTCATAGATTTTATATAGTAGTAAGTATTGTCCTTCGATTCATAAATGCGTTAAACATGGATATCCGCTTCCAGTTATCAATAACAACCTATCGTGTACTAGTATAGTATCAAGATATCACGTGCCATCGCAATGGGCCAATAGGATTCGTCAGCGCGAAAATATTGACACATTCGTATCTGTACGTTCACACCTCCCTTTAATTGTTTTTCTATTATAATATATAGTAAGAAAAACAGCAACAAACTATTTCGCTCATGCACAGTCTCTTTCAATTCCTGAAAGCTAGAAGGGGAATATGTCATGTCTTGTTTCGCGCGATCTGATTCTTCTCAGATATAGAAAGTCGACCTTGTCCGATATATTGTATTCGCCCAACGGATACAAATAACGACCCGCTCGTAAATTTATAACTATTTATAGTAATAATATTTATTTTAACGCTATTATTTCATAAATATCAATAGGTTAATAGGCTATTTGTTTTTATTTTTTAATAGTTTATATTTAGGGAAATACTGTCGCTATGTCATTTAACCATTTAAATGATATAAATGCTTAAATACCGTGAAAGACAATATGAGCATAAATGGCAATTAAGATCTAATAAAATACAAATTTATGCTAACTTAGTGGTATACAATTTATAATCCAATATCATTCTAGAGAATGATTTAACTGAATGACTTCTTGTCAGATATAGATCCATAGGAGCGTCTAACATTCATAAATCATGTGAGGAAGATTTTGCTCGGACCTGGTTTATTGTTTACCACAGACGTGGAAGTCAATAAGTGCAAACTATTTCTCTTACATGCACAAAACGATTATTACGAATCATATACGCTGTCAAATATTTATTTTCTAGTTCTGTGTGATTTTATTTAAGATAGAGACGGGATATCAAATTGTAACTTTTATAAACAAGGACTGTGAACCGTATTATCAAGATTATAATACAAAAGAAGCGGTAAAATGTTTGAGATATATATAACTTTCCGATCAATTATGCTGGGTATTCTATCAAGTCTTCAACAGGCAAATTAGAAAAATATTGCGCAATATGTATAGAAAGTAAATGTTATTACGCAGTGTGTACAATGCTAATTTGATGTAACATAAAATTAAGAAGTTCTCTATTTAGATTCATAAAACATCAATTGTAGTTTTGAGGGATAACAATTAATTCGAAGACGTCAGCACGATTTGTTTGAGCCTTACAAAAGAATGACAAAGATTGGTGCATGAATTGACAGATACATATAAACAGTGCGAACATTTTGTTGATCATAACAGGAATTTTATAATAAATATTTTCTTAAGTGAAATGAGAAATACATCGCAACATTACCGGTCGGGTTGTTTAACGTAAGTGGAGCTTAATGTCGGCCTGTCAACATGCCATGTTTCACAACCAGGAAACCAGGGAATTGTATTAGAAAATGTTTTTGTCTTTTTAATGTGAACTACATCTTTATCGTCTTCTAAGGATTCACATCTTTTTGTTAAAATTAACATGACTGACAAATTATTTCACATAATTTCGATGGCCTCGAAATAATGTTGTTTTTCAATGTCCTTTATCAACTCAACATTTCCGTGTAGCCGACATTTACCGATAGAAATGTCACAATTCGCAGAGGCGTATTTAGGTGGGGGCTATGGGGCTAAAGCCCCCCCAGCTGGCTGGCTAGATATGATTTTTAAAAAAATGAGCCCCTTTCAGTTCCAATCCACTTGTGTATTTCCTTTCATATGCCCCTAATTAGGCCATTAACAGCTGTCAATTTGTGTGATTAGCCCCAGGCATGTGTACAGACGATCTAACCTTCGCCAGCTTAACTGCACGCTTCATTGACTGTAAGTGATAAACTGCACTATTTGATTGGCTGAAGGAGATACATTCAACTTATGAAATTCATCGATACATTTAGCTATAGGTAAATGTTTACAAATGGCTGCCGCATCGGACTTGTGAAAAACAATATCCTCCAATTACCTTCAGTCGAGCGGTTAAGGAAACAACTAAAATAATTTCTGAATTAATTCAAACAAGGCCGCAATAAACGATGTACCTAAAAAGATTTATTTCATTCTTGTTCAATCCATGTCAAAATTGTTTATTTAGAGCGTGTTTAACCACACATAGCCGATAGTTTCATACACATCCGCAAATGACATACACTTCGCGCGTCGTTTACCTTGAGTCGAGAGGTAACATCCGAAAAGCGAGAGTACTCGATTGCAATAGACATGAGGTCAACAAAACTTCGAAAATTCGATTCACTGAACAAATTTAGAGAAACCGAAAGATTAATTTTACTTTTTTTATAACTTTTATTTACCATTTAACAAGTTTCTGTTTTAACGGTCGATCTTCTTTTGAGCAACATTGACATGAAAAAGTGCTCAAGAACTGAAAAAAAACTAGAACGTTCGCAATTTGTTCCAATACAATTTCGGCATATATATTACTATTAAAAGATTTGATAAAATTATCATCAAATCGGGACAGGGTATATCCACTGAACATGTGGATATCGGCATGTCTCATATTTTCGATATGTGCGCGCACAGATTGTTCCATGCAACCATTTCTGGGAATCGTGAAAAAGTAAAAGAATTTTCTTTAAAATAAATCAAATACTTGAAATTATGTGTTTACACTAGCGCAGTGGTCTGCAATTTATGCGCAAGTTTAATGAAGAGTACCGAAAAATGCACGGAAAACAAAATACTGGTTTGAGAGACATTTGATTTACCCCTGTGTGTCTGTCTGTCTGTCTGTCTGTCTGTCTGTCCGAAAATTCGATTCACTGAACAAATTTAGAGAAACCGAAAGATTAATTTTACTTTTTTTATAACTTTTATTTACCATTTAACAAGTTTCTGTTTTAACGGTCGATCTTCTTTTGAGCAACATTGACATGAAAATGTGCTCAAGAACTGAAAAAACCCCAAAACCTTCGCAATTTGTTCCAATACAATTTCGGCATATATATTACTATTAAAAGATTTGATAAAATTATCATCAAATCGGGACAGGGTATACCCACTGAACATGTGAATATCGGCATGTCTCATATTTTCGCGATGTGCGCGCACAGATTGTTACATGCAACAATTTCTGGGAATCGTGAAAAGTAAACGAATAAAGAGTACCGAAAAAATGCACGGAAAAGGCATAAATTTGGACTAATTCTGTTGAAGTAAGATTTTTAATGCAATTAACCTGGTTTTTTTTCTTATTTTAGTCGCGTCTATAGTTATTTTAAGCGTAGTAATGTTATTAAAACAAAATACTGGTTTGAGAGACATTTGATTTACCCCTGTGTGTATGTCTGTCTGTGTGTCTGTCACACTTGATGTCTAAACTCAAGTTCTTGTTTTACATGCACTTTTATCATGCATAATGCTGATTAGATAGCATGAAATTGCATCATTTGAAGGTACCATTAAAAAAAAAAAATCAACGACGGAAGGGGACACCCCTCCCGCACCCTTCCCCGTTGAGCCCCCCCTCGGAAAAAATTCTGGATACGCCTCTGATTCGATATTTTTGTCTTCAATGACAGACATTTTTGACGATGCTGCGAAGCAGCTCGTCTAAGTTATCATACCATGAAAAATTCTTCACAATGGAGACCTATGTAAATGACCGAGCCAGTCCGATTGAGATAGCTCGACTTTTCTAATCGGCATACCTCGCTGATTATCATTGATAAAGGTAAAAAAAGCTCAGCTATAAATAGCACATCATATTCTGGAAAAAAGATTGAATGATAGTTTGAAAACGTTAATTTTAAATCAGTTATATTCAATCAATTATATGTTTTTTAGATCAATGAAACAACTATGCATTTTCTGTATTGTATTTGACATTTGTAGTGATTCTTTAAATAAATTGCGAATGAAAACGTGTATAACGCGATCATGAGTGTTAAGAAAACGAATTATTTCAAACCTGCCATTTGTAAACGTTGTAGCGAGTATGGTATATAAACAGTATAATAGCCATATAATATCTATGGGAGCAGGTCGGGCTACAAAGACTTCGTGAAGAGGCCAGTAGAACCTGTAAATAAACTCTGATACACACACATATAATATCTATGAAAATCGCTCTTAGGCGTGCTTTCTCATTTCGCATATTTAATAAACTTTTCAAACAGAAATTACAGAGCCACATCAGTGCACATAGTATGTTTGAGAAGTCATTCGTTTGTTGGATATTGTTTGCTGTTTTAAACACATATTAGGTCATATCGCGGAGATTTAGTCAACCTTACCATGTGTTCATGGGCGAACACACGTATTCAAGTACTTTTACGACTATGTGCTCATACCTACTTTCGGAAATCATCATGAAATTATTGCCGTACTTAACGAACAAACATGCCCAAGCTTATTGAATTAGAGAAGAAAAAAACATTTATCAAAAGAGAAAAAATATGTGAAATCACGTCCGTACACATGACATCATTAACTTAGGAAAGAAAACAAAGAAATATAAAGTTTGGTATGATATACATGTGAAATTAAAGTGCATGGTGTAATTAAAGATCATGTCAAGTTTTGAATATATCTGCTGAAACGTAATGTTATAACCCACAAACGTTTTACTGTAACAGAACGTTTTTTAAGATAAGTGGTACAGAAAGTACACGTCGAATATCTTTTTAAAGATATTTCTTGTTATATTTGATTGAGAATGTAACCCGCCTCCCAGTTTCGCTGAATGGGTCAAGTTCCCCACGGGTACTACTTCCCTATACCCCCACATTTTTTTCTTACCTAAAATTTATCGTACCCAATTTTTTTTAACCCATTTTTTTCCTACCCATTTTTTTTCCTACCCAAATTTTTGTTTCGTACCCAAAATGTTCGTACCCACTTAAACAATTTTGGTGTTGTAGATAAACGTAAATTGATGCTTTTATATCCATCCTCTTCAAAAGCATCGTCACATCAGTACTGTCAGTACTTTGATTTAATAATACTCGTCGGACACGATAAAGTTAATATGCGTGTTAGTTTATTGAACTTAAAGCAATGAAGACACACTATAAGAGGGTGGCGAATTAATTTAAAGAACGTTCGATTATAATATATAAGATATTATTTTAGGACGTTAATGTGCGCCGATGCCAACTAATGGGCATTACGTTAAGCATAGTGTCTCGTTATTTTTTTATAGTATTTTTTTTTTTCATTTCGCTTAAAAAAACAAGCATATAATATTAATCTATATCGGACAAAAATAGACGTTTTGTTATAGCAATGAATGGCCTGTCAGACCTAATGGTGTCATTTGTAATCTCTTGTTGTGTTTTAAAATTTCATAGAATCTCTTTCCGGGACGCTAAGGTGTGGCATTGTTGTCAGTAATGTATTTCCAATGACAGTCACCATACGAGTTATTTGCAGACCTTTTAATCGATTCATAAGTATAACTATCACATTTAAAACAGCTCGAGTAGCATTTAGAAGGAGGAATTCGAATTGATCATCATAAAGACCAGTTACCGCGGATCTAAGAAATAAAGCCTGGAAAAGACGTCACATGTATTATTCAGTATTTTTACGAATAATGTTTGAATTGAAAATTTTTAAATATTAACCATACAGCCTTTATAGTCCATTTTTTCCTAAACAACTACGCAGTAGGTTTTATGAATCTTATGTCTTCAATAATCATAACCTATAGACTCAAAATCACTCGTCAAATATTGTCAATATAGAAAAAATTAAGAAGTCAAGCTTGATTGCACCACGGGTAAGCACAATGTAAACTTAATCAAAAGTTATTAGCGAATTGCCAGTATATCGGTTTCAGTATGTTCTAATAGCATCTGTTGTTGGCAGAATTGCTTATTTTGCGAATTCTTAAACATCTAAAGTAAGAAATTAATATTTTAAACATGGTTAATTTATTTTCCTATAAATTTGTCGTAAGAACGTTCATTTACACGTAAACACTCTATTCTTATATATAGTTATTTCAGAAACACCTGTAATTTTCTGATTGCCAATGAAAACTATAAAAAAAACTAACGTATTTTATTGAATTCGCTTGATGAATATCCATAGACAGACCGATACGTGAAACATTTTTTTCTTAATCGAGTGTTATTTTGCGTTTCAAACATGTAAAAATGTAATTCATTCATTCGTTTGTTTTCATCTATTACAAGTTTTGAAAAACATGATTCTGTCAAAAGGTGAACCTGTGCCTTTAGACCAACATATTTTAATTTTCTTATCGTGTTTATATGTATATTTATCACATACCATACCCTGTTTCCCATGTAATATAACCATTACGAATATTTTTATTTTACACATGTGTAATACACTTTTTAAGCGTCTTCATTCGCTTAGTTTTCTTTCGATTGGCCAATCGCATTTAGTTATTTTGCTGAAATGACGTTGCAACGTCAAATGACGTCACGAAATGTAAACAATATTCGGGATTTATCATTATGTTTGCGTAAATATTTATTTAATTTGCTCATTTAAAAGCATGTGATAAAAAGATCTGACGTTCGTTGTCATTTCATACCATATTTTATTAAACTTGTCCAGGAAATTCGTTAGTAAGCTCGCCAAAGGCTCGCATACCAACAAAATTCATGAATTCGTTTAATAAAATATGGTATGATATGACAACTCGTGCCAGATCCTATATATATCTACTATTTTGTTTTTTCTTGATATAATATTCAAATCAGTAGTCTATGGAAAAAAGTATTTTTTGTACGAGCTAATAGCTTATTATATATTTATACGTAAACGCAAATGTATTTATTTATATCAGTTATTATTTACACGTTTTGCTTGTTATGATAACCATGCAGAAAAAAACTTAAGGATATAATGAAAAGCGGTCGTAAATAAATGAATTTGGCAATATTTGCGACATGAATTTGATAACGCATAGATTATGTATACAAGTCATTATTTAAGTATTTTATCGGTGTCAATATATTACCTTTACAAATCTCTGTTACAAACGAGCAACCTAAGTTGTTAAATGATGAGCAATAGACGAGAGGGAAAATGTGTTTTCTTATTTGTGTATATACTTGGAGATAATAGATTAATTAAAGATTTGTCTTAAATGAAAGTTTAACTTTTTCCAAACAAAGTTATTCTAGTAAAACCGTAAAACATAAAATAATTCTTAAGATCTCTGCAAAGACACCAAGTACTGGAATTAGGCCCAGGAAACGAACTCGAGAGCGTTTCAATAAGACTGAGGCTTTCGATGCAATTGAGCTAAAATAATTGGTTTAAACTCAACTTAAAATAATCAAATGTTCGTGTAATCAATTGGCAGACGGGTATCCGTTCATTTTGACATTGTGCAATTAATTTTAATTACGCTGTTATTTCATACTGAGACCGACCATTATTGCGATTTTAAATACAAAATATAAATATGCTTTATGTATAATTAGCTCTAAAATACATCAAGGATATGACACGAGTTGTCATATCATACCATATTTTATTAAACGAGTTCAGGAATTGTGTTAGTAAGCGAGCCTTTGGCGAGCTTACTAACGAACTTCATAAGCGAGTTAAATAATAATATGGTATGATATGACAAAGAGTGTCAGATCTTTTTTATCACATGCTTTTAAATTAGCAAATTAAATAAATATTTACGCAAACATAATGATAAATCCCGAATGTTGTTTACATTTCGTGACGTCCTTTGACGTTGCAACGTCATTTCAGCAAAAAAACAAATTGCGATTGTTAAATTAACGAAAACTTAGCCAATGAAAACGCTTAAAAAGTATATTACACACGTGAAAGATAAAATTATATGTATAGGTTATATTACATGGGAAACAGGGTATGGCATGTGATAAAAATCGATACATCATACAAAAGATGGACCATTTTTTCAAGCAGACGACTTACGTAACCGATCATGGGAAGGTTCCATGCCGCCGCCACCGTCGACTCACAGAGACACGACTCGTCAGGCCCGATGAACGCGAGAATCTCGTTCCCGTAGTGTGACGTCATTGCGTTAATGGCATTCAGGGAGTTTCGGTCTGTGTCGTTAAAAAGGCATTCCAGTCTGTAACCGGGCAGCAGTGACTTGTTCTGGTTCACAAAGTCCAGGGCACTAAAGAACGCGCCGGCGAATGTCTTGGATCCTTTAGAGTCGCCGGCGGAAGTAAGGAAGGATATCTTCAGCGGAACACGAGTATCCTCCACCGCCGATGCCGACCAGCTCAGCGCAGCCAGACTTATAGACCAGAATGTCAGAGTTTGCCAGGTGACGCAATTCTGTGTCTGAAAATCCCGCATGTTCGTATAGTTTGTTTACATTTTATATAAACATAATTATGCCTACACCCACGGATATGTTTAACGCACTTATTTCAAATGATTGTTGCGCTGTGGTTGCTCGCAAGGGTTAACCGTCAAACATGTCGTACGGATTGTTAAGATTTATGTGGATTTTAATCACTCCCTCTGCAATTTATACATTTGTGTCTAAAATGCCAATTCCTATAGATCATTAAAAAAAATCCGTGTCATTATTTACTTCATTCAATGTCTGTATTAATCAAAAAACAAATGTCAACGAAAAACGTGTTGTTCGATATTGTATCCACTAATTTTATATCCATATGTATAAATAGCACCCTCAAATAAATCTAGAACTCTGTGTTTATCCCTTCTATCCGACAGAAAAAAACGTAAATACTGATTTAGTGAAGATGTGAGCCGTCTGTTTTTATATTTATATCGTACAGTTTAATATCCACCGATAGATTTGCAAAGCAAAACATACGGGTTAAACAAATAATTTGAAGTAAAATTTAATTAAATCTGAATCTGCAAGTTTCACACTGAAAATCCAACAAAAATGAAGTAATTACGCTTTAAGTATTATTTCAATATTGGCACTTTCCTTTTAAACTCGGCGGACCGTATAAAGAACTAGTAAAAGCGACGTGTTGAACTAATGAGAAAAACAGTTTTCAATCTTAATTATACAAATCACTGTATTGAATATTTGTATTCCCTCGCTCAGCGAGTTTAAGTCAATCATAGTTGAAGCACTGAAGTAAAAGTTCAAATCCGAAAGCAAACATTTCCCGGTGTTTCGAGTGGAGGTCCGCGTGATTAACTGTACCAGTAGCGGCGAAGTGTCGTTCGCTCTCACTTCCAGCTGACGGCTGCTAACCGTTACTGAACAAATACCAGCCGCGCACCGATACTCGAAGTAAGCAAATACCAGTGCCTTATCGGGTCCATTTCGGGTCTATTTCCTTATTACTGAGTGATTTTGCTAACTGAAATAAAACTACAATAAACAATTATGTTCTATAAATATCTGACTTGAAAATTCAAGCCTTAATAAAAGGACATCCATCTGTTTATCATAATCAAATAACGGCGCGGAATTGATTCATTCTCGTTGTGCAAACTTTGTTATCAATGAGTACGTATATAATCCACATAGAACAGGTTTCTCATGTTGAACTGAAAACTTATAGCTTTCACAGACAGCGTATCGGGATCGCTGTTAACCAGCCATAGTTCCGGGGATAGCGGTCCCTCGCTACTTAATGTAAATAGCTAGTAATTGTGATTTGATACTCGTTCTGATGAAACTGTTATCATTCATGAGCGTAAAGTGTCGTCACAGATAAGTCTAAGAAGTCCACACAGGCTATTTAGGGTCGACACTTTCGGTTTGTTTGGATTTGTTCGTTTACATGAAGTCTTTTCTTAAGGAAAATCATGAGTAGGCGAAAGTGTCATCCCTGATTAGCCTGTGTGGACTGCACAGGCTAATCTGGGATAACTCCACGCATGCGCATTCAGTCCAGTTTTCCCAGAAAGAGGTTCAGTTGTAGACTACAAGCAGTTTTTTCATACCGATGCTATTTTGTTGAATTGTATTTATCAAGTCGAATGCAACGATCATATTCTATAATTAGACATAGTCGTTTTCTTATGGATCACAACTTTAAACTATATAAGTTCTATAATTGGATGTAAATTTAAATTCAAATACAAATGTAATTACTTAAAGTTATGCGTATGCGTGAAATATATCGTGTGTTTCGTGAACAATAATTATGAGAAAAAAATGTTTTCAATTAAAAAGGAAGAAAATTTATCACTTTGTACTGATAACTACATGTGTAATATCTGTTTTCTCCTTCATATTATGCTATCAAGTAAATAAAACAATGCTTCTTTAACTATTTTGATGATTTATTGTTTTATAGTTTGTATTGCGTTAACTAGAACTGTAGCTACAATACAAACATATAAAGCAATGACAAGCAATGTAAACTGTGAAACAACCAGGAAGTAGCTATTGCTTCTTTGTTATAATTGTTACAGAAGAACGCGGCGCTAAACTGAAATCTGTAGAAGTCACATTTTAACCCAGTTTGAAACAAGGTAAGCAATCTGTTTTGCATGTGTTTGGAAAATTGTGCGTGACTCTGTAATAGTTTTAACGCAGTTACCTGTTAGATTATTATGCCATGCATATTCCCTGCGAGTCTTGTCCGGGTAACGAAAACAAAACACAGCGCGTATGAGAACGTTCATGTTAAAATCTATTAAAATCACCCAGTGCGGATCAAACTAGACTTCTGGTATCGACCATTTCATGGCGGAAACCACAGCTTTCATTATTTGCTTTTATTATTATGTTTTATGTTGTGGTGTATGTTTTGTCAAATGTTCTTTAGGAAATATGTCACTTTCCATAAATAACAGACTAGCGCTTGTTGATAAAAAAATTCCCTATTAATTATTATTATAAATGTTGTTTTTTTCCGCTATTGCCATATGCAAGGTGACTATTTTAATTGTGTTTGTTTAATACCAAAGAGTGTGGATGAAAATACAGAAGGTCAGTCGATTCCTTCCACTACTGAGCGTAGAGGATGCATTTTCATAATTAACTGTAATTAATGTCGTTCAAAGCCAGCGCAAATGTAATATCAACATAAGGTAAAGTGTTATGTAAAGCTTTTAACTGATTTCGGTTCTATATGACCAAAGACATTTTGTACACATTATATATATATATTATCGCATCAAATATTGATTTTTACTACATTGAATGTACGTAATAAATATTGGCCTTCAATCAATTCAAATCAAAATAGTCATACAACCAAAAAAAACAAATTTTACACTACATTCGGAATTTACGGTTTGTTATAAACCTACTTCAATTTTAACATTTGGCGTAAGTATGTCATTATAGTGTTCAGTATACAAGTACATTGAATATATTGAGTTTTGGGAAAAACCCGGACTTAATGCATGTGCGTAAAGTGGTAATTTACCGTAATTATAAGGTTTACCATTTCAAGGATTGTGAGTTTTATAAGAATCTTCTCCGACCAAAAGCAAAACTAATGGAACAGAAATTATAATATCGGATTATTTTTATCGATTCACATTTCGCAGATTTCAAGTCGAGACATGCTTTAATACCATACCAATTCATTTAATGTCGACGTCAATCGCGTTTTATGTCGGGAACGTTTTTTGTTGGCTGTACAGAACAATTCTATTTCAGGTCTCATCAAACATCTAACATAGATGGCCACATTAGCGAATCAATGTCATGACGAATGCCGCCATTGTTATCAATGTCGATTCATATGCTGTGATTGCATTTTCATCGATGCTGATTCGCACTACGTAAACATTTTATAATATTTCTAAAACATCAACAATGTAAATATAGGTCCGTCCTGCTGTTTCTATTCAATCCCACAGCGGAATGTCCGTTTTGAAGCCCTTGTAACCTATACGAGTAAACAATAAATTAACACCATGCACTCACTGTCGTTATTTGAACAAAAACTGGTAATTTAACGCAAACAATTTAACATATTTTCAGGGCGCAGGATCACGTGACTTTGTGGCGTTCACAATCAAACGTTAATGGATGTAAACACGCCGTAAATTGGTGTTTTTCTTCAAACAACTGTTTAAAGAAATTTTTCTTAAGAATGTTTACTTATGCACAAAATACAGTTTTGTATGCTGCTTATGGCAATGTGAAATAGAAAAGAATAATTTTATGTAATAAGCAAGTGTTCTTGGCAAAAGACTCAATGCTTAATGCAACCATGAACATGGTTATGTTGCACGCAACGTGAAATTTTGGCACCGATTTCAGACGTATTAAATGATTTATTCTTAAATCTTAAGATATTGACACAAACTGCAAGAAAAATATATTTTATGCGCTAAAGATATTTGCAAATGTATTCAATAAATTTAGATATTTGCACAAATAAAGTTTTTAACGGTGTGTTTACATTTGGGTTTAGCCCGTGTTTAAATCACTGTCAACCCCGTTGATCCTGCACCCTGATTTTGCTAATATGAGGGTACATTCTGTGTAAAATGTACAAAAATACCTTAAGCGGCACTTAAAACATGGGTGCATTTATATATTGGATATAAATAGGTACCTTTTACAAACATGGTATGAGTTTTCAATATTTTAAAAATAGTTTACTGTGTATAATACAAAATATCGATATCAACAATTACTTTCTGATATCCAATAATACAATTTGATTTGAAAGAGCTTTTTCTGATAACAAAATATATATCAATTTTGATGTATAAAAAGAAATGAAATCATTGATATAAAAAGGGAGTTCATGATATCGAACATTTCAAATCGAGAAGATATAAAAAATATCAAGAAATCAATTTTTTACGTCAGAGATTCATCACTTTTTATTTTCAGACTTTGAACTATCGATATCTTAAAATCAATTGAAGGTATTAAAAAAGATTTTGTGTAATAAAAAAAATAAACACGATTTCTTGATATCCTTGTAGAATGTGCTTTTTCGTGTAAATGAAGGTCGCCGAGACAAAGTTATACATTCCTGGTTATGGAAGATCCAGTAAAACAATTTTTGACGAGTATTGTTTAAATGCAACATACTATTTACTTGAATAATGTCTTTAAAAATATACATACTCCGTATAACTATATATGTGTTTAATTCTTATATTATGCATAAACACGGAATACGGAACTGTTCGCTTATTCATCATCCTTGAATTAATTTAGTTTTCTTTAACTACTTACACTTTTTATTAGTATTGTTGTTAATTAGCTTATATCAAATATGTTTTATTTGAATGTGGAATAAGGAACAATGACAGGAACAAACTTACTATCCATGCGTCAGCGGTGTTTGCAGATAATTACAATGTATTGGGTAGTCCCTTCATATGATTCATATCCGTCGTCTACGCATCGATAAATGAACATTTATCAGGCTTGATATAAGAAGCAGAAGCAATGTCGAACCCGTTAATGTGATAAGTTTTGTAAGGGTCAGGATTAATCAACTAGAAGTATCGTTACTTTGGAAATAGAATAAAACATAACAATGTGAGAAAAAAAATCACACAACCATAAATATATAAGTTTATCTCCATTTTTTAGTTACTCGCAACACTTAAATATAAACATAATTTAAATAAAATATTATTATACTTAAGAAATATGGGAAAATACTATAAACGTCCTAAACATGAAAATATAAGACAGTTACTTAAACGCTTGATATTAGTTTTATATTTAAGGCAATTATCTATGTATGGTATTGACATACACACACACACACACAGACATATATATATAGATCTATATGAGTAAAATGTAATTATATATATATAATTAAATATATTTAATAATTATATATATATATGTCAACGTAAGCCGTCCTATTTTCAACTTTCTAATTATTTTTCGTGTGAAAATAGCACCATACGATAGACATATTCAAATTCACTTATCATTTAGTACATTAATTTAGTGTGAATGCATATTAGAAGCAATTTAAAAGAGCCCTGGCGTTTGCAAAAGCATAATAATTATAACACTGTCAGCAACAGACGATGCATTAATGGAGGTCTACTTCCGTACGGGGTACATCATCCGCTATAATGTCAAAGTTTTGTCTCAAATGCAATAACTTTATTTAAAAAAAATCTTCCTATACCATAAATATCAGACAATAACATGTGAATGCCCTTACCGAGGTGTCGACACACTTTAGAGTATGGCACATTAGCGCTCTACTCAAGCGGTGGAAAATAATCGTGACGGAAGATATTGGGCAACATGACCCGGACACTCATAATTATAACATAAACGTGATCGAGTGATTAGTCTATTACCACCTCTCGCCTGGATGACGGTCGCTCTGTCCACTTCAACACGTCGTTAGAACGAGAGCGCCGAGGGCGTCGAAATTCTATTTGCAAGATACAGAGAAGTTTCTGCTGAAGTTAATCTTAATTGATTAGTTGTCTGAATGAAAATGTAAAAGGCTATCAAAAAGATTTTGTTTGAAGAACAAGACTATTGCCAAGCAATAAAAATCCCCTACCTCGCATCAAGCATGAAGAACTACTCATTCTTTAAGTACGGCCAGCTTTTGTGGTAGAATTTTTGAGTCATCTACTTTTGATGTATGTATTGGTTGTCATTTCACTACAATTTGACAAGTGTTTTATTCAGAACTATATAATTGGACCGTTAAACATCTCTGTTCTTCATTAACAATTATGTACAGAGATCGTGAGCTCGATCATTTTTAAAGCTGAAAGACTCATATTTATATATTAACAAATTCTTTTTTTTTTGCACGAAACGGACTCAAACTTTCATTTAAGTCGCGCTGTGGGAAAACGGGAGTTAATGCATGTGCGCAAAATGTCGCCCCCAGCTTAGCTGTCCATTTCGCTCAGGCTAATTAAGGACAGCATTTTCCGCCATAATAGGATTTTCGTAAAGAAGTGACATATATTCCCATATGGCTTTCTGTAAAATTACAGAAACACCGTATATAGTGACAACGCGTTCCTGTCTTAGTACTTCTCTGTGATAGTGAAATGTAAAGTATCATTTTGAACGATAGAGCTGATATTTATCACCAATGTAAAACATTGTCATATGGATGAAGTGCAGACAACAAAGGGCATCATTTGTGGCATTTGTCATATTTGAACATTATTTAAAACCACCAATTGTTTTGTTTTGTGTTTTATCGCAATTAAATGACAACGAGATAAATTATACGTTTCGGATATGCCTCGAAATTTCAAGATTGATGCAGATAGAAGCTAATGGGATAGTATTGGGTAATAAACAATATAAGATGTTTTATTGTCGATACAAATACTAGCAAGTAACATTTTTGAGAGCGAAACACAATTTATCTCATGTAATTTACACCCTTATGTATTGTTTTAATATTTTTTAACTAGGACGGACTCATTTCATAATTGCAACGTTATTCTTAAAGAGAAAAAGTTAAGGGGGTTGTCGGAAATTGATTGTCGGTATATTAGGACATGACTTGGCAACATTTGAGTATTTCACTTTCTGGCATGCCTACGATCCCTTGCGTCATCCCTCATCCCACAGTCCTGAACCGGGAAAGCTATTCAATGGTTCTCGACCGATAAACGTCAAACGTTAGGGGGATTTAGTTACCATGTGGGCTTCCATTGCGGTAAATGTAGACTTTGTTATCAAGGGTACCTGCAGTTAGTATGGAGACAAATACTTGTATAAATCTGTGTTTTTTTAATATCTTTTAAAAGGGTTAACTTGACAGTCAAAGGCATCAGTAATACAGACAATGTCTTTTAAGACAAACATAACATAGACAAACTATTTTAATAAGTGTGCGTTTGCTTTTGTTCTTGTTTGTATTTTGTATTATGTTTTGTTATAATTCATAGATAAAGGACTAAGTGCCATAAAAAGGTTTCGCTTCCGCCGGGGAAGCTGCAGGTGCACTGTGTCTATATGTGTGTCTTCATGCACAATATCTTTCTATCCGCAAACGTACATTTTATGTTATAAATCAAACTGTATGTCCTTAGGAATTATTTTAACAAACGATAGTTTATTAAAACAGAATATTCCGTTACTATGTTTGTTCAAGTTTGATTCTGATATCTCGATAAAATAAAGCATCGCCGTACTAAGTGAGGTTAATCTAAGTATGTTCGATATGTTTATTAATGCATGGCGTGCCATCTTAGTTGTTGCACTACTGGTAAATACAAACGCATTGGGCAGTGGTCGCCTTAGTTTATTCGGCAGGATAAAGTAATGTAACATGTAACGTATCATCAACAACTATTTCATTAGTTAATTAAAACACACAATACTTTATCAATGTTGCATTAACAACCTGCTTTCAAATCAAATCGTATTTATACCTATATGTATCTTTATTATTTGTTTTTGATTATTTATTTTGCAGCATTATACTTTTTAATTATTTTGCAGTACTATCCTTTTTTATGAAGACACTGACTACGTATCATATACAAATGCACATTTAGGGATAACTATTTTAAATTTTACATAGCCATCTAACCTTACCCATGTTAACGCGTGGCAGGTCTGAGGTAAAATAAAAAGTTAAGAAAATTATTACATTCGAAGAACATTTTATTAAGGCATATATTATCAATAGAAAAAAATATCGAAAAGAATGCATTTTGACATTTAGTTTGAAAAGAAAGTATACTTTTTAATTGATATCCTTTGATTTTAGTTAATTATGTACGTACGGTTTTGACATATGTAACATTTCGTAACGCTGTCAAAAATACAATTCTACTTTCTGTTTTCTATATATTAAATTGAAATATTATATTACACGTTTGTTCATTTACTACCATTAACTTGAGTGAATGTGAAAGCAAATTTGTAGAGCATTGGCATACACAAATGCATCTTGATTTTAACTCTATGAGCGTAAGGCGCTGAATTCATGAAGGTATATTTCTATTCGGGATACATCAGCCGATAGAGATGTCAACAATCGTTAGGCTTAAATGCAAATATGTTACACATAGAGAATACTAGGTTAGCGTTGAATACAGAGAAGTTTATGTTGCGAGGCTTAGAACGCCGGGAGCTCGAGCCTTGGCGAGCGCTTTCGGTGTTCGAGCCGAGCAACATAAACTTCTCTGTATTCAACGCTAATCCTAGTATTCTATTTATCCCATTTGATTTTTTTTCAACGTGACATTTAACATAAATAGATCTAATAACCTTAACAATAATTTTAATTCATTCTTAAAAGCGCTTAAAATCTAACGAATGTAACCATGCGTAGTGATATAAATGTATTTGTTCTGGTACGCAAAATAGTCTGTAAAAAATTCACACACAAACTGTAAAACGATTAAAAATATCACCATATGCCTCGATTCAATTTTACGCAGCATGCGAATTGTAACACATTACGACCGCGAAAAGAAGATTTTACTTTACTATAATTCATTTTATTTTCGAAAGAAAATGATCAAAATCTAATATGACGGCGATTGCTCCTAACAAAATGATGTCGATTTGTCAACATACATGTACAAAGCACCATCGGCGACCTTGACAATTTCGACGAGTAAACAGACAATTGCAGCGACTGACACTTTATTTGACTTAATATACAGGGCAATATGTTTTCCGACTTCGGACTACGAATTTAAGGAAGCGCAGAACGTGTCAATGTTATGGGTATGCCGTGTGCGATCCGATACATCAATGGCGTCCATGTTAAAATCATTTCCCCGATAACAGGGAACGAAAAAAGAACAAACAAAAACAAAAACACGTTCGAACTAGTATCTTCCCTTTAATTATCCTTTAAAATCCATCTAATAATCCATTTAACTCAATAATTGACGATTTTGCATCTAGGGTCTTTAATATTTATTTTAGCATAGTTAAATAAAGACCCTTATGCCATCCAATCACTATATTCAAATGAGTTTATGAACTCAATAAACTTTCTTCTTCGTCACACGCTACGTCATGTACTCTATGTACATTACTGCTATTAAAATGAACCGGAGCAGTTTATCAAATAATAGCCGTTGGTAAACTCGGTTGCATTTGCAGATTTCTGCATACAATATAAAGAAGTGAAACTCCAGCTGCTGGAGCAGTATTGAATTCTCATTAAAACAATTAGTTGGTCCTTTATTTAAGGCAAGTGACCGATTGCCCAAACAGTACAAAACAGCACAATACAGCACAATACAAACCAACATAAACACAAAATATGAATAAAGCTGGGGTCACAGCCTTGGAACGGTCGATGCAAAGCATAGGGGGTTTAAACCGGTTATAGAGCGCTCAACCTCACACTTGGCCAAGCAATATTCATAATACATAAAATAATAATAAAAACACAATACCGCAACCAGCCTCTGAAGGCTGAAAATATAACAACATCGAATATATGTACGGGGATACACGCTACTGCATCCACGCAGCACACATCAAACTGTTGTGCAATGCAATATAAAGAAGTGAAACTCCAGCTGCTGGAGCAGTATTGAATTCTCATTAAAAACAATTAGTTGGTCCTTTATTTAAGGCAAGTGACCGATTGCCCAAACAGTACAAAACAGCACAATATAGCACAATACAAACCAATATAAACACAAAATATGAATAAAGCTGGGGTCACCGCCTTGGAACGGTCAATGCTAAGCATTGGGGGTTTAAACCGGTTATAGAGCGCTCAACCTCACACTTGGCCAAGCAATATTCGTAATACATAAAATAATAATAAAAACACAATACCGCCACTAGCCTCTGAAGGCTGAAAATATAACAACATCGAAGATATGTACGGGGATACACGCTACTGCATCCGCGCAGCACACATCAAACTGTTCTGCAATGCAATATAAAGAAGTGAAACTCCAGCTGCTGGAGCAGTATTGAATTCTCATTAAAAACAATTAGTTGGTCCTTCATTTAAGGCAAGTGACCGATTGTCCAAACAGTACAAAACAGCACAATACGAACCAACATAAACACAAACTATGAATAAAGCTGGGGTCACCGCATTTGAACGGTCAATGCAACGCATTGGGGGTTTAAACCGGTTATAGAGCGCTCAACCTCACACTTTGCCAAGCAATATTCATAATACATAAAATAATAATAAAAACACAATACCGCCACCAGCCTCTGAAGGTTGAAAATATAACAACATCGAAGATATGTACGGAGATACACGCTACTGCGTCCACGCAGCGCACATCAAACTGTTGTGCAATGCAATATAAAGAAGTGAAAAAATACAAACATAATTATGTTTAAATTTGCACAATCTTTTATTTGTCTTTGGTTAGTGCCCTTATTGTACAATAAAATAATGTAATATATAAATACGCAAAGAATGGAAAACATTCCATTAGTGATTACACAACAGATAAATGAGTGGATAATACCCGTGTACAAAATGGGACGTTCCGAATTCCAGTGTGGTGCTAATTTTACCATCTTATACAACACAGCTCTATGCCTAACGTGAATTAAATCGGAAAGAAAATATTGCCGATTATTTATGAATTTTGCGATATTTGTATGGCTTGTTGTACATTCTTAAATGTCAAAAGTATAATTATGCAGGGATTATAAACAATGCACATTACACGAAATAAGGAAAATGTGATAAATTGACAATTCAAATATGTCGATATACAGTACATGTACATGTGAAATAAGTCGCGTTTATAACTAATCGTCAAAAAAATTGGGGAAAATGACGCAATAAGTATGTCATTTTATGACGCCATCAATCAGCTGATCATTATACGGATGGCGAAAAATTATGTCATATGACTAGATTTATAGGTTGAAGGTCGTATAATTTTGAAGCTAAAGTTTTCTCGACTTCATTTCTTATGAAAAAATCATTCAGTGGTAAAGTAAAAAGTAGTCCGTGCACGCGACAGATATATCCCACAAGATTGAATACAGGCTAGTATATTCGATAAGGCGTTATACCGTCGATGTCGCGTTGAAAATGGGATAAAAATGATTCTTCTTAAACGATGATTATCCGATAAATACAAGTGAATGTCCTTAACGAGGTGTCGCAGTACTTTAAGAATGGCACATTTGCACTCTCTCCTCAGTCTTGAAATGAGTATGCTTAGTGCTCCAAAGTGTAGGCGGCCAAAAACTTGTGCTCTCATATTTTGGATTATTTTGAGAATACCAGAGACAGAAAAATGTGATTTTTGTCAGTGATACTCATTAATGTTTTACGGATGCAATACTTAATTTATCTTTAAAAAAAGATAATGTTATAAGTAGATTATTAGTAGAAACAATTTGATCTGTGTGAATATTTGGGAATATCTTTTAAACGGATCAATATTTTTTCTATGATGAACACTTTCTCATCGGATTAACATACTTACAATCACAATGTGTCTGATAAGATATAATAGAGACCAATTACTTCTTTTAGCTGCAGTATCGAGAAATCATACAATACCAAACAAAGGAACGTAAACCATTTAAAGCAAGACAATCTTTAGAATTATAGAGGTGCCTGAGGTGGTAGGGATCAAGAGTGACGTGTATGGGACACAAATAGTACTTTAAAAATTCTACAAATTTTAACATCACATATTCCAACTATAATTGAAAAAACGCAGCACACAAAACATTTCAGATGCAAACTTAAACAATCTCTCACACCTAAAGAAATGCAATACACTAAATGGTCTAAATGAAAAAAATACATTGCCTTACATTGAACTGTCATTCTGTTGTCAGAAACAAAGATGTTTTGATTGGTCAATGTCTGAGAGACAAAAAAATCGACTTTGCCGTATTCACAGAAACCTGGTTTTCAGATGAAAAGCAGCACCAAATAGATACCTAAGACTTAAATCAAAATGGTTACACAATGATTACTGTAAATCGTTCAAAAAGAATAGGCGGCGGAGTGGCTTTAACTTGTCGGACTGGGGTTACTGTACGAAAAGTGTCAAGTAGGGCCACAACAAATTGATGATGTGTTATACGGATTTTAGCCAACCAAAAATTAAGCGTGCGAGCGAGATAAAAATAAATTTACTTTTATTCCATTTTTTTTAAATCGCAGGCGAGCGAAAAGCGAAAAATAAAACAAAAACAAATATTGTTGATATTAATTGATACTATATTTTAACAAAGCACATACATTGGTATACATATATTGGTATAATTTGAGTGCAAAATAGACTAGCATACATTCTAGTATAATGACTATAGTACTATTATATATATTTATAACAATAGCAGTACAACATTAATGTTTTAATCAAATCAATTTTAACAAGCAAATTTGTTGAATTGATATTCCCCTCCAATATAATTCTGGACACAAACGTTTTCTGGACGGATGGACAACGCCAACGTGCATCATCCTCTTATCAATATATATATACTCATACCAAGTTTCAATAAAATCCGTCAAAGCACGTCCAAGATATGGCTCCGGACACACAAAAAGCATTTTTTAAGATACAAAAGGCCATAAATCCGTTATTATCCAATGGTGTACAATGCCATTTGGCGTGAATCATCCTCTTATCTATATATATATATAATCATACCAAGTTTCAATGAAATCCGCCAAAGCTCTTTCAAGATATGGCTCCTGGCATAAAAATGAATTATTTCAAGATACAAAGGGCAATAACTCCGTCATTAACAGATGGTGTACAATGCCATTAGGCGTGCATCATCCTCTTATCCATATATACTCATACCAAGTTTCAATGAAATCCGCCAAAGCACTTTCAAGATATGGCTCCGGACACAAAAAAGAATTATTTCAGGATACAAAGGGCCATAACTCCGTTATTAGCAGATGGTGTACAATGCAATTTGGAATGCATCGTCCTCTTATCCATATATATACTCATACCACGTTTCAATGAAATCCGCCAAAGCATTTCCAATATATGGCTCTAGACACAAAAGTGCCGGTCGGAAGGACGGAGACAGACGGACAACGCCAAAAACAATATCCCTCCGGCTATGGCGGGGGATAAAAAAACAACATACTTTTCCAAGAAACATGCAATCACGAATGACTATAATCAGCTTAAATCTTAAGGCAAAACAAATAAAATCTGTAGAAATAGCAGTTAAACTGGTAAAAACTAAACACTTATATTTTTAAAATTAAAGCATTTGCTGTTTTATCCAATCCATGATTTTTCATTTTCAATCACAACATGTCAACACTAATACATCACTAGTCATCATATGAACATAATTTTGCTTTGGTGTCATTTTCACACCAACAACAAAGTAGGAATGGTTGAATGCCTGAATGAGTTCACTTGACTTTTTCCTTTTTTACAAACTTCTTCGCGCCCGAAGTTTTTGCCTCTTCCAGAAAGTCGACAAGACACACAAATTGGTCTGACTATGGAGTATTTTAAATACAAATTTGCAACATATGCATCGTTGTCATAAAAAAACTGTCAGGAGTTCCACAGTGGATGCATCCCGATGAAGATGCTGCTGCGAGGAACAAAGCACGGAAATCATCAGTAATGCGATGATTGATTGCAACTGGCGGAAAAATTACGTTTCCATTAACATCTTTCGCGGACACAACGAGGCTGACGGACGCCGCCATTCTTTTACCATAAACCAATCAATATCGGAAAAGGTTATAACAGTCTATATCGTAAAATACGTAGGCTAAATTAAACTAAATCATTGAACGAATATGTGCGGAGCACAAATTGTTGCTGCGAGCGCAAAATAAAAATTAAAATCTTTTTATTTCGTTTTACGATTGTTATGTGCGGAAAATCCATCGAACATTTAATCAATTTGTTGTGGCCTAGTAATACCCAGACATTTGAACATCGTATATGGCAATTGATTCTCAAAAAAAATAAAATTAAAGTAATTGGCGTTTACAGACCACAATCATAAGGGAATGAACATCAATTTTCGACATAATATTTCGAATTCATGGAGCAAATTGTTCCCAACTACTCAAATCTTATGATTTTTGGAGATTTTTACTTGCACGTCAACAACACTAACAGTGTTGTGACTGAATTTAAGAATTCTATTGTAGCAATGGGGTTGGAACAACATGTAAATTTCAGCAAATACACAGAGGGAAATACACTCGACCCTGTAATCTCTGAGGCTACAAATGATATTGAAATCAATTCGTGTGAACCAGGCCCTTTCTTTTCGGACAATTGTGTAGTTAAAGTCGTTACCAAAGTACAAACAGAAAATATAAAGAGTCAAACAATAGCATTTCGAAATTTTTAAAACATAGACCACTCAGCATTTACTAACGACATCAATGAAATGTCAATTACAGCAGACAAAGTAGATACTTTTGTAGAGAAATTTGAAGATGAAATCTGTAGAATTCTTGATAATTACGCTCCATACATTGAGAAAAACAAAATGTGTCGTGCACCAAAACCATGGTTAAATGAAAACATTCTCGAACTTAAACGCAAAACACGCAAACTGGAACGCATGAGGAGTACCAAACCAATATGAACTTTTCAAAAATGCCAGAAATAAATACACTTTCGAGTTGAATTTAGAGAAGCAAAGATCGCTTAGTCAAAAAGTAAATGTTTTTCAATGAGATTCTAAAAATCTCTACAAGTTTGTCTCAGAATGTACAGAAAAGAATACTGATAACCCTATGTCCGAAGGTGAAAGTCACACCGTGATAGCTTAAAATTTTGCCGATCACTTCCTGGATAAAATTAACAAAATTCGAGATGCTCTTGCAAGTTTCGAAAAATTCACACCCAATCACAAGGAAGTACCGTGTTTCGGTATGTTCGAGGAGCTCAACCAAGATGAAGTGAAAAAGATCATCAATCATCTTCAAACAAAATCATGCGAACTAGATGCATTGCCAACAAGAGTACTAAAATAATTTTTAAACGAGTTACTTCCGTTCGTGACAATCTTGGTTAATCTCTCTCTGAGTCAAGGAGTTTTTTCTTCAAAATTTAAACTGGCAATAGTTAGACCAATTCTTAAGAAAATTGGACTAGACCTGAGTTGTGCCAACTATAGACCAGTGAGCAACTTATCATTTCTATCGAAAGTGATTGAAAAGGCTGCTCTGTTTAGAAACAAAATATATGTAAATGAAGACAATCACCTTAAAAAAAAATCAGTCCAAAAAAGTCAGCCTAAAGACAATTCCATTCTTGTGAATCTGCTTTACTTAGGCTAGTCAATGATATACTTGAAGGTGTGGAGAAACAAAAGGTTACAGCACTTATCGCCATTGATCTGAGTGCTGCCTTCGATACAGTCGATCATGACATTCTACTAGACGTGTTGCAAAAACAATACGGTGCATGTGGTACGACACTAAACTGGATAGACTCTTATCTTCGTTCAAGAAGCTGTCGTATAAGTGTTAATTCAGCTTTATAGTCGGCACGTACTTTGGAGTGAAGTGTCCCCCAGGGTGGTTGTCATGGTACATGGCTCTACCTGACGTACGCTGGAACATTGTTTGATGTCGTTCCTCCATCCATCACAGTCTACGGTTTTTAGACGACCACACCGCAAACAAGCGATTCAAACCTACATCTTTTTATGTTGAAAGATCTGCCATTTAATAACTTGAACGTTGCATCAAAAACGGAATTCATCAAGTTCGGTAGTAGACCCCAATTAAGTAAATGTCAATCTAAAGAAATAGATATTGCTGGTGACTCGGCCGACAGAAATATGACAGTTCAAAAGATGCTTTGTATGAACTACACTGGCTACCAGTAAAGGCCAGGATAACATTCAAATTACTGACTTTCATGTATAACTGTTCTGTTAGTCACGCACTAAAATACCTTACAGAACTTTTAACAAAAAAAGTACCAGCACGAAACCTACGATCTACCGTCTCGTTTGACGGATGTTATGCTGTGAAAGGAGAAAAAACTTTCATGGACAAGAGTTCTGAGTTGTTGGTCCAAAACTGTGGAATGACCTACCATAAAGCATCCAGACTTCTGTCTCAATAGACATTTTCAAAAGGAATTTGAAAATATTTCTCTTCAGAGACTTTTTCAACCTATTTTAATTTGAATACCTGTGATTTTAAAAGTAATCGAGACTCAGTTGTACTGGCTTATTTATCCATCAACCAGGACTCGGAGGACGCTTAGCCAATCTAGTTGTGTCTTGTTGTAACGCTGTAATTTTAACCTTCAAGTTGTGTCTTGAAGTCCCACTTGGTCAGCCTATTTGTGACTTGTAGTCACAATAGTTCAAATGCGGTCAAACTCCAAAAAGTGACCGTAAGTGTGACAGGTGACCGGTAGCTGTGGAATCCGACAGCCTGAGTACAGACATATCCTTTCACGTATCCTTTCAGTTAATGAACAACAGTGTCTTTATTTTTTCCAAATATTTGCTCATAATATCATTAGAAATATTGTCTTAACCCTGTTTGTATCAATTTATTACATAATATTTTAGTTTCAGTGTGTTTTAATATTGTAGCCGGTATTGTATTGTTTAAGTTTCTTACAGCTATATTTTTTATTTATATCACACAATTTTAGATTATTAATCCTTTAATTAATGCTGCATAATAGTATCAATCATTCTTATTTTTTATCAATTTTATGTACATATATATGTTTTGTACAACGCCATTGAATATAATTATACAAATAGGCGTTTCATCAAATAAGCAAGTTTTAAGTTTCAAGTTTCTTGAAAGAATCGTGACAGAAAACATTGGGTAACATGACCCCGGCGCTCATACGTATTATATAAATTGTCCGAGTGATTATTGTATTCATACGATATAATAATAAACATCTCGCTTGGATGACGATCGTTCCGCCAACTTTACAATAACGTAGTTAGAAACACTCGACTGGGTACAAAACATGTAACACAAAAAATGGCGTGGTCGACCGGTAAGCGCTGTGGCGGATACACGAGCTTCTCACCTTTATGACCCGGTTTCAGTTCAGTTTCGATCAAACCATAATATGTATCGTGAAATGAATCCTTCACTAATTAAGAATCTCGTAAATAAGCAACGCAGTATATCGAGTTGAATTCCGGATTGCAATTGAATTACCCTATTAACATTACATGCACAGCTATTGTGCTCTTGTTAGACATGTTTAGTCCAGAAAAGAGAGTGAAACTCCAGCTGCTGGGGCAGTATTGCATTCTTCTTATATACAATGTGTTAGTCCTCTGTAAATGTAACAACTTTGAAGACGTGTAAGGGGATTCACGTTACTGCATCGGCGCAGCACACATCAAAATGTTGTGGAATTCAATATAAAGGAGTGAAACTCCAGCTGCTGGAGCAGTATTGCATTATTTTTATATACAATCTGTTGATCCTATATAAAAATAACAATACCGCTACCAGCCTCTGAAGGCTAAACATGTAAAAACTTCGAAGATGTGTAAGGGGATTTACGTTACTGCATCGACGCAGCACACATCAAACTTATGTGGAATTCAATATAAAGGCGTGAAACTCCAGCTGCTGGATCAGTATAGCATTCTTTTTAATATACAGTTTGTCGGTCTTTAAAAACAAAAGGACATGGAATTGCATTAGTCTAGTTCTGGAAAATATGGGCTTAATGTATGTGCGCTCCTATGGAATAAGAAATGAAGTTTCATCTAAACGGAAATTAAGTTAAAGTAGAACGTGTCGGACCGATAAGGCATATTTTAGGAATAAAACCGCTAACGAATTCCGTTGTGAATATTTTTTGTAGAAGGTCATTACGTTTACGACAAGAGGCCTTTATATTTTAATTACAGACAAGATCACTAGCTTTGCAAGATATCAACATTTTTACTTAATTCAGAATTTCTTTAGCTGATATTTTTCAGTTAAATCATGATTTGTTATGGAATTCAGGACACTTATTGTAATTAGGTAATTAAGAAACGATAATTTAATGTTCAGTTTTTACAAAACTTTGAGCATATTATGTAAGAAATATCATTTAATGTGGTTGTTATTAGAGAGTTACGGTGGCATAAAGGGGACATAGGCAATATTTTATTTAACAGTCTCTATGACGTGCGCACGTCATAGCTATGACGTGCGCACGTCATACAGTTGCATAAAGGGGGCATAGGCAATATTTTATTTGACAGTCTATATGACGTGCGCACGTCGTAGCTATGACGTGCGCACGTCGTAGTTATGACGTGCGCACGTCAAGGCTATGACGTGCGCACGCGATAGCTATGACGTGCGCACGCCATATTTATGACGTGCGCACGTCATAACTATGACGTGCGCACGTCATAGAAATAGTTAAATAATATAACATAGGAAATATTTTGTTTAACTATTTCTATGACGTGCGCACGTCATAGTTATGACGTGCGCACGTCATAACTATGGCATGCGCACGTCAAAGCTATGACGTGGGCACGTCATAACTATGACGTGCGCACGTCATATCTATCGCGTGCGCACGTCATAGCTACGACGTGCGCACGTCATAGCCTTGACGTGCGCACGTCATAACTATGACGTGCGCACGTCATAGAAAATAGTTAAATAAAATATTTCCTATGTCCCCTTTATGCCGCCGTAGAGAGTGCCTTATGTATTTGTATGTGTATCTATTTCTTTTACTCGTACCACGAACAATATTATTTGCCCTATAAAACGATCCGCAAATGTATGGACACTTCAAACAAATACATGGGTATTTAAATGACGTCCCAAATGTAAGCAAGACACAATTTTATAATACAGTATGACGAAATGTTTTTCTGTAATTACGTTAATGTTGGAGTATGAAGGGTACCCGGTAAGTAAAAGTTGTTACACGGCCTCTTACTGACCCCGCAAGGTGTGAAACAGGATAGAGAATTACATTGTGCTGATCTTTGTTCTCGATCAATTTTAATTAACTGACCCTGTATCACATTGTAAGGAGTCATTAAAGTGGATGTGCACGATTTTGTCAAATATTTATGAATTAATACAAAATGTGTAAAATAAAACTAAATAAACATAAACATTTGTATTTCAATATAAAATAAATTTTAAGTTAAGAAGAACATGTGTCGAAAAATGCGAAATAAGCCAGATATTTAATTCTGAAATCAAAAATGTCTGTCGAGTTCGCCAGCATGTATATCATGCATGCACGATGTGAATCTAAATTTAGTTTTACGGATCATTTTAATTTCCTGCAACGATATCTGTTCATTCGACACACGAACACTTACTTCGATCCTAATAAAAAGACGAATGCTTCGGTGCTTAGGAGAATATGTACGAAATATCTTCGTCACAATCGGCTCAGGGCGCTGATTTGTCTTTGTTGCATTTTATAAAATTCGTCTTCAATTTTTAATTTTGCTTGCCTATGTTGTGTTTTTTTAACATATTTTTATCAATATATTACAATTTATCGCATATTAAAATCGCGCATACAGCTATAAGAAGCTGTGTAACTAATAGTGTATATAGGCAATCAAGAACTTGCTTTTAATGAAGAACCACCGCATTATTAATATAAATTCACGTTTGATAGTGATTGATAATTTGTTTGGAGTTTCGTTGTTCATACAGTCGATCAAACTTCTTTTGAATAAACCATGTTTATTTCGCAAAGTTTTAAATCAGTGTATATATATTCTAATTTTCTTTCATAATATCGACATGGTTTCCCAAACTGGTTTTGAGCACGTGTTTAATGTATTTCAACTGCATATCTCTCGATGTTGTCGTAGAAATATTTGCCAACGAGACTGTTTATAAGCATTCAGATAAGAAAACAAATTGACGATGATTATCTGGTAATTACGCAGTCATTTAATCTCAAGGTTTCGATAATTCTATTATTTCATTAAGCAGCTTTTAAGAAGCTTTTCAAATACAACGGAAATAGAGGATAAACATTAATAACTTATGTTCGGAAATAGAGGATAAACATTAATAACTTATTTTCGTGAATGCAAATGTCAATATCATTGGCGTGCCTAGACCGATTTTATTTATTAAACGCACCACGGGGTGGGTTGGGGATCCTTGGGCTTGCTCCCCCGGAACAAAATGTACAACTTGGAACGTAGTTGATTATCTGGCTATATAACACTTAATGGCTTTGCAATGAAAAGCTTTTTAGATGAATGATAGTTTTTGATACACAACGGATAAATATTTTATTATGATTTTAATGGTCATACGGCGACGGATTATTGCATTTTTCGTGTATTTAATCGTTTGATTTTATACCTTAAGTGTGCGTATGTGCGTAGGTGCGAAGTACAACCCTATTTGCATCACAGCGGAAGCACAGCTGATTTTGACAGATAGACAGACATACAGAATGTTTTATTTACATAAACTTTACAGTATTTTTTGTTATTTACAAATAGTTCTACCTATCTTTATGTCAATTTATGAAAATTGCATTGTAGTTTAAATGTACACTATTGTTAATAAATAGTACAACATGGCAGTAGGCGGCCTATTAGACGCATCGCTGTGGAATAGAAAACTTACTTCATAAGAGGTTAGTCCTTTGCATATTTTACAGATGACATATTTTGGAAACTTTGATATATTATTGAACAGAGCAAATAATAAATTCTGAACCTGTGCTTACTAAATATATTTTCACAGTAACACGTCAAGAACATTATGAACAATATAAACAATATCGACCTACAATTTTGCCGAGATCAGTTTGTTCATCACGTTGCTCTACACTGACTTCAGGGCTCTGATAATCTGTACCTAACAGATCCTTCAGAAATCAAATCAAGCAGTGTTATCTGCTGTCTCCTTTGTTGTTTGCGCTGTGCATTGGCTCGCTAAAGAGAAACAACTAGGAGACCCACATGGATATTCGCAAAGTCAATGGATGATCTTTATTTTGCGAATGCTATGGTACGTAAGACCATTAAACGCCATGACATCCAGATAAAGACAAACACCTTGAAAACCTCGGAAAGGAAATTGGACTTAAGACTGAGCCAGTTTTCACCATCAACAGCAGTGCAATAGAAAACAATAACTTTGCTTTAGTTGATAGCAAAAAGACCATTTGTGACACGGGTCTTCATTAAAAGTGTGTTGGCGATCTTGCTCATTAATATCAGTTCTTTGGGTTAACATAAGCCAGCTGCCATAAGTTAAATGTTTCAGTGAAGGTGCACCAGACTGATCCTTACAATGAATTGGTCAAAACAATAGCAAGTCCTAGCGCTCCATCGGAGAAAAATAATCAATTTTTATCAACAGAAGTTAAAAGGCATGCTAACGGTTACCATATTAAGTGAATCGATGAGAAAAAGATCTTCAGAATTCCCACGTTAAGTATGTAAGTATGTAAGTGTAGACAGATGTGAAGATACTCATGGCGCGTCAGTTGCCAAGTTTGTACAAATTACATGATTACCCAGTGCACGTCAACTCCTCATTTGCTGGCTTTAATGCTACACCGGTAATCACAAATGGATAATACTGCAGTGGCTGAACCTTAAACCTTGCACACGTAGATGGCATAATTATGATGTTCACGCACAGCCATATTTAAACATGTTATGCAAGACGGTTAACAAGCAGTATGTTATAATCGTTAACTTCTAGGCAAGTTGAAGGTTTCGAGTTAAGATTTGCATTAGCCTCGTTTACTTTTTATATTACAATCACATATACCATTAATAAATAAGTAATATTTACATGAAACTTAAAAT